>NC_089443.1:3705000-4322500 GCF_026210795.1 Rhizophagus irregularis | reverse complement strand
GCATTTGAGAAAAATGTTTCATTACGTTAAAATCTTATTCAGCAGCATCCCAAAATAGCTTGGCTTTCTTGTTTAACAACGCTATTTTTTTAGTGTGAGAAATTAATAAAGAATTATTGTAATTATTGTGATCAGATGATTTGTCGATCAATTATAAAAACAAGACACCCACCAAAAAAATAAAATGATTCTTAAATACAAAACTTCGGTGAAATCGTTTGAATTGTTTTGAGATTGCTTGGAATCAAAAAATAGGAATCGCAACACGCAAATTGCCTTCAAAAAAAAACTTTTAATATTCACCAATAATAAGCTTTAAATACGCTAGGTTATAAAGTTAGAAAGCTGTAAAGAAAATGACTTCATGAGAAATTTTTAATAATCTTACGTATAATTGATCGGCAAATCACCTGAATGACCTGATCACGGTAATTTCGGTGGCATTCATGACGTCATCCAGAATGTGACATTCTGCTGGTCAGCATCAACAAGTAAAATTATCTGTTATGAGCTAAGATTTGAGCTAAGCTTTGTTCTAAAAGAAATCCTATCCTTTATGTGTGCTTTCGTAATGACCTTGATGCAAGATTTTTCCTTACATCTATATAATTGATGTTGCTTCTGGGTTTCAATCATATTTTATATTTTTACTAGTAGCAATTATTTGATGAAATTATGAGCATTTTATCACTAACATATGGCTTTGATTAATTATATTTTGTATTTTATAGACCTTACTGATACTACTTTATAATAATTTATCGCCGTAGCTCGCTTCGATTAAATTATTGTCTGAAAATCATAATAAAGATTGAAATTATACTAACCACGAAAAGATCAGTACACTTGCGCATAAATTCTTAAACTATTAAAATGAATATAACGTTTACAAGTTTATATAACGAATTGCTATGTATTTGATTAAGAATATCTGTCGAATAAAAATTCTCTAGTAAATTTCTTTATAATCCATCATTTTCGAGAATAAATTGATTGCAATAATTTTTACGTGGTGTTTCTGCAAAATTTTTTATTTGTCTCACATACAATCTGGTGACCGATCGTGGAAAGCCTTACTTCCATCTTATCGTTCAAAAATATCCCGCGCTTCTTCTCGAGGGTTGTCATATTCATAATCCATATATTCTTCCTAAAAAAAAATTACAGCCAATAAGAATATATCATATAATTAATTAATAATTATATACCTCATCGGTAAATTGATGGGCGTATTCCTACAACTTCTAATTGCATCATCGATATTCTGACCGTATAGGTGGCGTAACAAGACGCGCACCGAGTTGAGTTCAACGTATTCAACGTGTTCAACGGCATTAATATTAATAGAAGAGCTTATTGTGACTGGCCTTTATTCTTTCACCGTTAACAATAAACGTAATATCATTTGGGGGAAAATCTGTATTAAATCGAGAAGTGCATTAATTTTATTAATACTCGATAGGTCATGAAGTTTGACATGCATTTCATATGGTCGTTTTACTTCGCACCAGCTCTTTTGTGCATTGTAGGATATTTAGCAAGACTTGGAGTGATATATTTTTCTTCACTTGGCTCATTGTTTAAAACTAATAAACTAATTCTCTTACAGATACCCAGTTTTCGGATTTAAAGGGATCAAGATCTTTTCTGAAATTAAGGAATAATTTGTCATATGAACGAATATATTCGAGATTTTCATCATTTAAACATTCTTGTTATAAACCTTATAAATATTGTGTTTGAATATTTCACCTAAATTCCTTCCATTCATCATTATCCGGAGATTCTTAATTACATTTAAAGTTTTTGGTTTACCGAGTGATGGATACTTTTCGAGTACGCGTAGAGGCTCGTTTATAGCTAATGATCGACAAGAAAGTATAATTTAGTGATACCATCAACATTTCGGACGCTCTAATGGTTCCTGCTGCCTAACCTGAAAATTGGTAATCTGCATTTTGCATGGATAGTATTACACAAACAACACAAACAACTATATATACTCGAATAAAGGAGTTTAATTGTATTTACCCTATTTTATAGGAAGAATTCCAATAAAATTATTTAGTTATGGGTGAAAAAGGTAAAAGCATACAACATGAATATAGATATCCAATACAAATTGAAATTGTTCTAAAATTTTTTTCAAACCAAATTTGCAACATAATGAAACTAGTTTCAAAAATTGAGGAAGATAAAGGTAAGAAAATTATTTAACAGCTTGTAAATTATAAACATAATTTAAATTTTTTAAACTATTTCTAAAAATTATTTTACTACATTAGCTCGTAAGTAATAGGTTATCTTATAATCGGAATGATAATTAAATTATTTACTTCTATTAATATATATAACCAAATAATTTATTTTATTATTATAGTTGGTAAGTTAATAGCTGTTTTTTTTATTGTATTTTACATGATATTTTAAATACTAATTTTGCATAATATAATTGTTAAATAATTACGGTACTAATATTATAGAAAGTAAGTATTTAATTTTATATTAATTTAAAAGTATTTATATATAATTTTAACTGATAATAATATTTATTATATTTATTTAAATAATTAGATTGTAAGTTACTGTATATACTTAATTTTTATATACAATTATAATATTTTATCTAATTGATTATAATTACTTTACTTTATAATTATTATTAATTAATAATACTACAGGGTGTAAGTTATTTATTTAATATATTATATTTAAATAATATTAACATATAATTTAAACAGGACCGGGAAAACTACTAATAAAGGTCACCGGTTTTCTTGGTTCGAACCCATAGTTAATTTTCAAAAAGGTCACCGTAAAAATAATTAATAAAAGTCACGTGTTGGTTCGCAAGAATAAGAAAATTTGAGTGAAGATCTTTCCTTTTTCTGTTTTTGGAGCGAAAACATGTGAATAAATAGCCAATTGACCAATCATAAGATGGTTCGCATATATATGATTTTCTGATTTTTTTCCGGTGACCTTTATATATAGTTTTCCCGGTCCTATTTAAACTAACTAAATTCTTTATTTAAAAAATTATTCAAATATTATAGATCGTGAGTAATTCTATTATATTTATATAATATTTACATATAATTTAAACTAACTAAATTCTTTATATAAAAATTATTCAAATATTTTAGAATGTGAGTAATTCTATTATATTTATATAATATTTACATATAATTTAAATTAACTAAGTCCTTTATTTAAAAATTATTCAAATATTTTAGATTGTAAGTAATTCTATTATATTTATAATATTTACATATAATTTAAACTAACTAAATTCTTTATTTAAAAAATTATTCAAATATTTTAGATCGTAAGTAATTCTATTATATTTATATAATATTTACGTATAATTTCAACTAGCTAAATTCTTTATTTAAAAAATCATTTAAAATATTTTAGCTTGTAAGTATTGCATTTTTTTTTAATTTAATAATCCTTTATTTTTTATATTCAATTTATTATAAATAATTAAATTTTTTTAAATATTTTGGTAATTTATTTTAGTTGGTAAGTTATAAGTTATTATATATTATTTATTTAAAATTTAAATTTATTAATTATTTATTATATTAAAATCTTACAATTTTATTCAGAGTAAGTATAATTAATATTATTTAATATTTAAATTTTTTTAATTGTAAATTTATTTTAAATTTTAATTTTTAATATAATTTAATTTTTATATTTAAAGATTTGGCACTAGTGGAAGTAAAGTTATGGATCAATTTATTTTCAAAAATGTATTAAAATGGATTCCTTATGAAAAATTTAAAAATATTGGGTATCTTGATAAAGAAGAATTTGGTACTTCTATATATAAAGCTAAGCCAGTAATGGCCAGAAGAGTACTTCCTTTACCCAGGATAAGCCAGAAATCAAAGACATGACCAGAAGAATTGAAATCTTCTTCATCCAAGACAAGCCACGATGGCCAGGAAAAATTTCCTTTGCCCAGGATAAACCAGTCCAAGATGCTAAAGTGTAAATTTATTTGGGGAAGGACATAACTGATTCCTTCTCCAGAATCAGTAGACCCACACTTTAATAAACTCACCTTCTTTGTACCAATAAGCTTTTGTGCTGTTTTGATTTTGCATCTTGATGATTTTTCATCTAGCGTTGCACCTTGCTGCAATTTTTGACGTGGTTCAAAGCCAAACAATCAAAATCTTTTAGAGACCAATGCTTCGAGGATTTTTTTCCAAAATATTTTAGATATTGCTTATCTTCCATATTAACAAAGAATTGTGAGAAATGAAGAATTATGAGAAACAAAGAATTGTGGGAAAAAAGTGCAAAAAAGGCAGAATATTTATAACAAATACCTGACGCGCTTTGATGTGCTTTGCTGTTTTACTGATAAACTTTACTGATTGTTTTACTGATATAATCTGATCAGAGTTAAAAATCATTTCTTGTGGCACCTAAGATTCCATTACTCAACTAGTGTTGTTAAATGGCTTGAGATTGCATGACTTGGGAGCACGTAAACTTTCACTGGACTTTTTTAAAAAATAAATAAATTACAAGAATTACTTGAATTTAAAGCTCCGAACGGTTCCGGTTTGAACCGGGAACCGATCCGGAACCGGCAAAAAATTCGGTTCGGTTCTCGGTTCGGTTTTGGACTTGGAACCGTCCGGTTCAGTTCGGTTCTATCCGAAATTAAGAAAAAATGCGAAAAAACGAATATACGACTATCCAGTGATCGTACAAGGACGAGCCATAGCTCGTTGGAATCCTCTCATCGAGACGCGTCGAATGATGGTAAAATCAAGTCTTTATCATCGATAGATCACGAGATAGCACATGGTGAGTGTTTCTTAAAAAATTTGCATTAGAAAACGATCCATTGGTGCTAGAGACATGAATTTACCACCATTCGACGCATCTCGACGAGACGAATCTAATGAGCTATAATTCGTCTTTTTACAATCACTGGATGGTCGTGTATTCATTTTTTCGCATTTTTTTTTTAAATTTTCGAACGTCAAAAATTAAAATTCCGATACAAGCGATTAAACGCCATCTATTGATCACACAAAGACGAATTTTAGCTCATTGGATCCGTCTCACTGAGACGAGTCGAATAGTGGTAAAATCAAGTCTCTAGCATCGATAGATCGTGAGATAGCCCATGGTGAGTGTTTCTTAAACAATTCGCATTAGAAAACGATCTATCGATGCTAGTGACATCATTTTACCACCATTCGACTCGTCTCAGTGAGACGAATCCAATGAGCTAAAATTCGTCTTTGTGTGGTCAATAGATGGCGTTTAATCGCTTGTATCGGAATTTTAATTTTTGACGTTCGAAAATTTAAAAAAAATGCGAAAAAATGAATACACGACCATCCAGTGATTGCAAAAAGACGAATTATAGCTCATTAGATTCGTCTCGTTGAGATGCGTCGAATGGTGGTAAATTCATGTCTCTAACATCAATGGATCGTTTTCTAATACAAATTTTTTAAGAAACATTCACCATGTTCTATCTCGTGATGTATCGATGCTAGAGACTTGATTTTACTACCATTCGACGCGTCTCGATGAGATTCAGAAAAAAAAAACTCTTTCCCCTTTTTTACATTTTGTTAATTTTCCGCAGTAATTTTTGCGCTAGTTAGTCTTTTCTTCAGTTTCGACTTGAAACGCTAAAGGGGAAGAGGCCCAAGAGGGCGCCTCTGGTTGTATACGAGGTTTTTAGTTAGTATTTTACCCACACCCAAGGGAATATGACTTCTTCAAATTCTATAGTAATAGACTGGTCTTCATCTTCGTCAACACACTCGTTTATTCGCATAGATGACCTTCATTTTCACAAGATAGTTCTCTTTATCCAACTACAGATATTGACTCTCAAGTTTCTTCAAATATTAATAATGATGGCTATCCAATAAAAGATTTTTCTTCTATATCTCCCATTTCTTCAACAACGACGACTCCACCTAATGTCGATAATTCTTTTCTCATTTCTTCCAAGAAATTTCACGTGACCAGAATACACAAAGCCGGTTATAACAAGATTTACGAATTTAGACGTTCAAAAAGTTTCTTTTTTGAGATTGTTGATCACCATTTGGACACCAATCAACTTCATTTACGGATACACACAAATGATTATCTCATGTCAACTACCCCTATTAAGTATCATTCCACAAGTGCACTACCGAACGCCAAATATCAAATTAGCAAAGGTCTTCAGCATTTTTTTTCCTCACAAAGAGTTATTCCACGTCGTATTCAACATAAATATTTTGATATGATACGTCAAAAATTATTAGATAGAATCACGTTTATCAAGTCACGTGAGAATAAAATCAACAATAGGAACGCAACAACGAAAACTTTTTTCAATTTCTCATACAAAAGATATAGATTTCATTTTGGTATCTTTATCCCTTGCGACCATATGATTGAGGCAAATGGCTTATCTATTCCACCTCGACCTTGTGAGGTTCCTTGTCCTATAGTTATGTCTAATAATAGATATGGATGTGGCTTACATTTTTTCAAAAAATACACAGCTGCAATAGCTTTTGTACGAAATGAACATGGTGAATTTACACTTAAAAATCAACATCAAAATAAACAATTCCATGCTAATTTGACATTTGACCGATGGATAAAAAAAGAATCGAAATCGATATTCTCTTCAAGAACGGGCATCTCTCATAACTCAAGATATATTGTCTGCAATTCAAATCATAAATCCAGACCTGGACGTACTCACATTTATCACAAACTTATGAATAACTTCCAAATAACTCCAAGTCCAAATCTGAGGACAGCTAGAAAACAAAAAATCAGATATGAACGTTCTTGTCGTCGTATCTTATCACAAGAAGTTATTAAACCAGGCGCCATCTCCAGTACATCAACGAAACTGGCTGCGGCTAAAAAAGGGCGATTCCTTTTTTTACCATCTCAAAAATTTACGACTCCTCTTAAACACTTACGTTATAAGAAAACTGTTGATATCCCCAAACAAAAGGATTATAATTTTACTATTCCACATTATTTCAGTACTAATACGAATGTGACTAGCCGACCAATGGCTACAAAAAATATTTCCATTGCCACAGCTACGACTTCAGCTTTGGTCTCTAACGACAAATTAGTATATACGGTCACTCCTTATAATCCTGTCCCGGACATGTTTATTCCTATCAAATATCGGGATATAATACCGCCTGATTCTATTTATGATAATTTTGGTTCTTTTATTGTCCCTGGGTCTAGGGAATGGTTTACTTATATGTATCAATTGGATTTAGATACCCATGATGAACGCCTTAGAAAAGCAGATGATGCTAAATTTGCCGCTAGAATTGATGAACTTAATGCCGCTTCTGAGGCTTCTAAACTTAGTTATCAACAGTATTTAGAAGAACGTTCAAAGGAAATAACCGATCTGATAATACAAGAAGATATTAGAATACAAAATTTAGCCAGATACCACGGCACTAATCCTAAACACGTTAAATATCGACAACGTCAAGCGTCTGATTATACTAGGTGGAACAATACTTATCATAATAGTATGATAAATCCCCAACGTATTACCTCTTCCAACAAAAAGAAAAGCAAAAAGAAGAAACTCTTACAATCGGAAATGGATTCTTTTCTCATTAACTACCCTAACGTATCACTTTCTTTTAGTTTAAAGTGTGATACCACACGATCAAGGTTCGATTATAAGGATAATATACTCCCTACTGAACCATACACGTCTGATGACACCAAGGAAATTGAAACCCGTCCTTCAAAGCGTGATGATCATAATTTTGATAATAACTCCAGGTCTCATGGTACTTCTAAACGCTCCCGTCTAAATACTTCTCTAGCTCTTGATTCTGAGCAGGCGGGATCGTCTAAATAATTTTATTAGTGTTCTCATATTTGAATTTATAAATTAGTGTTTCATTTTTTGGAATCATTTTCTGTATATAGACGTTGTCTATTTCTTTTTTTTACATTTATATTGATAGTATATACAATAAGAATAGTGTTAACCATTCCACTTATGACAGTATTTACAGGTGGTGGCTTAGGCCAAGAGAAAAATACGGATCAACTAACTTTTCTTTTTTTAGATTAGCTTTTTTTGATTGTTCCCATTTGATTTATTAGCGTAGTCCTACAGATCGAAGAGTGAGGTCCCGTAGGGGATGACAAACAACGATCTATAAACATATATTAGTTTTAAGTCTTTTCGAACTTTTTCTTCTTTTATTTGTAATAGTCTGGGTTCACCACTTTTTTAGTAATAAAATAAATAAATAAATAAATAAATAAGCGTCTCGATGAGAGGATTCCAACGAGCTATGGCACGTCCTTGTACGATCACTGGATGGTTGTGTATTCATTTTTTCGCATTTTTCTTAATTTCGGATAGAACCAAACCGAACTGGACGGTTCCAGTTCAGTTCCATTTCGGTTTTCGGTTCTACCCGAACCGCAAAAAACCGAACCGAACTGACCCGTTTGGAGCTTTACTTGAATTACTTGAATCAGTTATAATATATTGTTGTAAAATTAAAATTTATTTTTACCTGCTTGCCCTGGATGAAGGAGATTTACTATCCAAGTCATGTTGGATTTCTGGCCAGACACTTACTGAGTTGCTACTTATATATACTCATGTTTCTTTTTCCCTTAATTTTTAGGAAGATTTGAAAAACGTAAACAGATTGTGAAAAATGCCAGAGGTGTTAAAGAATATCAATAAACTTGACAAAATTGTTAACATTGAAGAAGAAGAGCAGATTATGGCATTAAAAGAACGTCAACTTCAATTGAGAGAGTGTGAAGCCAAAATTCGAATATTAGAACTTCAGAACATTCAGATTCAGATGGAGAAAGAAATAGGCAGGCGAGTGGATTCATAATCTACCTGTTTCTTCACAATTTTCTTTAAATCTTTTTAGTGGTCTTTTCGTATTTTCTCTTGGGAATCTTCCATCTCTTGTTTTATTTGCTCTTTATTTTTTCTTTTTCTCATTCTCATGATATCCATAATAATGTAACGATTTATGTATCACAAAATAAAGTTCATGCATTCAAATATTTCAAATTTTATTGTTTTGTTTGAGAGCATCAAATAAAATAAAGACAGAAGGAGTGTAAAAGTTGCCAGTATAGAAAAGAAAAAGTACAATATGAATTGAAAAAATTATATATTAGCTTATAAGCTTTTCTCCACAGTCCACATGCACAGCTTTAAACCACTTTAATTGTGTAATGTCTCATCTGAAACTTTCTTATCAGAAGAATTGGTGTATGCGAAGCCAATTCTTTTGGCAAGAATTTTCAACTGATTTACCTTCACATAATCTATAATACTATTGCGAACTTGGATTTATTACTTGAACAGAAATAGCCAAGACAGTATTCCTTTCCATGCTATTCACCAGATATTCTGTAATTGCTATGATTTCTGTTGCAAGCAAGACATGGCATTTGCTTAGTATATCTTTAATTATCATATCCTCTAAAGCTATTTCGAAGTTGCAAGTATGTGAAATGCTCTAAGATGAATTGTATAATTACTGGTAACTCTAAACCTGGTTTTCATACAAATTTTTTTTTACTGTCGCGAACTTGAGTTTATTGCTTGAAGTGTTGCAGGTAAGACAATATTCTTCCAATGTACAGTCACGTCAGAAAGTATCGCCCGATTCAAATTTTATAGTAAAACATATAAAAAATTGAAAATTTCAGGCTATATACATATTCAACTTTCTTTTAATATCCATTTCTAAATTTTATATCATTTTAAAGCCAATACCATATTCTTTGAAATATTGATGTTTGAATTTTGGGAAAGTTAAAATGCAAGAGCTATTTTATTTATGAGGTAAAAAAGTTTTTTTTTATATGTTTTAGATCCAAAAAATAAAATTTATATATAAAAATGAGCTGCATATATATTTATATTTCTTTTATTAATTATTTCTAAATTTTATATCACTATAAAGCCAATATAATATTCTTTAAAATAACAATATTTGAACCTTGGGAAGGTTAAAATGCAAGAGCTGTTTTAATCTTAAAACTCAGTATTCATTTTTTATATGTAATTTACTATGTAATAGTGAATCGGGTGATACTTTCTGACGCGACTGTACATTGGAAGCCCTATAAAAAATAAGTATCCGGAAATTGTTCCAAAAACACACTTGTTTCTGGACACTCATTTTGTCCAGAATTTGTCCAGAAATTGACCTGAAATATTTTTTCATAAAATTTGGCACAAAAAGATGATCAACAGGTGGCCATCATTATAATTGCTTTTAACCTAAAGTTTTATATTATAGATATATAGTATTTTTGCCTGCTCAGCAAATTTAATTAGTATGACAAAGAAGGTTATGAATGTCAGTCTTGTGCTTTTTGCATTTTTTTACAAAATTAATTTATCCTTTTTTGGAAGTAACGTCCAGAATTTGTCCAGTTCAAATTATCTGAATTTCTACTATGTCTGGAATTTGTCCAGGTTTATCTATCCAGAATTTGTCTAAAATTTTATGCTGGACAAATTCTGGATATATTCCGGACAAAGTCCATGCAAAAAATAAACATTTTCCAGACAATTTCTAGACGTGCCAGATTTATTCTGGACAATTTCTGGACATTTTTATAGACATTTTCCGGACATTTATTTTTTATAGGGAAGGAATACAACTTCGCTAATTCAGGATCATAAGGGAACTGATTCCCATTTTTGCAGTACCATGAGCCATGTAATCCATAATTTCCATGTTTTCCATTGCAAATAGGGCATGATGAGCTCTGTTATAAAAGGATCTACTAGTTTCAAAATTTTGATATTACGAAAGAAATTTGGATTTAATTTAAGAATATCATCAAAATATTTACTTTCTTGACTTGAAGACGATACAACTTCCAAACTATGCAAATTCACTTCATTTCATTTCTAATGAATATCTGAAACAGCAACTTATAAATAAATTTTATAAAGTTTGATGTTTGCAAATCATTCTGTATAGAATAACTGGTAGTTGTTGAAGTTCTACAGCATCTTCCCAATCATTAATAGAATAAATAATTTTACGTGTATTCTAATGTTGAATAAAACTAGAATAATTGAATAATGTATTTGAAGGAATTAATTCAGTTTTAATTTATCATCATCATTTAAATTATGTAATAAAATGAAATTTTTAGGAAACTTAATTGAAAATGGATTTTCCCATAATAATGGAATTGTTAAACGACACCATAATCTATTAACTAATATACACGAATGTAATGTTATATAGTCATCATGAAAATATTTTATAATTTCATCTATTAACTCTGGTAAATCCTTGAAAATATCTTTAAACACGCCATATGTTAAGAGAAATGAAAGAAGTGAAAGAGGATTCTCGGCTTAGAAGTTGTATGGATTTCAGAGTGACAATTTCGTTTGTCACACAAATATTTATGTAATCAATTTTCAACGACATGTTACGCAAACAAAAACAGTGATATAAAATTCTAAAAATAGTTTTACATTTTTGTGTTATGAATATGCGCGGATTTTAATACTACCCCAATTTTTATGACATAACAGTCAACCTTCGCCATAATTTTTACGGCGGCTTGATTTCATTTTGTAAATGGTTGATATTAACAATCCCTTAATTTTTACCTAAAATTATGGTTAATTTTAGCCAATGAAATCAAAAATGTGATCCTGTAACATTCCATATTAGGTTTTTATGTCGATAACTTAAATAATGGCTTTTCCTCATCATCTAGAGTGCAGATGCATCGGTAACTCCAATCATTTTATCCTTGATTGTTTTCGTCTTTGTATTTACGACCTGTTAAAGATAATTCCATCTGCACAGATGCCTGGCAAATCCTTTCATAACATCTTCCTTCTTAATTTCGATTATCCGGGAATTCCACCAATCAAAGACTTTTGTTTGCACTCTTAATCGAGATTACCATGCTCATTCCAATCTTTAATAATTTTTCCAGTATGAATTTGATTCATCTTAGTATAACGATTAACGAAACCCCATATACAAGGTAACAGTAAGAATAAATAGTTTTTATCACTTCACATGTCTTGTTGAGGAGAGTAATATCTTAGCGAAGTTTTATTTAGCCATTAGGTGCTTAATTATGGCTTCAGACTTTCGGTATTTAGGTTATCGGAACCACATGAAAAAAATCAGAGAACACGTTAATATGAGGATTTGGGTATCATAAAACTGGAACATTTTTGAAAATGACCATTCTTCTGAGAAAGCTTTTGATGGAGTCTCTATGAACATGCTAAATTTAGGACTATTTTGACATGAACAGCTGATGTAATATATCTTAAAATAAAGCATCATTCTTAAGTGAATATCTTTCATGAAGTTTAATGCCGTTCTATCATTTTCAAGTGCCAGCTGTTGGTATATGGCACGTATGGAATTTTTGAGGCCTTCAAGTTTACATGTTCGATATACACTATCTGTTTAAATGACTTAATCCTTCTCACTGCAACGCAAAGGCCTGGTTAATAAAATTTTTCAGACAGCAATTGATTGTGGCATTTTGTCACGGTCTTATATAACATAAAGATATCAGCCAGAGTTCTCTACCAAAATCTCAACGTAAATTTTAACCATAGATGGACTTGTTGAGTAATGCCTATAACGAATCAAGTTAGTTAAACAATTCCTATTCATGAATCGCAGTTTGAGGTGGCGGTTGATATAGTGGTAAATCTGTAAAGTATTTCGAATCTTTTTTGTTGCAAAAAGTTCGTCTCAGTCCTGGAGTGAAAGATTACTCAACTGATCATCACGATTGTCAGGAATTTCTACTTTCCAAAGCTTGAGTTCGTCAGCTTTCACGCCATAGAGGTAGCTAACCAACTTGTTACTATCAATATTGACTGCGTTCATATTTCCTTTGACAAGACAAAGCGATAGATATTTAGGTTTATATACTATTTTTCGCAAATGTTATTGACGCAAACTAGCATATGTGGAAACAAGTGCAGAATTTTCAATATGATTGTAAAATTTCCATATGCTAGAATTTTTAATTGAAACATAGCCATTATGAAATTTACCTTAAAATCGTATAATTGACAATATAAAATTAAAAACTATAAATGAAAATGACCAGGTAGCTACATTATCATGTGTGAAAGTATTAGTATATAAACGAACGAGCAAAATTATGTTTAACTAATATAGTAGCTATAGTCTTCAGACTTTAATAATAAATTCACCTAATTTTGGATATAACCACAATTGATCGACGATTACGGCATTTGGCTAATTACATTCAAATAGACAGACCAAGGCGATAACATAGTTTTAAGTTAAATTTTAATCATGTTTGTTTACCCAAGTATATTTTCTTGCTTTTTAGACTTGGACGCTATTTAAATGAAATTTATTATTCGTTAAATGAATTTCATAAAAACAGCACATAATATAAGTAAACCTATTTTCTTTATTTAATTTTCTTTCAATTTCTGAAGCTACTAATATAAAATATAAAAAAAAATTATATAAATTAAATACAGTATATATGAAAACAAACCTATATTTTTACTCAAGTTGTGAGTGTTGGTTTCACAGCCACCTAATGAGCATAAAGTATTATGAGTTTGGTCGTGACGTTGAGGTCAGGTATAGAAATCATGGCTGGATTCAACCGCAAATTCAGCTGCTAGGTTACAAGGGAACAATGAAAAGTACTTTGAAATCACAGGTCGTGCCAGAATTGCCTTAAAACTCATAGTATACAAAATATGTTTGATCGACATCATTTTGAAAACGTGACTTTTATTTCACATGATCTTAGATTTTTCAAAATTACCAACTAAAAGAAATTACAAAATAATTTTTTAAATAAAGAATTTAGTTAGTTTAAATTATATGTAAATAATATAACAATAAGTAATAAAATTAAATAATTTCAGTATCTGAAATTATCAGTATAATGAAAAGGTATGACACTTAATGACGTCAGAACCGGTTCAGTGACAACATACAGAATGACTATGCTTACTTCTTTTAATCCTTATAATATTATAAGAAAGTCAATTATGTTACCTAAGGCCTAATTATTATTTTTTTTTTTCAAAAAAACAAATACGCCAACTCATGATGTCAATTAATGCAGAAATTCGTTTGCGCTTACCTTTTTTAAATCGATGATCATTTCTCAATTAATTGCCTCACAATAAAATTTTTTTTTTGTAATACAGGAAGTACAATTTTAAGATCATTACTGAAAAAAAAAAATTTATAATTATTAACTTTAAAAAAAATCCCATATTTCAATGAAAATATTATTTATTGATTAACTCCTGTTAAACAGAGAAAAAACAATTAATGAATATTGCAGACAAATCTAGACTTTATTTTATAATAAATGAATCGAGACCTTAAATTTATCGCACGGGAACTTAACTATTGTACCATTAATTTACAAATTTAAACATTAAAATAAATTAACGTTTTACAATAAATAATTTTCATATGATTAAAGCACGCCAACACGCCAAACTCGCTTGCATTTTTATTGAAATTGACCTTTTTTAAATTTATTATTGTTTTTATTTAACGTTTTGCAATAAAAAAAATTTTCATGTGATTCACGCCAAACTCGCTATTTTCTAAATCGACGATCATTTCTCAATTAGCTTTTAAAAAAAAAAAGATAACCTATCATAATGTTGTTATTATAATCTGGGTACATCAAACACTGATTAAGGGAATCCTTTGCTAGATTTATTTAAACCATTTTATGGGGTTGTATCCCCACACTTTTATGTATATGCCATATTTTGCTTTATTTAAGCACCCTTTTTTTTGCATATGATGCTGCTGAATCTTCACATTCTTCACTTTTTTTAAAAATAAATAAATAAACATGGACGACGCTGCGATTAACATCAATGAAATTGACGACGATAAAATTGATATTAATAATGATATTGATAAACCACATAACAATAAACCTATTACTAGAATAGGTGTGTCACCAAATGGAAAATATTACGTTACTTATAGAGAAGACGGTAATGGTTCAATTATCGGTTGGAATATTAAAAGTATAGATGAAAATGATGAACTTGGACCAGGATTCAAATTAAGTAAATCAAGTACATTTGGATATTTATACCAAATTTGTGTTTCTGATTATAAGGAACTTGCGTATATTAATGAGTCCCGCAACATAGGTAACTAATGCTCAACTGGTGGTGATGGTTACCATACCAGCATTATGATGTACTTTTGTCCAGAATTAAAATACTGGCCGACATTACATTATAATTTTGTGATATTTAGCAATACCCATAATTAATATTCAAAATTTAATTATTATAATTAATGTTTGTTTTATTAGAAATTTACGATATGTTGAATGGTGAACAAAAAATTAAATTAGATTGTGGCCATCTCTTTTCCAAATATGGTTATTCTACCTTTAACTTAAAAGGTGAATTTATTTTATACGAAATGGATGATAATATTATTTTTGTTTACTCCACACAAACTAAAATTAACAAACGGAAGTGTAAAAAATGGAAATGTGAAAGAATGTATAAAATACCGAAAAATTTCGAGCTTATTAGCATATCAAAATATGATAAACTCTATTTATTTTCGAATAATTCAATTTATGTATGGGACCTTGTTACTGAAAAAGGTACAAAAATATGTGGTTTTGACGAAGAGATAAAATATACTTTTTACAGTGAGGTAATAAAATATTATTAAAATTTTTTGTCTTGTAAAATCAAAATATATTTTTATTAACTATTGTTTTTTTTATTATCCATAATTTAAGTCAAATATCAGAATTTCTAGTAATGAGGAGTTTATTTGTATAGGAATCAACAATAAAATTATTATTTATTCGATTGAGTTAAAAATTCTTATTGCTTCTTTGGATATTAATGAAGGTAATTATTATTTAAGGTAAAAAGTTGTGAAATTCTTACAATACTATATTAATTATTCTTCCCTTTATTTATCATTAGATATTCACCTACATAATTTTAGTCATACCACTTTGATCCCCTTATTAATTTCTTTATTAAATGGTAGTACTATTATGAAACATTGTTGGAATGAATTTTTAGACCGTTTAAAAGGCAAATCCCAATTATCAATAGAATATCAGACTGATGAAAGTTTCCCAGATAATTTTCATGTTACATCTGAATATGCAATTAGAATTCTAGATGGGCATGTTTGGAAGATTAAACTTGAAGAAATTTTAGTAAAAATGAATTTGACATCCGGAAATCCTGATGAAATTGTTGAAAGCTGGTACTTTAATGATGAAACGTATGAAAAATATGATCACTTAAATTTTAACTTATTGAATTCACATTTGGTTACTGTACGAGAATTATTTAAAGATAATATAGATAAGAGTAAATTACACATACAACAAGAATGGCCTTCTAATTTAATTAAATGGACAATTTATATTAGGAACGGAACATTCAGGCTGCAAGTTTTTAAAAATAATGGTGATTTTATTTGTGAAAAAGTTGAAAGTTGGGATTATAGCGCAAGTTTAATTGAAAGTAAGCTACACAATGACAGTGATATAATTGTATTGGCAACAAATGGTCTTTATATTTATCATTTAGATGAAATTAACAAATCTATTTCTTTAAATTACTATTATTATATGAAGACAAAAAAATTAAAAAATTACATAAGATTGTTTTCTGGTCCTACTTTACCTTTACCAAATTATGAAAGTTTCAAATTGAATGATAAATGGGTTTTACGTGTAAAAGATAATAAGGAAAGCCTTCTAAAATATGGCATTGAATTATTAACATTTGCAATTGAAGATCATAGATTAGACTTAATAGATGATATCTATAAAAAATGCATAGATTATTTTAAAGAGGATTTAAGGAATAATAGAATGTTTTTAAGTATTATTACTTCTACAATGCCATTATTAAATGAATATTATCCAGAATATATTTCAAGATATTCATCAGAAACTATTATGATCATAGATTCTGCTTTATATAGTACAAAATATATGAATAACAATTTACATCTCCATTCTTTTCAGTATCTTCAAATAGTTAATTTAACCAAGTCAATTTGGTAGACAAAATATAATTGTTTAATAATGAAATTAAAGAAATATTGGAAATTTCATTCAATACTAATTATTATTCAATTTTTAATATTATTACCCCTTTTACCCATTTATTTTGTTATATTTTACATATTATCAAGTCATCATCTTATTAATGATATTAAAAAAAGTGACATGTTTTCTGTTTATTTTCTTATTCTTGACAAAATTTCTTTAAAAATTTCAAAGTATTCAAAACATACAACACCAATGTTTACTTTTATGAATCCTTATATTAAATTTGTTAACTATCCACAAAATTATAATTGGTTTTTAGAATTAATTATGCCTCATTATAGTCCATTTGTTAAAACAATAAGTAGAGATATCTACAAAACATGGAGTGGGGAGACACTAATTAATTTTAAATGGAATAAATATGGAAAATATTATTATTCAATAATCTGGATTGGGTTTATGTTTTTACTTGGATGTTTTACTGCCGCTGCAACGATTCCTCAACAATACATTAATGATGATATTCAAAAACAACTTTTAATTGCCTCAATCATACTTGGATTTATTCATTTGAGTTTTGAAATACGTCAGATTATCTATGATCCTATTAAATGGATCAGTGATATTTGGAATATATTTGGTATGTAACATACAAACATATAAATATTTTAATTACTTTGTATCATTAATATTAATTAATAATAATAATTATTATTATTATTTAATATTACAGATTTAATTGCATTCCTACTTCCAATTTACACTTCCATTTATTGGCTTCAAACAAATAATAGAAATATTCATTTAATATCTTTTTCATGTTTATTTTTGGATATAAAATTTTTATTATTTTTTAGAGTATTTGAATCTTTTGGTGTATACTTTGCAATAATTATTAGTGTTGGAAAACAAGTTGCTTCTTTTTTATTTGTTTTGTTTATTATTATAATTAGTTTTGCGCACACATTTTATATTTTATTATCGCCAGAACCTAACTTTTCTTTTGGAGAATATACAAATAATAATGATCCAAATGACCCTTGGAACCTAGCTACTGCTTATCACCAAGTGTTTGGAAATGGAACTGTTGATCCAAATCCATTTATGATTCAACCACCTGATGAAAATACAAACATGTTTGAAGATTTTGGGACTTCTATTTTTGCAATGTATTTATTCTTAACAGGTAAACAAAAGAATTGATTTTAAAAATATGTTGAAATATTGGAAAATTTTTAATATTATATTATTATTTATAATAGGTGATTCAAGCGCACTATCCAATTGGACATATAAAAACAATCCATCACTTGTAATACTGATTGTTTTGTTCTCATTGTTGATTGTTGTATATCTTATGAATTTATTTATTGGATTACTTAGTAATGCAATTGAAAAAGATAATAATAGGGTCTCATTTTTAATACAGAAAGCAGAGGTATTCTACCTTCCATCATTATTTTGGTTTAGTTATCTGTAAAATACTAAAATTTGTTAATTTTCTTAAAGATTCTAGCTGAAATTGAATTATTTTACCTATTACCACATCAAAGACGTTGGAATGAATGGTTTCCTAAAGTGATGTATGTAAATTTGATAATTTAATTTTGTTTTTATGAAAATAATTTGTTTTTTTTTTTAATCTATTTATAAAATTTATTTTTAAGATACTATTATGCTGATTTTGATAAGACTCGACAAGAAATTAAGGAAATGATTAAAGAGGGAGAATGGAATACAGATGAATTTTCAGAATTAAAGCAGAAGTTATTGCATAAACTTAAAATATAACATGATTATTATAATTCTGTTGATGAAGCTACTTTTATGACGAAGTTTGTTAATATAGTAATTTTCTCATGACTGTAAATAGTTTTAATAGTTTGATAAATAGATAGCTAGCTTATTATGACTTTTTTTATAATTTGATCACTGGAATTATAGAGTATTATCTTTCATAGTTCATATAATGAAGATGGACCAGTTTGTAATCAATTATAAAGTATATTTATTATTATTTTCATCATAAATAGAAATTTGAATTAATTGTGTTTTCCAGATTTTATCTCCGTGAGTAGTCCGTTATACGCATTTCTTTAGGGCCGGAATTAAGATAATGTGAGCAGTATCTAAACAGGGCAATAAAAATTTGACCGGAATTATCAAGATCTACATAATTATTTTGTCCCTTTCTACGCAAATTCAGACCTGAGATTGTGAAATAATTTGTTGAACAAACTCAAAATGTTGTTCTATCCAATCTGACTCATTTTCAATTAAATGTCTTTGTAAATAATTAACTAGTCTTGAAGGTGAAGATTAATGTACAGTATATTTCGGTCCTGTATATACTTGGTTATTTTAAATTCAATCCTGCTCGCAGGAATTGTATGTTTATATTATTGACAATTTTCATATTTTATTACATAATGTAGTCGTTTTAAACCAACTATCAAATAAAATTCTTTCCTATTGTCATATCTCACTAATTGTCCGGAGCGAAACGATCTATATATATGTCTACGCACTATGAAAAATGATCAATCACATGAATTTCTCTGTCCCCGGCGCAAATTCTGTATTATTAGCTTTTTATGTATTGCTCAGAATCCTTATTATTTTATTATTTACTTGTAGGGAGAATTTATCTATAATTAAATTTATTATAATTTTATTTATAATTTTCGTGATACTAATTTGATGTAATTCCAAACATTAAATTATGATAATTATATGACTTGAACGTTATATTATGTAATTCTTTATATAAATATTTTTATTTTAATTTTTTATTTCTGATGTTCTGAAATATTGAAGAGATTTTATTCGTTTTGTTAATTAATGAAAAAAAAAAATTAAATTTGTTATTTATTTTGATCAAATATTTAACAGTGTAAAATATAAATAATAATAAAATGTATTTTTCAATAACTGTATTTTATATTCCATTATTTTATATTTTAGGAAATTTGAATGTAGAAAAATTTGAAATATTCTTTTTAATGTTTCAGTTATTAATTGGCTTTAATGTATTAATTTAACAAACCATTGTGACATAATTTCTGTCATGGTTTATCATATTATTTTTAGAAGTTTCAACCAGTTTATTGAACGGAATATTCAAAAATAACTAAAATAACTGAAGATCATTTCAACCATAATGGACAATAAAAAGATATTGTACAGTAAAATGCATATTGGAAAAACATTGCAAAGCAAAATGTATCTTGACACATTGACACAACATTGTATATCAATTATCAAATTACATGAAAAGGATAACAATAAGGAGAAAAACAAAATAGAAGAGCAAGAGAAAGAATTGTATGGCAAAGTATGTGTTGCTAAGAGTATCAATTTCACTGTCAATAGAGCAAGTAATGAAATTATTAAAATGAAAATAACAATAATACTTGCGAGAGATAGAGAAGTAGCCCTAAAGATGGTCATCGGTCCTAGAAGACCGCGGTCCTACGGTCCTACACCATAAAAAGACGGACCGGTCCGTCTTAGTGTAGGACCGCGGTCTTTCGGTCCTGTATCACATATAATAAGACCGTCGGTCTTTTTAAGGACCGCAGTCTTTTTAAGACCGATCGGTCTTTTTTCTTTTTTTGCAAATAAAAAAAGATTTTCTTCCCTAACTTTATTAGGAATAGCCTTGTTTTATAAATGAACACTAATTGGAATGATTTTTAATATAAATTTTTTTTTACAAATCACCTGGATATCATCACAACGTCATGCAAAATTTAAAGCTTTGAGAAAAAATACTTCAAAACGCAATATCTCGCTATCCAGTGATTATAAAAGGATAATTTTACCACCATTCGAATCGTCTCGCTGCGGCGCGTCGAATGGTATCAAAATCATGATTTTAGAATCGATAAAAAAAAATTACGTCGGCAAAACTATTTGATAATAAATTCAATAATTACCGACTATCTATCGATCCTAGAAATATGATTTAGTCACCATTCGACGCGTCTCGCTGAGACGATTCGAATGGTGGTGGTTTCATCCTTTTATGATCACTGGATGACGAGATATTCCGCTTAAACGCTTTTTTTGGAGTTTCGGAGTTTCAGCGTTTTGACATGCAACTCTACAAGTGGGAAGAGTGATTGTCATTATTTATTGGTTTGGAAATGGCCGGTCTTTATATTATTTTATGAAGATATTTGTCAGATTAATAGGTTTATTCAATATAAAAATCATTTATTATATGAAGACCGGTATGAGGACTGGTCGGTCCTCAGGACCGGTCCTACTGCGCCACAAAAAAATGCAAGACCGTGGTCCGGTCCTACAAGTCCTGGGACCGACCGGTCCAGGACCGAGTAGGACTGGTAGGACCGATGACCATCCTTAAGTAGCCCCGATAAGATTGGAAAATTTGCTGATGGCTGTAAACTTTACCCCCCTAATAACCATTATTAGCATGATAATGATATTGAATATATTAACAAATTGAGAAATACTTGAGAAACAAAAGCTCCTATGATGCCAAAGATATTGCAAAAGCTTTAGTTGATGAAATAAAGACATACCATTTAGCTAAAGTTAAATCTAGATTTGTGAAACTTAATAAAGATATAATTTTGATCAAGATAAGGATTATATTATTCATTTCATAAATTTTGCTTCAATTGATATTAATGAAATAGATGAAATAGATTGGAATAAGATGAATTTGCAAAGCATGGCATAACTCATGATTATCATAAGAAAGTCAAATACCATTTTATTACTCCCAAAAATTTTAAGACGTATTAAAAGATGGGATTTTATTTTGGGTTTATAATGAATAGCTTAACATATACACGTTGTACAGATTTAAAACTATATTTTCTAATATTGAATTGTATAAAATGGAGCCTGTTATAGTTGATCAGCCCATACTTTCATGGAATGATGATATTATTAAAAGATTTATTAATAATGATCATAAATACGAGTGTTTCATGAATAAATCTTTAAAGAATGATCAATTATTGGAGTAAATGGCACACTGGCCAGTATAATAGATCAGAAAGAGAAGAATAGGAAGAAGTTTATAGCAGTATCCAAAAGGTGCTGTTACCTGTGTGAATTGTATATTGATTTTGCACGAAGTAAAGGATATAATATTATTGTTTCTGAAAACATAAGAAAATATAATAAATGGAACCTTCCACATGTTGCAGATAACAACTTTAAGATTTAATCGCTAAATTATATACTAACAAATCTTGATCAAAAGATATAAACGTATAAAGCAAAACTTTGTTTTTTAAATGAATTTTTATTAATATAGAGTACTGGCTAAATTAATAAAAAATATTGGAAGAATGATAAAAGAGAAGAATCATTGCAAGCCCTAACTCACATGTATTGATCTAGAACTTAAAATAAATATTTAATATTTTTTTCAAAACATGATGTTTTCTTGTAAATGCTAGGATTATGTTTATATTATTATAATTTTTACCTTTGATATATAATCTAACAAAAATATAATTGCAATAATCTTAATTATAAATTATATATATATAGAGGCAAAGTTATTTATTCTTTTTTATTTGAGTATGACATTACTTATGAATTCAAAGTGTCACAGTTCTTGGGGACATTAAATTATGCTTTTTTTGGAATTTCTTTAATTTGATAATACAGCTTTTTACAACCAATTTTTACTTTGCTAAATATTGATGAAAGACAATAAAAAAGATAAAAATGCATACAATAATACTGACAAAGCTAATATAAATAATTTTATTCTAACTATGTAAAAACTTTTTTCATTATTTTTTTTACAATCATTAACTAATTTTAACATAATATCATATCATACATTTTCCTATCATATGACTATCAGACTATATATATGTATATATATATATGAGATTATTATAAATCACATATTGATAATCATTTTTTATGAACAATCCTTTAGACATTATGACAAAAAAAAAGAAATCCAAATTAGCCCAGTGTTCTTCAAAAGTAGAAACAGATTCATCAGTCATAGCTGGCAGTATCTATGAACAAAAATGCAAACATATTCAAATACTTCATTATATTCACTTTATTAATATCTCTGATAAGCATGATATTCACTTTACTGGCAACTTTTGTTATCAATTTACTAATGACTCTTTACATATGAATAATGCTACTTCAACATCATTAATTATGCTTTTCTGTTTAATCAAAGGTGAGAAGCCTGATAAAGCCTTTAAAGTTATTATTAATAAGGATAAAGATGTCAGCGATCTCAAAAAGGTTATCAAGGATGAAATTCCTGATGATTTTGCTGGTATTGATGCTAAGAACCTTACATTATGGAAAGTAAATGTCTCTGCTAATGATAAATCAAAGTTTGAGAGACTAGAAACTTTTATACCATATAATTCTGCTGTTGAAGAAGTGTTACTTGGTGAGAAAATAGAAAATGCAACAGAAGAAGTTGGAAAGATCTTTAATTATTCACTTGAAAAGGAATGTATTCATATTATCATTGAACCACCTGCTGCTACTGGTAAGTTTTTATGAAATTATTTCATAGCTTATGCTGTTCTCATTACTACATTAATTCTTATCATTTATGTTATAATTTTGCTACCAGAAGGCACCAAAGTTGAAGAAGATGTAAATTTCATTAATAAGGAAGATGTATCTAAAGGCATTGCTAATGATAGACCCACCCAAAATTGTGAAAAACAAGGTTTTGTTACAAGATATTATAGTATTCCATCACAAACATCACAAACAGTAAAGATTGATTATAGTAGTAATATAACAAGTAAAAAGAGGTATCAAAAAAATGAAGGGAACAAAAAAATCGCAAAAAGAAAAATAGTATAAAATGTTTTAAGTTAGGATCAATCATAGAAAATATCATTGTGCATTAAACTATGTATAATGGCAATAAAGCTTCTTATGCTTATGCTTCACAAATAGTAATATTGATGTAATTTTAGTTAAGATATTATAAGATAACTTGATTCTGATTTTTGAAACTTTTAAGATTTATTATCATGATTAAATAATTCTTATTTCATCGAAATTTTTTAAGTTCTTTAACCGACATGTTATTTACATATAATTTTAGGATTTAAAAGGGCACACAAAACTGATCATTATTATAAAACTTCATTCTAATATAATTTTTTCATATTTAAATGTTCTAAATCAGTTTTAAATTACCCATCACCATGTAATATACATCATAAATCTAATCATTATATCTCAGCTAAAAACATTATGACACAAATCTATCTTACATATGACATAATAATTGCAGCTTGAAATTGCTATACAAGTAATATAAGATCATAACTATTTGATACTAATTATTACTTCAATGTATGACCAATTAATTTATGATTAACGTGGAGGAAGTTAAGCACGTATGTAATTGCTAAACTAACCGCAAATAGTAGTGATAGTCTCATTGAATCACTATATAAACTTCAAGTTTCAGCCTGCAAACTTAAAATCAAATAAACATGTCTCAACTTTTTGATGATTGCCTTAACGAAATTTTCGAATATTTAGGAGATGATATAACTAGTTTACATTCATGCTTATTAGTTAATCGTCTTTGGTGTAAAGTTTCCGTGAGAATTTTATGGAGAAATAGTTGGAATTATAGTGATTCGACCTTTGATACTTTAATTGCTTGTCTTCCAAGCAAGTCAAAAGAAATTTTGTATAAGAATAAAATTATTATTTTAACTCCAATTTCAAAGCCTCCAATGTTTAATTATACAGCGTTTTGTAAAGTTTTATCAATTGAATATGTTCATTATACATTTCTTTTAAGACCTAAACTTTTAACTTCATGCAATAATGTGTGTATATTATCAGAGGAATTATTTAAAATGTTTATGGAACAAATTACTTCTTTAAAAGAATTATATTTTTTTGATTTTTCGAATATAACTTTAACTTCATATTCTGGAGCGAAAGATTGTTTGAGGAATCTTTCAGAATTACATTGTTCAAATGTTTTTCCTGATTTTTTTTATCAATTATCAAAAATTTGTCATAATATATCATCATTAAATATAATATTTAAAGAAACTACAATGAATGGATTAACAGATTTAATTTCTGTTCAACAAAATTTGAAATATTTAAGTATAACAAAATTTTATAATGGTGACAATCTGTCATATATAATTCCTTCTTTAACAGAAAATCTTTCTGATAGTACTTTAATCAAATTACGTTTTAATAAAGATACTCCATTATTATTTATTACCAATTTCAAAAATTTACAAGAACTCGAATTCTCAGTAAATAATTTTAATGATTTAAAAGATTATGAAAAATTAGAAAATTTTAATTTTCCACAATTGCAAATTTTAAAAATTCCATATCCATATAAGTTTTTAATAAAATTTTTAGAAATTAATGGAAAACATTTAAAAGAAATTTATATTAGTGATAGTAAAGGTTATAATGATAATTCAATAAATTTATCCATAGCTAATTTTTGTACAAAAATTAGAAAACTTTCTACTGGATTTAAATATAATGAATTAGATACATTAAAATTGGTTTTTAATAATTGTCAGTGTCTAGAAAGTATTAAACTTTGGTGTGGAAGTAGACATTTAAGTGAAAAGGAAGCATTGAAAATGGTTATGAAATTTTCACATGATAATTTATGTGAAATTATATTATCTTATGAGTCTGATGTACGATCAAGTTTACTTCCAGAAGAGTTTGAATCCTTTTTAATATATTGGAAAAATTGTGTATCCCGAAAATCGCTATCATTAATCATTGTTAATCTTGATTACAAAAGTTTAGATAAAAATGTTGAAAACACGAAATTAATTGATAAATATATTAAATTGGGTGTTATTAAAAAATTTAAAGTTACAAATTTCGAGGATGCTGAATTTAGTCATAATTATTATAATAAAGTTCAACAAATATTATGTCGATAGATTAATTAGACAAATGATTTAAAAGATTTGACAGTATATGCTATTAGTTCAAACTATTTTGCTAATTAAATTCGATTTATAATATTTTATAATATTATTATTTTTATTTTGCATAAACAAGTTTGTAATCGATTATAAACTTTTAAAAAATATTTCGATTAATTGTTGATATGTAATAATTATTATTTACTAAATGGAAATCAGAAAATACAAGAAAAAAATGGTATGTCAAAATAATTACACATTTTATATTTTTATATATTTGACTACTTAGAATATATTCAGAGAAATGGGTTGATCATCTGACCATTTTTCATATTGACCAAAATGCAAAATTCCAAATGATCGAATCCTTTGTCATTTGGTCATTATTAATGTGTTCTTTAAAATAGTATATTTTATCTTAAAACTTTTCTTTTTTTAATAATATAAAAAATAAACCAAGGAACATACTTGTTTGATAGCCTTAAAACGCCTTGTTAAATTCATAAAGTTTATTGATTTTGCAATTTTGAATTTTTCATTAAATGTAAAAGATGTATCTTTATTGCATTAATTTATTTCTAATAATAATTTTATATTGATCTATTATGAAATACATGCCCGTTTTAAAACAAAAAAAAATCTAACGACTTAATACAAAATATTAAATTGCCATTTCAAATTATTTGCCGAATAATGAGTTTGTCCTAACCGGCTATGTTAGCAGATATCTGGTATCAGGTTAAAGATTTTTTTGACTCAACGTTATCTAATAAAATTAATCGTAATTCCAGCAGAAACGGTATGATGCTATCACTAAAATTAGAATTTACCTTTATTACTAACCCGTATCTATAAAAAAACTATAATAAAATTTTTCGAAACTTACATGAGAATCCAGTATCCAAACCATAGCCGGAGTCCTACAAAATAAATTTTTTTTTTTAAATAAAAGTTTTCGAAACGAACACTGTAAAAAATGCAGATCACTTGCTTTTCAGGGTACAAGCCAATGTTAAGCATCCGTCAAAAATGACTGATTGAGCCAGAGCTTACAAAAAAAAATTTTTGGTGGGTTATCCGCATATGATTTTTAACGGTAACGGATTTTTTTAATCCGGACACTAACCAGATACAATTTACGGTTACCAAACATCTGAGTTAATAAGGAAAGTGTGACACGCGTAATGTAAGTCGTATGACCGGTACTGCGGTATGATCGGCAATTGTAATTTACACTACATTTTACGGAAATGAAAACACGGATCAACATTTAAGATTTGTGAAATATGAGGGAGATAAACAAATTAAACTTTGAATTACCGTAAATACAGTAAATGACGATTATTTGTCCTTTTTGCCCAATTAAACATCGAAACATTTTTAAATTTTTCTTTAAGGACTAAACAACGGGTAAACAACGGGTAAACAACGGTAATTAAGTCGCCGAAAACCGTGATTTTCATTTATAAATTTATAACCAAATTTCTCAAAAAAAAAAAAAAAAAAAAACGAAAAAAATGATTAATTTATCTTCTCTAGTTGGCTTTTTTGTGTTAGGACTTATAGGATGGGTTACTTATAAATTAATTATTTGGCCATTTTATATTTCCCCTTTGAGAAAAATTCCTGGTCCACCATCTGAAAATATATTTCTTGGAAATTTTAAATCATTTTTTAAGGAAGAGGTATATTATTTATATTTTAATTAGTATTTTATCTACTCCTCATATACTATCTTTTATTTATATGCATCATGCATATCTTTTATAGGAACCACATGTCAAGTGGATGCAACAATATGGGAATATTGTAAAATTCTATGGAATATTTAATCGCCCAGATGTTTTCGTCTCAGATACAAAAATAATCCAAGATATCACATTAAATCATGTTTACGACTTTGTTAAACCTCATGATATGTCGGCTGATTTTGCTAAAATTGTTGGTAGAGGTCTTGTACTTGCGGAAGGTGAAGAACATAAAAGACAAAGAAAAATGATGAATCCAGCTTTCACTCACAATAACATCAAAGTAATTATATTTCATTGGTAGAAAATGAAATTAATAATCAAACTAATTTAATAAATCGTATTTTTTTTCAATTCAGGAAATGGTTCCAACATTCATTCGAGTGGTTTCCACCTTAAAAGAGTTAATAGAAGATAAAATAAAAGAAGATTCTAACATTAATCTTACACCTTATATCTCAAAAACTACCTTAGATGTTATTGGCTCAGTCGGTAAGAAAAATATGAATTTTGTTGAAGTGGTTACAATTATGACGACGTCGGAGTTTTTACATATGATTTTTTTATGGTTATGGCATTAAGCAATTACGTATATAATTTTTCAGCCGTGTCGTAACCATAACATATTAAAAGTGCCCATATTTATAAGCGTTTAATAATTTCATTTGTTTATTTATTGTTTATTTAGGATTTAATTACGAATTTAATTCATTAACATCTTCAAACGATTTGGCGGATGCTTATGCTTCTCTTTTTAATAATAAAACGAATCCTGTCTTACGTATTTTCGTCAGTATATTATCGAGTTATATCCCGCTTGTTAGAAAAATTCCAATAGATGAAAATAGAAAATTTAACAATGCGTGTTCGGTTATTCACCGGGTGTCAAAGAAATTGATGGAAGAAAAATATAACGAAGCGAAAAAAGGAGAATTGAAAAGCAAGGATCTATTATCTTTGTTAATCAATATTAATAAAACATTACCTGCTGAAGAGAAAATGACTGATGAAGTATTACAATATCAGGTAATTAAAATACTGCTAAATTATTTGTATTATTTCATTTTTTCTAAAATATACATTGTTTTCGTTATTATTACAGATTATGACATTTCTAATAGCAGGACATGAAACCACGAGTGCTTCAACTTGTTGGGCATTGTATTTACTTACAAAATATCCACATGAGCAAGACTTATTGCGTGAAGAATTGGTTAAAGCTTTTCCTGATAAATCAAAATTCAACCCTACATTTGATGAAATTAATTCTTTGGAATATTTGAATTGCATAATTAAAGAAACCTTAAGATTACATTCTCCTGGTATAATTTTTTTTATACAACTTAGTATATTTATAAAATTAACTTATTAACTCAATAATTTTTATTTTAGTACCGATTATTAGTCGAACTAATGTTGAAGATAAAGTTTTCGGAGAATATTTAATTCCGAAGGTATATTTGTAATTTTATATATATATATTATTTGTTATTTCAATTTATTATTTATTGTTATTTATAAATAGAATACCAGAATAATGTTGAACGTTTCGGCACTTCATAAATCACCTGAAATCTGGGGCCCAACAGCTAATGATTTTGATCCAAAAAGGTGGTTAAATCCTTCAATAACTAAAAATGTGACCAATCTAAATTATTTACCTTTCCATACTGGTACAAGATCTTGTATAGGCAATAAATTAGCTTTAACTGAATTCAAGATATTGTTAGGTATGTTAATTAGGAATTTTGTTTTTCAACCAATTGAAGGATTTAACTTTGATGCAAGAAGTCTTACTAATAATAAGCCTAGTCCATATCTTGGATTAAATGTTACTAAAGTTGGGGTTTAACAGGACTTAATTTTTATTTATATTTTTATATCACTTTTTTTATCATACTTCAAAAATTATATTAACGTTTATTTTATTCATTATATTGTTAATTTTAAATTAGTTTTAGATTTGACATAGTATGCATAAATTGTTTATCTTTATATAATGGTCCTAGTTACTTTAGTGAAATAAGAAAACAAGACTATTAAATTATTGTATTAAATAAAACAAAAAATGGCTTAACTGCTTGCTGGTCGTCTTAATAATATTTTGAATATTTAGGCTATGCCTATTAGTTATCGACTTTGATATGAAGTTCTGCAAGGATTTTAGAAAAATATTTTAATAAGTATTATTGAAAATTCAAAATTATTAAATTATTATTATAATACTTTTAATTTCTTGTCTTCTAAACGAATCCAAAAGATATTTTATTTAAGAATGGAATAACATTATTATTTATACCAATTTAAAATTCCAATATTTGTATTCTGCAAAATTCTATCAAATTATGATTTTATTATCAGATTGAGATATTTATTAAAATAATTCCATTGCAAATAATAAGCAAATAATATTTATTGACCAAAGAAATATCACAAATTGATTTTTTTAATAAATATATTTTAATATCATGAATCTAACTGACATAACTCCATTAACTTTATAATGTTAATACATTAATTATTAATAATTTAGTTCTTTATAGTTATTATTCGTCATTCGTAAATTTACATTATCATACATGCTTCGGAAGATTCAAATCGTATAAGATGCAATTACATTATCCAAGATATGAATTATTAATAATTTCCTAGAAATTAATAAAGTAATTTAAATGAATTATGTACTAGGTGTCATATTAAAGCACTACTCGAAAATTAGAAACAGTGAAGAAATTTTAACATCTACAAAGTATTAGCACGTTGGGGGTGCCCAAGTGAGCATCTAACACACACACATTAAAGCCATTAGAGACAATTTATAAGAAATAATTTGAACTAATATTAAATAATGTATATGACGTACAATTCAAAATTATAATCATTTTTATAAGTCGGACAAAATCATACGCCACAGATTACTTCCTTTAAATATTGTTTAGTGATAATAAAGAATATAAAAATAATTAAAATATATTAGTTCTATTGCAATTATTTTTTTAATTTCGTGCCAACATTGTTTTAATCATTTAAACAGTGATATGTTCATATCATAGTAAAGGTTTATTTGTATATAATTCTATTTCAGAAGACAGTAATTTAAGTGATACAATATCAAAAACAAAGGGAGTATCATTAATTCTTTAACTAAGAAAATATTTTTATTATTAGCCGTAATTAAAAAACAATAATTCGGTCTCAAAATATTCATTTTTAAAAAACTTTCTTATTAATATAATTGAATAATTAAATTTATGAAACATAATTGACTTTTTTTAATCTTTTATTTAATTATTAATCATATAAAACTTCTTTCTTTCCGACGCTCACAATCCTGACAAGATTTTACATTATTTGACGTAATAATTTTGTTATACTTTGTAACTATTAATATTCTATCAATACGGCTTTTTTAGATATATATCAGTTGATATGCATCAGTAATTGGTCAATATTACCAAAATTATCTCATTTCGTGATTCGTTTATCACATGACTCTCAAAGATCGCATCTCGAATTTCTATCAAATTAATTTCGATAATATTTCATAAAATTACTAACAATTTATTTGATATTATGCTATATGATTTAATATGATACTAAATTTAAATTACAAATATTACGACTTTATTGTAATTTATTTGTAGAAGTTACTACATCTATTATATACCTAAGTCGTAATAATGAGTAAGATTAATGAGAACATATGCATCATTTATATGTAAATTTAATGATTTATGAGTCATATGATTCATTTATTATTAATCATATTTAATGTAAGCCATATTTGGATAATTAACTAATGATACTGTATGACTAAAAAAAAAATAGTATTACAATGAAACATAACAATATAAATATTACAAAATGAATCAGCTTTTATCATTTTAATTTATTATTACAAAAAATAATAAGCTGATTTTTTTAGTTTGTCATTTTTTGTAAGAATAAGTCAAATTGACAAATAATTTATCAAGTTCAAGTCATATCATTTTTTTGCATATTTAAGATGTCTAATTTTTCTTCCAATTTTTGCTTTTCATAAATTCAATTCTACAATTAATAAATTCTACAATATATTAACAAACTAATCATGAGTACAACTGGGAATTATATTGGATTTGAAGAACTTATTTCTTATTTAAATGAATCAAGAAATTTTTCTTACCATGGATTTTTGAAACATAACCGAAATACTATTATTGCTTCATTGACTCAATTAACTAATTCTTCATTAACAACTAATGTTTCATTAACATCAGAAAAATGGAAAAACTTTAATATTACTTGGAATAATCGCTTTTTGGATAATGCAAAAGAATTATTGGATTCACATACTTTTGCTGAATTAAAGAAAAAGGTATGTTTTGTTTTTATTTTGCAAAGGGTGGGTAACTCCATATATTCACCGTGATCACTGTGTGAGAATTACTGGTCTCGTTCGCCCGGTAACCACTCCGGGCTCTCATTCCAGGCGCCCTAACTTTGTTGTTAGTAAAGTCTGCTAGTTCTGGAGGAGGATCTGGCTATGTACCTTCTTTACTACTAAATAAAAATTTAGCATACATTAACAATTGCTTTCTTATAATAGGTAAATACAGAGTACTCACAACGTAAAAAAGATTTGAAAATATTTTGGCAAGAAATTATTAAAGAATATGACAAAAAAAGTCATAAAATTATTAAGGAATATGAAAAAGAAAATACTTTTACTACTATTACACCTCTTTCAAAAAAGCCAAATAAATTTTCTGAAACTTTACAATCAAAAGAAAATAATTTTAACACTGTTAAATCACTTTCTAAAACTTTACAACCAGACATATCTTTACTTTCAAAAAAAACAGGTAAAAGTTCTGTTAAAAATCTTTCTGAAACTCCACAATTAGATTTATCTAAAAATAATATAACATTTATCAATAACTTCTGTTATGATATATTTCATGAACTTGAAAATGAATCTTATGCTAATTTATTTTATAAATATGCTAAAGAAAATGTTAAAAATAAAGTTATAGAATATCCAATGGATCTATTTACTATAAATTCAAAATTAGAAAATAATCAATATACAAGTTTAAAAGAATTTGAAAAAGATATTCGTTTAATATTTTGCAATTGTTATACATATAATGATATTAAAAGTAAAGAATATTGTTCAGGTAGAATATTAGAATCTATTTTTAATGAAAAATGGAATGAAAAAATTATTCTTCATGATAGACAAACAAGAGAACTGAAAAGAGTAAGAGATACTGATACTGATGATACTGATGATACTGATAAATCCTGGAAGAAACAATGTCAAATTTTAGAACAAAATAAAAATAATTTAATATATAGACAGGTTATTAATGATGCACTTCTTATTGCTTCAGCATATGAAAGTCTTGTTGTAGGTAATATTATACCATTTATTGAAATTTTAAAGACATTTCTATTAACTAGATCAAAAATGTCTTTATCTTCAGCAAATGAATCTATGCTTCAGGCAATTATTGAAAGTCTTCTACCATTAAAATATCGTATTCCAGAGCTTTCATTAGTAATGGATGGCAAAAAGTTAAAGGGATCAGGTCGCTTTGGTTATTCAGATATTTTTGTTTTGAAAGGAATAGGTGATATTTACTATATTAGCTTAGAATTAAAATATATTTCATTGGTTGGTTTAATAAAAAATCAAAAAGCTAAATATGGTGCAAATGAATTAGAAAACTTAGATAAAATCCTTGAAAAGGAAAATGAAGAAGATTTACTAAAAAGACCATATACATATTGGTCCAAAGAACATAAAAGAACAAATCAGACAACTATAGGTGAAGTATTAAACAGTGGTATAAGTCAACTGGAGTCATATATGAATACAATTTCAAAGGGAAGAGTTGTTGATTATTCTAGTTCAGGAATATTTGATAAACGTGTCAAAATAGTTAAATCAAATCCTAATAAATTAAAAGGATTTGTTATTTTAGTAATTGGTTTTCGTCGTATTTTATGGAAACCTGTTGATGAAGTAATATCTAATTATACATATAATGTAATTTAAGTATTATTTTAGTTTAGCAATCTAAGTGATCCAAATAATAAATTTATGTAAATTGTAAAATTACATCTTATTTCATTACATTTTAAAAAATATAGTTATTTTATTATTCTTCTTAAATTGGATGAGTTTACTATTAGTATATTGTTTGTTAAAAAATTGTGAGGTTTAATACTTTCCAAATAAAGATATAGCAGACAATAAGTATCTGGTATTATATACTACTTTATTTTCAATCCAATTATTTACTTAGTTGTTAATATTAGTAATATTAGAAATTTCAAAACAATTTTCAGTAGGTTAAATTAAAGATTTTGTACTTTTAAATCTATAATACTTTTTGTTGTTAAAGTTGATCAATAAGTATATTTATTTGGAAATAATATATATAATATATATTTAAAATTATTTACCTATATATATTGTATACCATTTGTTATTTGTTATGAATACTATGTAAAGTAAAATTTAGATAACAATAAAGTATTACAAGTACACTAAGAATCAATTATAAGGAAATTTATAAATATCAAACTTTTATATTTAATTAGCTATCAGACTATTTAATTTAATCTACTTCTACTATATTTAATTGCTGATCCATTATCAGTAGGGTATCACCAGAAGGTATTTCTTTTGGTGTATAATATACTAACTCCAAATAATATACAATAAGGTTAAAATTTCAGTTAATATACCAATTTCCTTAATTAAAAATCGTATCTTAAAATTTATTTCCTTTTACTCCTTTTTAGTATTGAGGAGACTTATAATAAATTGCACTTTCATTCCTTGAAGAATAACATTTCTGAAAGTAAATAAAATCATTAAATAAATAATTTGATTTATTTAAGTTTGCAAGTATAACTAATATAATAATGATTTAAAAATAAAATGGCAACTGACTGCTATTCTTAATAAGAAATTTCAACAATAATAATAAAAGCAGAATAAAACAATAATAGTATCTTGGTTATGTTTCAAAAATCTGTGGTAAGACAAATTTCTTGATTCATTTAAATAAGAAACAAGTTCTTTAAATCCAATATAATTTTCAGTTGTACTTATAATTAGTTTGTTAATTTCAAAAAAATATAAGTTTAAAAAAATATAAAGTATTATATATATAAAATATTATAGATTATAGATTGTAGAATTTATAAAAAATCTACAGTTTAAGTTTATTATTTTGTAATAATGGTCAAACTGATAAAAGCTGATTTATAATTATTTTGTTATAATAAATGTTAGAAATATGATCTTACAAATGCATTTGACTTTTGTAAAAAGTTTTAATATTGTCTAGGTCCTTATTGGTAGTACTACAAGTGATGGAATTGATATAACAGTAGTAAAAGTATTTACTTTTGATTGTTTTAGAAAGTTTAATTAACTTTTGAAAGAGATGTAACAGTAGTAATTTTCTGACTTTTTTCGTATTCCTTAATAACTTCTTGCCAAAATATTTGCAAATCTTTTTTATGTTGTACATGCTCTATATTTGCCTATTATAAGAAAGCAGATTGTTAATGGGATGCCAAAATTTTTATTTAGTAGTAAAGAAGGTACATAGCCAGCTCCTCCTCCAGAACTAGCAGACTTTACTAACAACAAAGTAGGGCGCCTGGAATGAGAGCCTGGAGTGGTTACCAGGCGAACGAGACCAGTAATTCTCAAAAAGTGGCCACTATGGATATTAGGAAGTTACCCACCTTTGCAAAATAAAAATAAAACATACCTTTTTTTTTAATCCAGAAAAAGTATTAGAATCCAATAATTCTTTTGCGTTATGCAAAAAGTGATAATATTAAAGTTTTGCTATTTTCTGATATTAATAAAAAATTAGTTAATTGAGATAATAGTATTTTAGTTATGTTTTAAAAATCTGTGGTAAGACAAATTTCTTGATTCATTTAAATAAGAAACAAGTTCTTCTAATCCAATATAATTCTTATAATTAGTTTTGTACTTATAATTAGTTTGTTAATTTCAAAAAAAGATTTGTACTTATAATTAGTTTGTTAATTTCAAAAAAAGATTATAGATTGTAGCAAAGATTTATAAAAAGCAGAAAAGTTAGATATCTTAAATATACAAAAAAATGTTATGTATTATGTATACATTCATTATTATTGCATTAGAAATATTATGAATCATATGACTTATTAGTCATTAAAATTGCATATATGATGCAATATATATCTCCAGAGTTTATCATTTATTATTATTAATCATATTTAATGTGAGGCATATTATGGAAAAATTATGATTTTTATTAGTCTTTGTCAATATTAAGCTTTTTTATGACTAAAAAAAATGAATGATACACAATAAATATTACAAAATAAATTATTAGCTTTTGTCATTTTGACCATTATTACAAAAATAATAAACTATAAACTTTAACTGTTAGTTTGTCATTTTTTGTAATAATAAGTCAAATGACAATTAATTTTGCATCAAATATATCAGTTCAAGTCATATATATTAATAAAATATTTAGAATGTTTCATAATCATAAATTTTTTAAATTGTTTTCTGAAACATTTATAATAACAAAATAATTATAAATCAGCTTTTATAGTTTGACCTATTATTACAAAAATAATAAACTTAAACTGTAGATTTTCAACATAATTCTCAATTGTATTAAAGTTTTATAGATTATAGATTGTAGAATATATTATAGTAGATTGTAGAATTTGTAGGATTTAAAGCACTTGTTTCTTATTTTAAATGAATCAAGAATTTTGTCTTACCATGGATTTTTGAAACCTAATCAAAATACTATTATTGCTTCATTTACTCAATTAACTAAATATCAGAAAAATGGCAAAACTTTAATATTACTTAGAATGATTGCTTTTTGGATAATGCAAAAGAATTATTGGATAACAAATACATTGCTAAATTAAAGAAAAGGTATGTTTTATTTTTATTTTGCAAAGGGTGGATGATTCCATATATTCACCATGATCACTTTGTGAGAATTACACCTGGTAACCACTCCAGGCTCTCATTCCAGATACCCTAACTTTTGTTGTTAGTAAAGTCTGCTAGTTCTGGGGGAGAAGCTGGCTATATATCTTCTTTATTACTAAATAAAAAATTTAGCATACCATTAACAATCTGCTTTCTTTATAATAGGTAAATATGGAACATTTACAACAAAAAAAGATTTGCAAATATTTTGACAAGAAGTAATTAGGGAATAAGAAAAAAGTCAGAAAATTACTACTGCTACATTTCTTTCAAAAGCTAATTAAACTTTCTAAAACAATCAAAAGTAAATACTTTTACTACTGTTACTATATCAATTCCATTACTTATAGTAATACCAATAAGAATCTAGATAATATTAAAACTTTTTGCAAAAGCCAAATGCATTTGTAAGACCATAAGTGATTATGAAATATTTTTAAAACTTAATTGAGATAAAATGGAAAAGAAAACTAGCTATTCTGCTTTTATTAATATTGTTGAAATTTCTTATTAATAATAGTGGTCAGTTGCCATTTATCTTTAAATTTTTTATTATATTAGTTATACTTGCTAATTTAAATAAATCGAATTCTTTATTTAATGGTTTTTATACTTTCATTCTTTGAAGAATAACATTCCTGAAAGTGCAATTTATTATAGTCTCTTCAATACTAAAAAGGAGCAAAAGGAATAAATTTAAAGATACAATTTTAATTAAGGAAATCAGTATATTAACTAAAATTTTAATCTTATTGTATAATTGAAGTTAGTAATATATTATACACTAAAAGAAATACCTTCTGGTGACAGCAATCAAATATATTAGAAGTAATTAAAGGGTTTTAACTGTAGATTGTTTAGATTGATAGTCTGATAGCTAATTAAATATAATAGTTTGATATTTATAAATTTCCTTATAATTGATCCTTAGTGTACTTGTAGTAATTTATTATCATCCAAAGTCTAAATCTTACTTTATACAGAAGTCATAACTGTCACCATTCCAAATATTTCCAAATGGACATAAATATAACAAACCAGTAAATGACAATTTTTTGGTCAACTTTAACAACAAAAAATAATTATAGATTTAAAATTCAAAATCTTTAATTTTGCCTACTGAAATTGTTTTAAAATTTCTAATGTTATTAATATTAACAACTAAGTAAATAATTGAATTGAAAATAAAGTAAAAATCAAATTATTTTACAAAATTGAATTTTATACTATATGAAAATTTAATAAATGAAATAAATGGTTATGATGATTTCTACTATTTTTGAATTACTGTTTCCAAAATAAAAACATAATGTTGGAAATTATTTTAGTTATATATTATATATTTTAATTACATATACTTTAGAGAAAAGTATTTTTTAGCAATACTTCCTTTTAAAGGTTACATTATTTATTTAATATCTATAAATAACTTTTGGACTTATTAGAATTAGCAAAATGACAGGGTAGAAAAGCATATAATTTTTTGTTGTAGAAACGTCATTAACATCACTTTTTCATTTTCTTTTATAAATAACTTACTCTTTATATTATTTTATTATTTAACAAAATATAATTATGAGTACATTCTAAAAATATTTTCAAAAAAAAATAATTTATGACTAATCCAATTATTATACAACTAAAATATTATTATTGTATAATACCAGATACTTATTTATTTACTATATCTTTATTCTGAAAGTATTATTAATACAAACAATATACTGATAGTAAGCTCATCCAGTTTAAGAAATAAAGAAAATAAAATAAGGCGACATAAAGTTAAAAAATTGGTTCTCATATCCCAGCCAGTCCACAAGAGCGGGAATCTTAAATTTTTATTTTTTTTCGTTAACCAATTAAATTGCTCTAAAATATATCACATGATAAATTAAATTTGTATCTGATACTATCTGCTATGTAAATGCCTAACATTTAACGAACAATAAAAAAAAAATTTAAAAAAAACTACAATTGAACATGAGAAATAAACTTGTAATTAACTTGATATATAAAATCTGTCTATGACTTTTTATTGAATTAATTATATTAATATAAATATACATATGAAATCTTCTGTATTACATGATCGGATGAAAAAAAAATTTTATTCAAAAAAAAAAATAAAAAGCCATGCGGCCAGGTTAAATTAAAGCAAATTTTGATATGAGAACCAATTTTTTAACTTTATATCGCCTAACTATATTTTTAAAATGCAATGAAATAAGATGTAATTTTACATAAATTTATTATTTGAATTACTTTAAATTTACTAGTTAAATTGCAAACTAAAATAATGCTTTAAATTATATTTATGTATAATTAGATATTACTTCGTCAACAGGTTTTCATAAAATACAACAAAAACCAATTACTAAGATAATAAATCTTTTTAATTTATTAGGATTTGATTTAACTATTTTGACACATTCATTAAATATTTCTGAGCTAAAATAGAAATGTCTTTAAAGTTTCAATAAATGGTATAATATTACCTACACAAATGGTAATATATAACTTTTGTAATCATCAGAAGCTGAATCATAGAAGACAAAAATCTATAACTAAATTTTTCTAGATTTTCATATGCTAAAGCAACAAGAAGTGCATCATTGATAATCTGCCTATATATTAAATTATTCTTATTTTGTTTTAAATTTGACTGTTTTTTCCAGGATCTATCAGTAGTATCTTACAAAATAAATTGGCATAAGATTTATTTTCAAGTTCATGAAATACATCATAACAAAAGTTATTAATATATAAATACTATATTCTCTTAAATAAATCTAGTTGTGAAGTTTCAGAAAGATTTTAACTTGTCATAATGTAACAAAAGTAAAAGTATTTTCTTTTGATTTTAAAGTTTCAGAAAATTTAATTGGCTTTATTGGAAGAGATGTATCAGTAGTAAAAGTATTTTCTATTTCGCATTCCTTAATAATAATTTTCTGATTTTTTTCACATTCTTTAATAGCCTCCTGTCAAAATATTTGCAAATCTTTTTTATGTTGTAAATATTCTGTAATTACCTATTATAAGAAAGAAAATTGTTAGTGTATGCTAAATTTTTTATTTAGTAGTAAAGAAGGTACATAGCCAGCTCCTCCTCCAGAACTAGCAGACTTTACTAACAACAAAGTAGGGCGCCTGGAATGAGAGCCTGGAGTGGTTACCAAGCGAACGAGACCAGTAATTCTCAAAAAGTGACCACGATGAGTATTAAGGAGTTACCCACCTTTGCAAAATAAAAATAAAACATACCTTTTTCTTTAATTCAGCAAATGTATTTGAATCCAATAATTCTTTTGCCTTATCCAAAAAGTGATTAGCCATTTGGCTGATGTTAATGGAAAATTAGTTAATTGAGTTAATGATGAAGCAATAATAATATTTCAGTTAAGTTTCAAAAATCCATGGTTAGACAAATTTCTTGATTCATTTAAATAAGAAACAAATGCTTCAAATCAATATAATTTTCAGTTGTACTTGTAATTAGTTTGTTAATTCAAAAATATAAAAATATAAAATATTATAGACATAAAGTATTATAATTCAAAAAAAAAATACAAAAATACAAAAATATAAAAATATAAAAATATAAAATATTATAGATATAAAGTATTATATATAGATTATAGAATTTATAGGTTGTAGAATTTGTAATTTATAAAAAGCAAGTTGATAGAAAATTGGACATCTTAAATACAATAAAAATACATGACTTGATCTGATATATTGATGCAAAATTAATTGTCAATATGACCTATTATTACAAAATATTACAAAAAATGACAAATTAAAAATACCTAGTTTATTATTTTTTGTAATAATGGGTGATAAACCAGTTAGTAATAACTAATAATGTTGTAATTTTTTCTTATTGCCAATTATATATTAACATTTATTATAAAAATTCTTATGATATTAACATTAAATAGTATCAATATTTTACATTGTGGATGACAATTCACAGAATATCATTCTAATTCTATTTAAAATTTAATATTAATTTATAAAAGCTAATCTGATATAATAAGATATTATATGTCAAATTTTGCAAATGGTATTATAATCTTTGAAGTATGACATTAGATGGTATATCTTTTAAATTAGAATATACAAATACTTTATTATTAAAACTTTTTTAAGTTGTATCAAAAAACATAATATTTATGTCACTTCTTTTCCATTTAGCACTTTATTTGTTATAATAGATGGAGGCCTCCTTTATATTTTATGTTGAAAGATCATCAAATACCAAATTCTTTATAAAATTTCCTCTTGGAAATACAAAATATAACAACTATTCAACAAAATAGTGTAGATGGTTGGCAATTTCTACTACGCTTTGCTCTTGGTCTACCAAGCCAACAACTACTTTGTTGTTAAAGGTGATTTCATAACTTAAAGGATAACTGATGATAAAGTCACCAAACGGTCGGAGAAATACTGGCGCTACCGGTCTATTTCTGGTTACATTTGTTATGGTAATCCCGGTTGGGATCTGTATGTCATTTGGTGGATTTTCGTTGTCCGTAAAGTATATTCTTCCATGTGGAAAACCAAGAGAGCTTATTCTTAGAATGATGTTTCCACCGAGATCGACACAATATGTGTTGGTATTTGAATAAGAAAATAATCCGGCAAATCTCATTTTAGGCGTAATTTCTGTTTAATTTTGGTACAAAGTAGATAGATAACGTATGAAAGTTAAGTAATTTTTTTTTTTACTTATCTGTTTTTAGATCACACAGATCTCCATCACTTGAATACAACGCTTTACTCAATCAAAGAGTTAGTTCTTACCGTGTTTTTTCCTGTTAACAAGTTAATGAAATATTTTAAAGAAAATACAGAAGAAAGAAACGCGTTGGTAATAATTGTTTGTCAATCCTACGCAATATTTAATAAATGTTTAAGTTAGTTAAAAAATGTTTCTATACAAAAATATATAAATATTATATGCTAACAAAGTACCAACAAATAAATAATCCATATACAAAACCTATAAAACTAATAATAATACTATCTTGACTTGTTTTTATCGTCTATATTAAAAAATACTTTAAAATATGATTATTGGTATATTAAGCGCCTAAAAACAATAATTTACAAATAAATACATGATATATAACTTTAAAATATTAATTATTTTTCTCTAAATATGGCAATAAACGTTTTTCATTAGTACTTACAGTGTCATTATAGCACTATTCAAAGAAAGCGTGATTAAAGTGTGTTCTGTGTCTAAAGTGTGGTCTAAAAGTTAAGCAGTAATATACTGAGTTGCTTTTAGTAAAAAAACTTCAAGTTCAGAGTATACAGTAAAGAGTTTATTTATTAGAACACACAAAAGATTAAGGATGTTTTATTAAAAAAAAAAGTTTCGTGAGAAAAAATTGTGATCGGCGTGGCTTTGAAATAGGTGGAGGTTATTCGGTACTACAGTAGTACAAATTTGCAAATTTGTACGGTACGGTTGATTAAATTTAAAAATTCTGTACCGTACCGTACATATCCTACATATACTACAATATGACATTCAATTGCCCAAATAACCATTATATTAAACGGATGTTAATGCCCAAATAAATAAATAAATAAATAAATACTATAATTAATGGTGTCCAAATAACACATGTAAATGGATATTGCGTGTCCAAATAATCAATACGCCGTTATTTGGACATCAATGTCCATTTAATATATTTATTTAAAAAATTTTATCAACTGTACTGGCTTTATAATATATATATATATACAGTATATTATATATGGCAAATACGGTACGGTACGGAATTTTTGGAATTGTGATCAACCGTACCGTAAAATCGTACCGTTACTGAATATCTTAGAAATTTTTGTCAGATCAGCCATTTTGAAAACGGAGGATGCTTTCCGGATTGCCAAAAAATTTTTGGTGGTTATCAAATATAAAAATTCTTAACGGTGATGGATTATTTGTATACTAACCAGATAAATCATTAAATATTTCAATTGTTTTATTTGATAAAGCTGATAAACTGTATTTACAATTCGATAAAAATTATTTAAATTTTCATATCCAACTTTATACCGTTGTTTTATCACTATTTTTTTTAAATGAATTTAGTTAAATGGGATCGCACCTTTCTAGTATTGTACTGTACATTATTTTATCCAATACTTGTTGACGTTATTAAGAATAAAAAGAAAAAAAAAAGAGAAGAGAAGCGAAGAACAAAGAAGATATTAGAATGATCAATAAGTTTTCATCTATTTCATTTTGAAATGTAAAATACTCCGCTACAGATTTATAAGCCAATTATATTTAATCTTTAATTTAATACTTTTCGTTTAATAATTTAATAATTTACAAAATTTAATAATAAATATAACATATACAGTACTATACATACAAGCATATTATACAACATATAATTAGTTAAACTATAAAATATCTTATACAGTTTAAGATTACAAATATATTTTTTTTTTTGTATATTCATTTGATTTGTTTAATAAATCTTAAATATTTTGTATTTAATAATAATTATTTTAAATAATTTTACAATAGTTAAATATTTTTAATGAAGTATCTTGTTACGCAAGTATAACTCTAAATGATATCTGAGGTTTTCTTTTTGATAAGGAGCAAAAGTTAACTGTTCTTGTCTCACACTCCGTTCAATTTGAATATCATAATAATGTCCGTTCAAGCAATTATTAATCAAAGATGGAGGAACAATTTCACAAGTTATCTGGTAAAATTGATTATTGTAAAGTTGCTTATAAAAGAAAACATATCGATTTTCGATTTCGTTTAATTGTGTGATATAAAATGGATGATTTAATAATCTTAAAATAAGGTCGTTATCGATGTTTTCACATTCAATGTGATAATGGAGAAAATCATCACATGGGTGATAAAAAAATTTTTTAGGATGGGTTTGAATTTGAGAGTTTACAAAAAAGTCGGTCGTTAAAATGTTAGTTGGTGATGTTTGTTGAGGCCCCATTGGCATCGGATCATATTGACTTGTGTCCTGCTGTTGTGGATTAGCGTTCTCTTGTGGTATAAAATCATCAGTTTGAACAAGAGGGATATTATCTTGCTGTGAATCATAAGATTCAGAAGGAGAAGGTTGAAAATCGTCATTTTGACTCATAGTGTGATAGTGTTAATATAAATTTGTAAATTAATATTCATTTATTTATTTTTTTTTGTGAAATTAAGAAAAAAGGAATGTTGTTCGGGTCAGCTATTTATATACATTTTTTTTATATGTAATAGTTAAAATGCAATGCATATTCATGGTGCAATTAATACAAACAGAAATAAAAAGAAAGAATGATAAAAAAAAATATATTCACAAAGCGGTGATAACTATAAAAGGAATATCCCGCCAGAGAAGAATATGAAGTTACGTATAATACTTTATATTCAATATATTTGGTAAAGTTCAGATTTTTCCGGTTTTTCCGGTTAAAAATTAATTAAATATAACCAAATAAACAAATAAGGAAGTTATGAAAAAAGTTTTTTTTTTTGACATTTTGTGGGGAAAAATTTATTTTGTGGGGGAATTTTTTTTCTTGAATGACATTGAGGGAAAAAATATTTTTTTTGACAGCATTGTAAAGTTATTACGTCTGATATGCATCTTTTTGCGCCAAATTCGAAAATTCGACTTATTGTGCTTTAATACAAAAATAAATATGATTTTATTAATGTTTAAAACAACGCGTACTTTGCGTAGTAACACCAATTTATTACATAAATAATAGATCCCACTTGTGCTTATGTACGCCATAAGTCATATGAATTGGAATATCATCATTTCACATGTTATTGAACAACGAAATTTATCATATAGAAACTGTATTTGTAATCATTTTAATAATTGTATATATTATTTTTTTTTTCAACTAAATCAAATATGGAACAAAATAAAAGAGATTTATAAAAAAAAATAAGGTATCAAAATAATACCAAATTGTTTTTATGAACCCTACTGTTATAATTATCAATCTACGTTATCAAAAATAGATTAATATTAAAATATTTCAAAAATAGGAAAAGAAAAGAAAGAGAACTTTTAAAGTAATGAGACAAAGAAAATAAATAAATCAAAATAAGAAGTAAGGACAATAAAACAAGGAGAAATAACAATTATTGTACTTTTATTAATAAAAGAAATCACGTGAACGCTTTCCCCAAGATAGATAATTAATGAAACTCTTGTTCTCTCCGATTTCCGATTTCGGATAAACAAATAAAAACTTCCGCCATTCATCATGATAAACGAAACAGAAATCGATGATTGTGGGGAAAATTTTATACTATATGTCATAGAACGTTTCTATACTTCTGAAATTACTAAAAAGAAAAAATTACCCATAAACCGAACATATTTATTATTTCTTTTTTATTTTCTTTTTTTATGAAAATTAAAGTGTTATTATTAGTAAACACTAAACATTGTTCAACGGTAACTGAACGCGAAAGGAAAAATAAGTATAACAAATGAATTAAAATAGTGAAATTATTAATTATATCAAATTATAGTGTACACTAATGTGAAAAAGTAAAACCGGAAATTTTATAAATATTAAATATTAATTTTTTGTCATCCTGCGATAAAGATTTAAAGTTTTTAAAGCATCCAATCATATTAACGACCTGTCCTGTCACTCCTGTGTTTCATATGAAAATCATTTATTCAAGACATAACATGACCTTATGTGTTACAAACAGAATTTTACTATTATACTGTATGAAAGAAATTAAATAAATATTCATTTAATCCCGAGTGTAAACAGGAATTGTTGTAGTACAATTATCGATAAGTTCGGTTCTATTAATAAAAATTTTCGTTAATTCAGGAATGAAATTTCCTAATTAGAAACCATATTCAAACCACGATTATTGTTATTAAGAAGAATGTTAACCGGATTTTTTTTTCAACATTCCGTCTACAAAACTTAGAAAAAAAAGAAAAAAAAATATCAATTTTTGGTTTAGTCTTTGTGTAAAGAGAAAATTTATTGAGACAATGATTGTATTATATGCAGTTTAACAGCCATCCGTTTGTAATATTGTATTCAAAACCATTAATAGAATATTTTTTTTAAAAAAAAAATTAATAATTAAAAGAATGTTTAATTATCCAATAATGTCAATCCTGTATCTATAAATTGTTTGGAATGGAGTTGATATTCCGCCGAACACTTGACAATTGATTATCTTGATACTATTTTACATTTTGGAAAAATATTTAAACTAAATTGGAAAATTTGATTGATTGATTATCTGTTATCGTATCATTTATAATAAATATCAAATATTTAGTAAATCGTCGATTTCCCAAATTATGCAAGCGTTGACATAAATAATAATAACAAATAAATAAGAAGCATTAACAGCGAAATTCAAAATTTATGTATGTTACACGCAATAATTAATAATCTGTTACATCATCTAAATTACGTCTCAGCGCCAAAGAAGCAAAGTTGATAATCTTATATTGATTGTCATAGGGTTTCGAAAGAACAATATATCAATATAATTATAGTACTATAATGAAATTCATTTCTTTAATTCATAAGATTTGCCAATTTACAAAGTAATTAGATAAAAAATTCATTAGATGTTACACAAACATATTTTGCCGTTTTTTTTTTAAAGTTAGATTAATTAATTAAATATAATAAGCAATCAGTACAATTAAAAGCAATAAAAAAAAATTTTGACATTTTTTGTGTGGGGAAATTGTATGAATAAACATTTTTTTGTGGGGAAATTTCTTTCATTATTTTTCCATTTTTGGTTTTATTTTAAAGTATAATTGCATCGTATGCAAAATAATTTTTACGTCATTATACTTGCTTTCCTTTCATTTTGAATAAAAAAAAAATTGACAATTAACTGACATTTAACGAGAGTTATAAAATGAATAAGAATAAAGAATAATATTGTTTGACATTTAAATCTAAATCCGAAAAAAATAACTCATTTCGGACTGTGCTACCTTCATGTGAAACTCATAGGATTTGTGCTTTATCCCCCACATATTTTTCACCGCCTATGCATGTCATATTGTCATAACAAGATAATAGATAATCATTACAATTATTATTGCATTTTCTGAAAATATTTTTATGGTTTACTTAAAATAATTTATTATAGAATTTTCCTAATTACTATATTACTATTAAAAAAACAAAACAAAAAAGAAATCTTTATTTTTCTTTTTCGAAATACTTGTTACCTTCTATATTTAGGTTTAAAAGAAAATGTGATGTTCAGTTATTGGTCATCCAATAAATATAATATTTTTTTTTTTTTAGAAACCTACAGCAGTAACGTTTATTATTTAATTTCCCTATAAGAAAGAGGAAAAGAAATAGTGTGATATAACCTAAATCTAAAGAATTTTAAATTTTAATCACTGAGATAATATGTGTTAAATCACTATAAAATCTCACTATCACATCTTCACGTCACTTCCATTTTCAAAGTACTGTACTGTATTCCAGGCGTGAGTTTCTAATTGTCACTGCTTATTTGTCACATATTTCGTGACAACAATGTGATAGCCTAATATTTAGAATATTGCGTATAATGAGTGTAAGTGTGTAACGAGTCACTAATAATCGTTCGGCGTTACGCAGCTTATGATCACTAAAAATTTTATAGTAAATCAAAACTTTATCATAATAGCGTTAAAATTACATATGAAATCTTATAACTTTTTTGGTAATAATTTAGTTATATAACATATTTATATTACTTAGTACACACAAAAAAAAATTATGATTTATTAAAAAAAAAAAAGTTTCGTATGTGAGAAAAATTGTCAGATCAACCATTTTGAAAATGGCAATAAATTCCCATACTATTCGGATTACTCCAAATATAAATTTTCTTAACGGTGACGGATTATTTTATCTGTATACTAACCAGGTTTATTTTGATAATACTGATAAACTGTATTTAATAATTCGATAAAAATTATTTAAATATTCATATCCAACTTTATACTATCTGCTATTATTTTATCACTATTTCCTTTATATGAATTCAGTAGTTAAATGTGATCCCTCCTTTCTAGCATCGTACTTTATCCAATACTTGGTGACGTCATTAATAATAAAAGAAAGAAAAGAGAAGAACAAAGAAACTATACATAAATATAAATAAATACTAAGAATGATAAAAGTGATAATGATGCTAATGCACGTCCAAAAATTAACCTCTGAATAATGAAGGAGCGTATCCTAAATCAAGATATTATTCCTTCTTTTTTCTTTTTTCCTTTCTATTTTTATTCAAGGAAATGGAATTTAAAGTGTTATTATTAGTAAAGATTGTTTAATGGTAACACGAAAGAAAATAAGATGTGCAAATGAATTAAAAATAGTGAAATTATTAATTATCAGATAAACCATACGTTAATAATGTGTATATGAAATTTATAATAAAATATATAAAGTATGAATTTTGATAAAAATTTAAAGTTTTTACAACATCCAATCATGTCCTATCACTCCATACTAGTTTCATATGAAAATCATTTTTTCAAGACATAACATGACCTCATGCGTTACGTGCTACAAATCAATGTTAACGAAAAGAATTTTAATATTAATATGAACAAACATAAACAAAGTTTTTTGTAGTACCCATTGTACGTTATCGATAGAGATATCTGGTTGTGTTCCAAAATAGAGTTAACCCAGAGAATTTGATTAGAATTCCAAATATAGAAACTGGAATCGGTGAATATTGGATTTCACCCGATGGGAATAATTTACGTCCTTACGGTATCTGTATTAAGAAACTCGAGTAATTATTTTAAATTAACCTTTTTTTTATATATATATAAAATCTTTAATATATTTAAATAAATTTATTTATCACACTGGTTTATTATTTTTTTGTACTAAACATTTGCAGTGAAGATTCTCAGAACGCGGTTAATTGATAAAGTTGGATTAAAAATAATAAATTTAACTTATCAACATACAATTTCTTTGAATTATCCCCTCATCTGTAACGCAGGCAAAATTTGCTTGCGAACTTTTTGAATTTAAATTACTATATATTAAGCATATTAAAATATGGCAAAATTGGCATATCATTGCACAACCCTTCATCTATAATGCATCCAATTTTGAAAATTTAAATTTTATGTGATAAGCAAAAATTAGCAATAAATTATTATCGCAAATATCTCGCAGGCAAATTTGCATGCGAAATTTTTAAATTGGTTTATGAAACTCTTTACTTAAATTTTTATGTAAAAGTCATTGAAATATTTATTTACGAGCATGCAGGGAATTATGATTTTGTGTTATGTATTATAAAATTGCAGGCAAATTTGCCTGGGAATCTTATGATCTTTGGCAATTTTTCGTAACACCCAAAATTCCATTAGTAATGTAACGGACTATACTAGTACTATACTTTTGATGAAAGTAAATTATTTTAAATTTTTTTTTTCTGGAAAACTAAGCCCTAGATGGCCGCCTTAGCCATTTTTATTTTTTATTTTTTATTTTTTTATCATTACTTTATTATTTCATTTATCTTTTTTTTTTATGTCACTTGTAAAGTAGATGTTATAATATCACTAATTGAGAAAATGTTGATACAAGTTTGGAGAAATTTCTTGGAATAGATTAATAAAGTCGGAATACAAATTATATTGTATTCTTTTTTATTGATTAAATCATATAACAAAATTATAAATCATAACCTGTTCACAAAACACAAATAACAAGTCAGGTAATTTATATAATAGATATAGATAATTGATTTGATTTCAAATATTTTTATACAGAAAATTAAACTATTTGTTTTTCTACTTAATAAGAAAAATACCTTCTGTTATCTAAACTACAGGATATATTACTAGAACAAACACAATTACTTCTGTGAATTCTTCCAATAGTAATCAATCATCTGATTTATTATTCCCAGAAACATTTATCATAAACTATAGTCAAATTAAAAGATTCTTTAATAGCAAGACCACCAGCTTTTAAATGCATATGTATATCGTTACAATATATCCCATTTACCCAGCCATCCCACCAAAAAAATGGTCCATTATGAAGTGTACCACCCTCTGTATGTACAGAGAGTTTATATCCTATTGACCAATTTGCTGGAGATGTCTTTGATGAAGGGCCTCCAACTGGTATGTCGCATTCATCCGATATCTCATTTTGATGATAATCGTACCAATGAATGCATATTTTATTTATAGCCTCAATATATCCTCGAGTATTAAACGCTACTCTATGTTGGGGATATGAATAGGAAATATTGATAACAGATAATAAAATTATCAATAATCCTAAATTTTGTACGAACATCATAATTAATAAATATTACTTTTTTATAAGTAAATTAATATTTTACCATACGACTCTAACTCTCAACTTATAATAAAATTTTGGCCTATATATACAGAAATTCATTATTAAGTCATGTGACATAAATTATCATAATAAAAAGTCTTGGCATTAATTGTAACGTTTTACCCCTTGTAATAGTCTTAGATTCACTACTCTTTTAGAAATAAAATAAATAAATTAATAACGCCCTATAAAAAATTTTATCCGTTATTTCTGTAAAAACTCCGTGAAAATGAGCCTTTCACGGATCCATTCACAGAAAATGCAAATAATTCGATAAATTCCGTGATATAAGGTTATTAATTCCGGAAATATGAGCCTTTTACGGAAAAAAGATGGAATAAATAAAACGGATTGACTTTTTTTACAGGGACGTTTTACCCTTTTTTCTTTTTAAAAATGGTTTTTTTTTTCAACAATAATTCAAAGGAACGTGAAGAACTCGTGAAGTTCTATAAGGAAAAAGGAACTGTAAACAAATATAAAGGAGGACTCCGCCAGACGTGTGCGATACTTTTTACTCACCACATGTCTAGATCTGATAAAAGATTGGTAATAATATTTAGTTGATTTTACTTCTGAGCCTATGATTGGCTCTTTCTCTGAAAAAACTTATTTTTGAGAGAGGGCATGTTTCTGATCACTGTGATCCCTGTTAGGAAATATAAATGATATACTGCAAATCAGTACTATGGTATCTTGATTTAAATTAACTTTTCTCCCTCTATTTTTGAAATTTCAAAGGTAATTTAAACACATACAGTATGTTTAAAGCACTCCTTCTCTTTTTTAAAATTGAATATACATACTGTATGTGTTTAAATTACCTTAAAATAGAGGGAGAAAAGTTAATTTAAATCAAGATACCATAGTACTGATTTGCAGTATATCATTTATATTTGATCACAGTGATCAGAAACGGTATCGGGACATTTCGCCGAAAGCCATTTCGCCGAAAAATAATCTCTGGCCTGAGTTATTTATAATTCTGCATAATGTTGGCCCTATTTTTCGGCGAAACGTCCTTTCGACGAAATGGCTTTCGGCGAAATGTACCGTAACCGTTTAAAGCACCCCTCTCTTTTCTAAAATTGAGTGGTACTGAATATTTCCGACTTTACCGAAAATTTCTGAAATTTTCAATATGTTTAAATGTCATGTTTGTTTTGTTTAAATTATTCACTCCCCTCCCCCTCAAATTTTTGAGCCATAAAGGACGTTATACTAATTATTAGTTTGGAATGGAAGTGGGAATGTGATGTTACTACGTTAAATACGGTATCAATGTTTTTTTTTTTTCTGTTCTGTTTAGATCATCCGAATCATCTGTGAAACTCTAACGGATGACTCGAATGAATTTTGAATTGGATAAATCCAAGAAACAACATGAAAAAGATTATAAATATGGATTTTTGTTATTTTTAATTATAATTCCATTCCAGTAATCCCTTATGGAATAACATATATATGTTATCAAAAAACTTAGAATTAACTGAAATTTATGGATTTGAATAATTCTATAATTTGAATAGACCTTTCCATACATTGGATGTGACAATACATTTCATATTTTAAATAGATTTACTACGACAAACCCGACGCTCACCCGAAACTTCAGAATCCCGTCATTATCTCGACACTTACTATACTGATACGCTATTTTTTTTTTATTACTTTTTTTATAGACGTAATAATATTATTGTAATATTTTGTAATAAATATGTAATAATTTTTAAAATATTACAAAATTATAATTTCTATTATAAAAATTAATTTTTTTTTTTAATATTTAATAATTTTAGCAAAAATAAATGTTTTTATTTTTATTATTATTATTATTTATTAATATTTAATAATATATCGCATAAATTAAGAATCACTTCGCAAATATTAATGATTTATTGTAAAAATGCAAATCATAAATTTTTGTAAATTTTATAAATTTTAAAAAAAGATGTTTCTTTTAAATTCAATAAACATTTAAATTATTACGTCATAAAGATATAATAATTTTTTTATTTTTTACTGTAATATACTGATTAAAGATTTTAATAAATCATTTTTTAGAATTTCTATATTATGTCATTATATTTCAATTGCTAGGAGGATAGTTTCGGGATAATGAATGTCGGGAATAATGGGTTACGTGATTCTGAAGAAGACCCCGCGTAATATATATAGGTCATAGGAACGTTTGCTTAGCCATCCCAGTAAAAAGTCCTGTACTGAATTCATATTAGGTTTGTATTGAATTTATACATGAGCCCGTTTGGTACGAAAAATTGGACCATAAATGGGATAAAATTAAAATAAATATGGCCAAATTTTATACGGAATGGGCTCATTTCATAATTGGCCTATATTTGGTACAATAACTTTTTACTGGGAATGTGTGAATTTAGGTATAGTTAGAAGAAGGAGAAGAAGGATTTGCTTAGAATCAATAAAAATTTTCATTATACTTATATATTTAGGATAATTTTGGCCGATCTCTATGGTAACATCTTAAAGCTATTAGGGGATGAAAAAAGATATTATGATATTTGGTCGGGATGATATTATTGAAAAAATGAGGAGGTTTTAAATATATGCATAATAGTAGTTATAAGAAATTAAAAAAAAAACTTCTTAAATTTAAAATAATACGATAACGATAAATAAATAAATATATTAGAAGTGATCAGCAAATTACAGTATTACTAAAACAAATCTAGATTTTCTGTACACACTATATAGTTAATGATCAACGGATAAAATACTAATATAATAATATCGGTCATATGATTAGTTTGCTTATTTTTTGGCAAAATTTGAGGTCATACAGTATGTTGAGTTTGCTTATTTATCTTAGTAAAAACTCTTGCGTAGCGCTATTATAAAATTTTCAAAATTTCCTATGACCTATATATATTACGCGGGTCCTTTCTGAAGTATTGTTGGGACTCCCATTTAAATAGTGATATCAAAAATAATGAAACGTCATTGAAACCGGTGAAGTCCGTCGCGGTATTTAATTTTATTATGATATTATAACAAAAACAGATTAACTAAGTGACTACAGTTTAAATTTATGGGTTTTGTTTAATAAATTTTATAAATTTTAATAGCGAAAAAAACAAAAATATTATCAGTGATACAAAAAAAATCGAGATTGTCAGTGTTACAAGTAAAAAAGGGGGTCCTATCCTAAATCCCGAAATTCATAATCCCGACACCATATAATCCCAAAAAAGGGATATCGAAAAAGGAAAAGCAGGGGTAATTAGTGAGGTGATGTTAGCAGGGACTCGGTCATATTACGACATGACAAATTACCGACACCAAATTACCGAGGTTATTTAGATAAGTATTGGAGCGTAGCGAAAGACTTTCTTAATGATTAGTGATCCAGAACTGGGTCTGGGTCAAATTATTGACAGTCGAATTACTGATACTGACAGTCAAATAATCGACATTCAAATTACCGACATCAAATAATATTATTACTGTAAAAATTTTTTTCTTTTACAGTAATCCTCCCATACCCTAATCTAACCCTATATAATATCCCTAATTAACCCAAAATCTCTCAAATTATTTAAAATTTTTTCTTTTTCGGAGTATTACCCAACCCTCTTCTACTTTTCCTTGTTAACGCTATTCAGTAGCTAATGTATCTTTATCTTTTAAGTAAGCATACTAGAAAGTTCTTTGCCCTTTAATATTTCGCGTAGAATCACTTATGGTGCATATATTTTTATAAAACCTCCGTTTCTGATAATTTCTTATCTTTGTTGTTGAATATTTTATATGCCGTATCGGAAATGATATGTTATACCATCTATATTCAGACTTTTTAACCAAACCTTATTCAACTGATCGTTACTTAAATATATCACCGCTTTGACTGATTTGCATTTGAATTGTTTTTTCGCCAATATATCTGACTAAACCTAAGCTTTTCAAAACGGTAATAATTTTTTCATCCTTCTGCGGCGCTAACATAGTTGACGTACTAGCTACGTAAGTGCCTTTTTTTTCCGATTTTTATTTATAACCTGATTTTTTTTCATAATTATTTTTTACTAATTTTTTCTTCATTCTTTAACCTTTTAGGTTGGATTAAGGCCAGTACTGTGATATTTAGTGATGGGACTTAAAAATTATTTCGAATCTTTTTTAATTAATAAGTACTTATTAAATTTATAATTGAATTATTAATTCTAAAAATCCTGATTGGTCAATTTTAAGAAGATCGCATGACCTCTTTTTTTTAACGCACAAGCAAATCTCCATGCAAATTGGTAAATAGAGAACCGAAGTTGATCATCATCTTTCTTACATAATATTGACCTTGAACATTGAATAAAGTTTTATCTATTTGAAGTTAGTTACAGTATATTTAGTTTTAGAAATATGAATTTTTTCAAAGCTGTCTAATATAATTTACTAAAACTTTACAATTTCAAAAAGAACAATAACTTAAATATTTATGAATACTTTACTATTTATTTATTTACAAATTATAAAGTACAATTTTACGATTTGTTTATAAATTTGATACGATTTCGATAGTACATTTTTACGATTTTGTTGAAATTTTGGTAACTAATTTTGCACGATTCACCTTAATATTCAGTAACTTCTTACAGGTGACTTTTGAAACTAAATTGTGACCAAATCTTTATTAAAAGTTTTACGATAAATTTTTGACATGGTCACTATATGGTTTCGATTTTAAAAGTTTCTGCAAAGTAAATCACCCAAATTAATACTAGCATAGACTTAATCATCGTATAGATTATTTCTTTTTTTTGAATCACGTGGGCAGTTTAGATATCATGATCATGCGCAGTAAGACGTCATCAGTATATTTCTCCGCAGTAATTATGTTTAATGTTATTTTTTCTGAATTCACTCTTCCAAAGTCAAGAGTATCATAGCGATGGCTTAATGCGCAGTAACTGCGTTACAAATACATAGTGACCACATTATATAATCGTAAAGAAATTACATATATGCAGTTACTGTGCATTAAGCCATCGCTACAATCTTGATAATCAATGCTTTATGTATTAGGGAGTTTCAACTAACATTTTTGATTGTAGGCTTGAGCAAAAGATTCGCAAATATCATTTCTGTAATCCAAGAATAGTTTTTGGATATCTTTGATAGGATTAAGGGTGCAAATGATTATTCTTTAAATCAGATAGAGTAATTGGAAAAAATACAATAAAGGTTTTTACCATGGGGAAAATATAAAAAGCGAAAACTTAGAAAAAATAGGTACTTAGATAGATAACTCTAGCAGTCACTGGAAATGTCACAAAAAAAGAAGGCAAATTTTTTTTATTAAGGTTGGTAAAAAAAATTTTGTGATACAATATATACAATATTATATAACTTAATTGTCGATCTGACGAATATAAATATAACTAGATATGAGTAATCATTTAACACAATTAGATATTTTGTATATATGTGAAATTCATTTATGACTATTTGTATGTTAAACGAAGTTGCCGTTCCGAAATCATATAATAACACATTTGATGTAACTTCTATGGCATGCTCAAAGATATTTTTAGGAAATTTACCAGAGTTAATAAATGGAATTATTCAATATTTCCATCATGATTATAAAACACTACATTCGTGTATATTAATTAATAGATTATGGTGTCATTTAGCAATTCCATTATTATGGGAAAATCCATTTTCAATTGAATGTCCTAAAAATTATCACTTTATTGAAATTTATTTACATAATTTGAATGATGGTGATAAAACAAAATTAAATAAATATGGAATTAATAATGATTTAATTCCTTCAAATACATTATTCAATTATTCTAGTTTTATTCAACATTTGAATACACGTAAAATTATTAATTCTATTAAAAATTGGGAAAATGCTGTTAGTAGAACTTCAACAACTAAAGTACAAAACCTTAAATTTATTAATAGGTCACTGTATCAAATATTCATTGAAAATGTAGTAAATTTGCATAGTTTGGAAGTTGTATGATTATCTACAAATCAAGAACGTGAATATTTCTATGATACTTTTAATTTAATTTTACAAAATCCAAATTTCTTTCGCAATATCAAAAATTTGAAACTAGAGGATTCTTTTATAACAGCTGAAACTTTAACAAAATTTTCAACATTACTCAACTCTCATTGCAATTCAATTTCATCACTTTATTTTAAATTCCTATTATGTTACAATAATAGCAATGACCATCAAACGATCGAGAAAGTTTATCACAAATTATTAATTATCAAGAAAACCTTAGAAAGATTTTATTTGGCTTTAGTAGTATTCCTTTATATCGCACATTATTATTATTAAAAAATTCCAATTGTTCAAATACATTAAACACAATTATATTTTATTACACTGATTTTAAAAATATCATAATTGGTTTAAATGAAGTATTCAATCAATTGAATGTTTTAGAATCAATTCATATTGTTTTTTGCCAATCTCTAGATACTAAATTTATTCCACAAATTATTAATATTATTAAACCATTTAAATTAAAATCTTTAATTTTGAATGAAATATTACAAATTGAATCATTATTACTACTAATACAAAAATTTGGTAATAATATGGAAAATTTTGGATTTGAAGAAATAAATGAATCACCACAATTACTTCAATTACTTGAATCAGTTATAATATATTGTTGTAAAATTAAAATTTTATATTTACTTGATGGGCTAAATAATCAGAATATTAATTTAGTATTCAATTTAATTGAAAATGTTAAACAGAATCTTAATTACCTTTTCATTGATACTTATCATGATAATCATTTGAGTTTAATTATATTACAAAATTTAGGACAAATTCTTCGAACATTTGAAATTGATTCTTGTAATTAACAGAAGTGATTTAGAAGCATTTTTAAGATTCACAAAATACTTTTATTAAAAAATTGATATTTAAAAATAGAAATGGAGGTGAATATATTTTAAAAAAGAAAATAATTAAATATTTGGCTATTATAGAAACTTGTCCTAATTACAGTGATGTAACTTGCAATGATTTATTTTTTCTAGAAGATAAAGTACATCAAGTTAAATTATATGATATTCAAGTTTTAAATTATTATAGTTTATATATTGATATGGGGGATATTATTTATGATAACAAATATTTTTAAAACATCATCCGGAAATTATCTTAGTTGTAAGAATTCGTAGTCCTGCGATGGGGTGCAATCCTATGTGAATAAAGTATTAATGCTTTTAATTGTAGTACTTATATTTGAGATGAACTAAAGATTAAAACTTTTAAGGATTTAAAAATTATAAGTTCACTTCTTTCATGATATTTTAATTCATTCAGTAGTAAAGATGTAATTTTACTTATGCTTTTACTAGTATATACCAAAGCATTAGATACTGACTTTTTATCATTTATTGAAATTCTGGTTTAATGCAAGAAAATTTAGTGCGCACAGTATTTGTGACCTAAATTTTGCAGATACATATATAATAATTATTGAAGAGAACTTTTTGAAATTAGCTGATAGTATAAAAAAACAATATTATTTTGTTTATTTTGGACGAAAAAATTTTAATGAAAAAATGATATAATAAATCATAATTATTATTTTGAAAATTAAATTTTTTTGTTGATAATTATATTATGATAATATTATTTTAATCTAAATATTAACACAAAAATCATCTGAAAAAGTTAAGGTTAAAAAGGTATATGGGTCAGTGGCCCTTGAACTTTTTTATTACTTTTTCTATTTAATAGCCGTGTACGCATGACTTTCCAAAAGAGTGGCATTAAAAATCATAAAAATGTATGTGACCAATCAAAGACAGGTAAAATATTTTGTTAACTTTTAACAGGGATAGCCGAGAAATGCACAACCACTAATTTGGCGTATCATGCAAAAATAATTGCATTGTACAATTGCATTAAAAAAAAATTCTGAGTCCTACACATAAGAAAAATTTCTGGTCCCTATGCCTCAATATTCAATTATTTTTATATTTTCAAGTATTTATTTTCTTATTAATCAATAAAATTAAAGTTCGTACGAGTTCAATACTTTGGTACGGTGATGATCACTAGCGGTGATATTTAGCAATTTTCTTAAACATGGCCACAATTGCTCTGTAACCTGACTATAATTATGAAAAGGCCATAGGCAACTTCTAAAATGAGCTTATAAAAAAAAATTGGCTAACTTTAAATTAATTTTAAGTATCAAGCTGTTGATAATGACTTTTGATTATTGATTGTCCTCCCATAATCCATAACAAACAAAAGTCAAAACACATAAAATATAGTATTTCAAGAAACTATTGACAACGTAACTCTATCGTCATTGTCAAGATGTATGAACTATAAAATGCTTTTAATTGTAAGTAGTACTTTGTTTACATGTACTATTATCTTACTGCATTTGTAATAAATGCCGTATATAATATAGGTTTAATAATTGAATTAAAAAATTAGTATTTCATGATAAATTTAAGAACCTAAATTGAAGAATTCAAGTTGTAAAAAATATTCCGGAATGAAATATTAAAAGTTTGAATAAATAACAATTTTGATTTAATTTAATCACAGGTTTATTCTTTTTTTGAGTTCTGTTTTTTTTTTAAAAGAAAAAAATCTCTTGCTATTATAATTCATGTTTATCTTTTCACATTATATTTAATTCTCTATTTTGAATAAATAATTACTATATACATCAATTTTATAATTTTAAGCTTTTAAAATTTTTCAGAATTTTTTTACCACATAATTTCACCCATTTTACACGATGATTTCGTATATAATTTAATCATTGATTTATTGATCATATAATAGTAAATGTCATACATAAACTCGAATCACCCAAAAAAAAATTTTTTTCTTTAAAAGAAATATCTATCTCATTATGTATTCAAAATGTTTTTACAAGATATATATACACTTAATTTTCTCATATAAAAAATTTCAAGCATAATTTCCTTATTCTTATTCTTAACAATATCATATCTTATAATATTAACAGGAATTTGTATCATTCTATTAATATTTGAATTGCAATGAAGACTTTTTTACGATTTAGTTCATGAGTCTGCTCATGTATATATATATGTCTAAGGTTTTCCAAATATACTTATTCGTCGATATTCTTCGTGAGTCTAGACGAAATCTGGTATATATGCCTGAGTAAGTGTGGGATGAGCGTTCTTTGATATCAGTCTAGTAATTTAATAACTTATTTTATCTGAGCGATCATAGGATAACCTCTTCTTTTTTATATTATTAGGTTATTATTGATTAAATTTCAAGACCCGGTTCAATCTATAAATTCAGCAAAATTCTAAATAATTAAAAAAAATATTTTAAATTTTGTATTTATTTTTATATATATTATATGAAAAATTTTAAAATTTTACTAAATTAATAAATTATTTATTTGTTATTTTTTTTTTTAACTTAAAAATAATAATTTAATTTAAAGTACTATTATAATTTGTAATTAAATGATTAAAAATTTTTTGATCTCAAAAATAAATGAATAATCTGCTGCTGAAACAATTCATATATCCAAAATAAAAATTATTAATTTTTAGTTTAATGTTCTCCTTCTCTCTATTTTTGAAAATTTCAAAGGTAAATTATAACAAATTATTCAGTATAGTGGAAAATTTGGTATATAGTGGTAAATATAAGAAAATCAATATATTTGTAAAACGTCATGATCACATCAGAATGCCTTTACTATATTAAATTTTTCCTTTCAAAAATCATCGTAATCTAATAAAAGTTTTGGTTTAAAAAAAATTTCGGTATAAAAAGGGTTATTTTGTATACGAGGGATACAAAAATTACTTCGTCAAATGGCATATTGGTGATATTCGGTATAGCGAGGATTTTTTCATATTAAAATTGGTACCACACTGAAAATTTGTTGTATTATGAAATTCATTATATCAAAATTTGATATAAAAAGGACCAACTGTATACTAAAATTTGAGTGGTACTGAAAATTTCCGATTTTACCATAATTATTAATTTGGAGAAACCTTATTTATTTAATATACTGTACGTTTCATAAATAGGACATAATTACGTATGTAAAATGTCAAATTCATTTCTGACCGCAGCTGAATTTTTGATTCCCTAGGTTGGATAGCTGATAAAAAAGTAACAAGTGTACGTAATTAGTTCTAAATCTTAAATAAAATGAATTAAGAAATACCATTAATTCCTATAACCTATATTGATAGTAACGATGTACAACATCAACTTCAATCATGAAAAATTGGATATGTCTTCTTTCTCTTGAGTAAAACAATCAGACCTATTATACATGAGTTTATAACGATCATTGGTGATTATGGGTTTTTACAACTTAGTAATTAACCCAAATGAATTTACGTAATTAACGTAAATATTGTTTTATTAATCGCTTAATTTTTATTCGCGCGTTCATTATCCATTAGCTAGTATTTGCAGACTATGTGATACCACTATAATATTTTGCAGCATATTATACGAGAGAGGACGAATATTTTTTATACATATCTACAATATAAAATTAAGAACCATTAGCTATTAGGTACTTTCTAATATGCCTTTTTAAAATAATATTTGACATATTTATTAATTTAACAAAGCATTGTACTTTGGTATGACATTTATTTGTAATTTGTAACAACTTTCTTTTTGTTTCAAAGATCACGTAACCACTTTTTATAGTGGGGTCTGGGGGACGAAGTCCCCTGCAAAATGCATATTCTAGTTAAAATATAAATTATTTGATTATTTGATTAGCGTTAGAATGTTGTTTTTTTGATATATAAGTTCTAAACCCTTAATACTACTAGAGTTGTCTCATTTATACAATTTATTATATTTATATACTGTATAGTTTTATTGATAAATATTAAGTTTATAAATTATTTTGTTGAAAGGTCTTGCAATTTAAACATTACTCAAACTCTTATTTTACTATATCATAATCTAAAAATTATCAAGAAAAGTTAATTTATTATCCCAAACAATATACTATTATATTTCGCTTAGTTCACATGACAGATAACGTGACAAATATTGCGCTGATAATTACAAACCGCAGGGAAGTAACAATCCTATATACAAAAAAAAAAAACTCTTTCCCACAAATTTCGGAAAAAATTTTTTGACAACGTCGTGCGTTAATTTTTTTTAAATTTTACAAAAACGTTTGTCTCCGTCTAGTCTCGTTAGAGTTTTCCCACCTTACAACACTTTCACACACACTTTATTATTACCTTATTATTTACTTTTCTCGAGTCACTTGTCCATTTTCCTTGCCCTGTTGTCCTGCGTGTTAAAAGTTGGAACAAATTTTTTTTTTTACCGGTCTTTTTATGAAGTACCACTCTTCCTCTGACATAAACTCACAAAGCCTTCTCAAGCTCGGCCTATGGACTCTTCACCCGACTCTACTACCCCTCCGCCTGTTTCACAGGCTATTTTACGTCTTTACAAACCTATTACAAAATTTTTTAACATTTCCATGAGAATTTCCAAGCTCTCGCCCTACCTGTCATGTGACACTCGTGGCAGTGGAACTTTGTACAATACTAGAAAAGGACGATATTACCTTCTTCGGCTGTCTGAAAAAGCCGATCTTCCTCTTACGGAAATTGACAAATACCTGATTTACACCAATGATATTGAATTATCAAAAAATCATCGTCATACATTTCGATCTACATCTAACAAACCAAATTTAAATTACATTTTAGGAATCTATCTCACATTTGTCTTTTCTTTAAATAGACAATTTCACAAGGATGCTGTGAACAAATACTTTAACCGTTTACGCCATTTATTAAAAGAAAAACTTCTAGCACTACGATATCGATTAGAATCGACTGATAATAGCGATAGAAAAACTAAAACATTTATCCGGTTCAGCTGCGGCCCCCACGTGATCTACCTGGGTTTTTATTTCCCTTGCGGCACGCTACATTTTGCACCTGGTAAGAATGTGGGCTCACTATGTATCCACCCCCCTGCCTTCGTACAATCAAATAATCGTTGGCGTTGCGGAGCTCATCTCAAACTGATCCGACAGGTCTCGCACACTACTACTCGTCATCCAGTAGAGCCTAGGTTCTACGCTGAACAGTTTAACCGTACGGTAAACCGACATCACAAGAATAAAAAGAACCACAAAGAAATTCATTCTAATCGCCTCGGCATTAGCTATGTCGTTCAATTTAAACGATTTCGCTCGGCTGATTTAAATTTACCTAGCATTGACAATAAAACGGTTCAACCATATTACAAACAATACCGCACGTTACGTTTCGATGCGGTTCGTTCACCTCAACAGCAGGCACGATGGAATAGATTTATTACGTCTACACTCAGACGTAACCACTCCAACCAGACTATCCTACCTCACTTACTTCCTAACTCCCCTGGACAAATGGTTTTTAAAACCATCCATCATCTCCCGGACCGTTACATAGGACGTACACCTACACAACTTTCTGACGCTTTCAAAAATTCGCCTAATGGTCTTAGGCACTATAATCAAATACGCGCATGTCAAAGGATCAAGAATTGGATCCGTCGCACTAAAAAACGCAACCGTCTCAAGAAACAATTACCTCCCCTACCTGCTGGTTTTGTTGGAGACCAGCGTACATATTATTACGTTACGTATAATATTAACCTGTTTGATTATAATATTAGACGACGCTATAATGTCAGTTCGATCCCCCAATACAATTACGGTTATTCCAAAGCGGTTGAGCTATACCGCCAACATCATGCCAAATTCGTCATGATGAATTCTATACAATCACCTCCTAACGTTTCTTACCACATCAAAAAGAAGGATCAACAAATCTTTAATGATTCGAACCTCTATTTCCGGCGTACACCTCCCCCGGACAATGATTCGCACACTACCATGAGCGACATTACTTACTTCTCGGCTAGTGAAGGACCTTCCGTTGTGGAATTCCCGCCTACGCCGTCACATGATTAACTCACTTGATTGAGTACAACAACACCGGACCTTTAAATAATGCACCATTCCACACCTGACAGTATTTACGTGTGGTGTCTTTATGACAAAAGAAAAATACGGATTCCAGTGATATACATGAACTCACCTTTTGTTACGTTTTGTTCCTTTCCCTTGTATTTTTAGTTTTTCCTTTTTTTATTTTCTCGTTCTTTTTTTACTGGTTTTGTTTAGACTCCAGGTTATGCTTGATTGTTCTATAGAATAATGGGCAAGACGACCCCTTCAGGCTCCTCCTGAGAGGTTGGGTAGAACACTAGCTTAGAATTTATTGATCTTTTAGACCATGTTTATTCCTATTTAGCGTTCGACCCCAGTCGAGTCTATATTTTAAAAATAAAAATAAAAAAAAAACAATCCTATATATTATATACTGTATATTCATTGGTTTTTAAAATTTTCTATATACACTGTTGTTAACCCGTCAGGAAACCACATCAATGGCTTAGTTGTTACTATTTTTATGGGTAAATAAGCCCATCAGGAAGCCACATCAATTAGGCTTAGTTGTTACTATTTTTATAATTGTATAAATAAATCTCATTCTCTCATACGCTTTATTATTATATTTTTACTTCCATTAATTACTGTATATAGTTAATGTTGTAACAAAAGCATATTAATACTTGGGGCAATCAAGGGGTAGTATATATTTATAAAAATCAATATAAGATAAACAATAACGTTATGAAAAATTAACTGACAATTATAAATAATCATATGAAAATTAAATAATCATATGAAAATCATAAACTAAAAAAAGCAAGAATAAAACTTTAACTGATGCAAGTATAGTATATATAGAAATGAGATAAAAAAAGAAAATTAACCAATTTGGAATACAATTATAATTATTTAATGTGAAAAATCATTAATTATGAACTAGAAAAAATCAAAAAAAAATTGTAAAATATTTAGCTTGTTTGAAACCTCATTAATTTATTTGAATTTACTATTAATTTTGCAAACAAAATTTTATAAAAGTCTAAAAATAATTGATTACAAAAAGAATTTTTTTTTCCTGTTCCCTTCTCATCCTAGCCCTACTCTCTTTGCTCACTCTTTTTCACATCCTCACTTTCATTCTTAATATCACTTTTAATATCAGTATCTCCCTTTCATCTTCATTACTCTCAACATTTTCATTGATCTTCCTCCTCCTCATTGGTATCTTCCTCATTTTGACCTAAACAACCTCTTCCATTCTCTTGTTAAATATAGATTTGTACCAGTAAATTCCAAAATTTCAAATCGGCAAAATGCAAGAGAGTATTTAGTAGCTGTCAACCCAGTTAGTAGAAAATATCAATTATGAACTTATAAATTGTATGAGTTTCAAACAAATTGGAAGTTTTAAGCTTCCTTATATTCATGCTTATTCATATCTTTATCTGGTGTTCAATTTCTGCAAGAATATTATGAAGAAGTATATTGAATTACAAATGAATCAAAGGATATTTTGTGATAATGAAATTCTAGTCCCAAAAAGTGATACAAGACTTCAAGAAGATTCAATTTCCTAACGATTTATTGGAATATCAACCACCCTTAAACAAAATGTTTGAGGCTTTAGAAATATTAGAAGGCTCGGGTGGGTAAATTTTTTCAAATTTTATCATTTTTTTCCCCACATCTCATATAATTGTCCGGGATCCTATTAAAATAGTAAACTATTCTTCAATAACTCTACTATTTGATTAAGCGTCATGTTGCAAAAACCTCACAATTAAAATTACCAATCTTTTTAAGAACTGTCTCATTTATCTATTAATAAAAGCTTTATCAGATTCTGACAACTGGGTTGGTTTAGAAGTCACGTGGAAAACTAGATTCCTAAATACTATAAAAGAAACCATCCCAGAAGATTACAAAGAAATATATGAAAAGGTTTTGTATTAATAATAAAAAAAAAAGTGATTGGTTAATTGTATCAGATGAGCTATTGTAGTTACTCAAAAATATTAGATGTACACTAAAAACAAAATGCAACAAACTTGGTTTAATTGCTTAAAGTAAACATGATCTTTCACAATTAAATTGCCATTTGGATCATTCTCCTAATTTTTATCATCAACTATCACAAATATATTGCAATATACAATTTTTAGATATGACATATAAACACTACTATATATTTGCAGAATTTTATTTCTGTTCAGAGTTATATTTATTAAACAAATTGAGTTCATCAACAAAAGAAGAATTTGTAACCGAGATTGAAGACCCTTTGAATAATTTTAACAAATTGCAAGTACTATCACTTAATAACAAAAGTAATTATAATAGTTTTGAAGAACTGTATTTTTCAAAATTAAATTTAAATCTGGTAATTTCCAACCAACAAATGAATCATTATTCAAAATTTAGATATTTACAAAAAAATTTTATATTAATAATAGTGATGATTCATTAAATAATTATATTATTTATTCATGTCCAAATATCAAGAAACACAAATATTTATGGATGATGACAACTTGGCTCTAAAAGTTTGGATCAACATACACTAAAAGTCATCCAAAATTTTATTCCAATAGTTTTAATAGCCACTACTTAGAAATGTTCAAAGTATTTATTGAACATCATCTATAAATGCATTAGCTGCATTTCAAATCTTCTATAGTTATCATTCTAATCAGAAGAGTATATGACTAGAACATTATATGCTAATCAGATTAGTTGGGCTAAAGCATATATGCCATTTCAGTTTTATGCTGGAATACAGAGTTCACAAAGTGTAGAAAGTCAAAAAAAAAGTCAAAAAAAAAGCAAAAAGCTGGTACACCAAGCCAAAGATCAATCATGAGAAGGTTCAAATAACAACAAGTTAAGCAAGTTGAATTTTGTGAAAAACTATAAAAATGCTTAGATATATATTAACTTATTAGTCTTATATGTATTATCATTAAGTACAATATCAGAAAATTTTTGTTATAATCCTTATTGGAAGGGTGACATCTGAATCTACCTGATAAATAATGCCATTGCCAAGACTGTTAATACTAGAAAGTATTAGATTATTTTTCTGGACATTAAACCCCTTTAAAGGAAGAAGAACTTGTTATTGAAAGATCAAGACCATCTGGAAAACATGTGGATCAAGAAAGCATGAAACAATATTATATTTCTTTAACTATGTTAAAAAAAATAAAGTGAAAGGGAATTATTTTAAATTATTTTAAATTATTTTTATAAAGCTTTTATGAAATAGAATTTCATTATTTAAATAATGAATTACCAACATTACTTCAAGTAGATTTAAAATCCTTTCATTTTAAATTGGAAAATCAGCATAAAACTCTGTTAAATTGTTCAATAAGTCACATAAGCTCTCCATTATCTTTTAGTAATATAGCTTTAAGTATTGAAAGTGAGGAGGTACTGAATAATTATACCAATTTATTATTAAAAAATAGAGAAGACCCACTATTTTCATTATTATTAAAGTCATATACTTGCTTTAAGATGAATTAAACTAAGCATGTACTTGTATAATAATTAAGAAGCGCAAGCTTATTTATTCATCAACACCATGAAGAAGAAATTAAGATTGAGATTTGATTTAATCATATTCTTTAAATAATTGATTCCAAAATATATATAGAGCTATACAAATTTAGATGATTTGGGAAACAGCTGCAAGGGCGAATAACAGTTTCAAATCATTTGGACAGCCATAGCAGAAAGATTAAACCAGGGAATTTTACATGGATTAGTCACAGAGGAGACTGGATCCTAAGGTTCATTAGTAACGGTAATAAAAATGAGTTTGGAAAGCTAGGAAAAGTTGGTAGTCAAAATGGAATGAATTTTTCTAGAAAGTCACCAAAAGCTCTTAAGGATATTATTTTTGAATTGATTTTCGAGATGAGCCTATTAACATACCCTATAAAAAAAATTCTGGATAAAATTCTGATAAATGATCATTTTTCTAGTTTTTATTATTATTAAAGACCCACCATAGTAGAAGGTGGCGTCATAATAGAAGATATTTAGGTGCACGGAGATAATTTTTTATATTTTTATATTTTTAATTTTATATTTTTATATCTTTTTATATTTTAAATTATTTTATATTATTATATTATTATTTTTATATTTTTATATTTTATATTTCCAAAGAAACTCAGACATGTGATTATTTTTTTGTAAAATTTTTTATAGGGAAATTACAAAAGTAATAACAAAAATGAATTGACTGTATCTTATATGAAATTGTCAATAATTTTTAAAAAAATAAAAAAATCATTTGCATTATCATTATTATATTAAAGAAATTGATGGAACTAATATGTTGATAAATAACAATGAAATTATATTATCATTAAGCGCTCACTTATCGTTAAATTGTCTCTGCAGTAAATCTCAATTCTCGCAATAAGTAACGTGGCTTAGACCAAATTTTTTAATAATATAATAGACAAGATGGATAGTCGATCTACTATCTCTTTTTTTTTAAAAAAATAAACATTTTTATTATTTTATTTTAAAAATAGACCGAATTTTAATTAAATTTTTATTCCTTATTCAACTTTAAAAATATTTCATTAAAACAATCATATAATATTATCAACATCTGAATTCAAAAAATTGATTTAGGCCTTTCTGAAACAAAATAAAAACAATTATGATTTATTTATCACAAACTTGATTCAGGCAAACATGTTTTAATAATATATTCCATTTTTATATAAATATATTCTATAAATACAGTATTTTACATATTAACATTACGTATTTAACACTTACATCATACATTAATTCCTTTATCATATAGCATAGAAACTTTTTAAAATTTTACCCTTATTATTCCAATTAATTTATTTATTAATAGTACTATATTTACAAAAAATGATATAAAATGAGTAAACAATTTACAAAATGGAATCTATTTAAATAAAAACTAAATTGATCTCACATTACCATCATCATCTTGCAGACAAATGATCCTAATAATAACAGCATTGAGATGGCATTGATCAAGGCAAATCCATCTCACCATTTATTACTTACGGCATGTATTTTATGACCTATATTATCGTAGCATGGCTATGAAAAATGTGATGCCTATGAAGAAATCAATAAAAAGCTTATAAAATATCTATTAGTTCTTCAATTCTAATGAATTCTGAAAAAGCAATATTGTTAACATTACGAAAGTTTCTGACAACATAATTCGATCACATAGAAATTACATTTCATTTCACGTTACTTTTGGCTCGAGTATGCAAATAGAAATTTTTGAAAAGAAAATCCTAGCCCTAGAATGCTTAATAAAAGTTATAAAGAATAAAGATAGGAAGAAATAGTACAGATATAACAAAATTTTCTACAGTATATAATCACGTTAAAATGAATTTATTTTATTTTTTTCCTCTTTAATTCAATTTTATTTAAATTACTAATGTATGGACTATTGAACTCAGTATGCATCTTGTTATTATTATAAGATATAAATAAACAGCTAGTAATTATAATTGATTATAAACTGATCTACTTAATACATTATAAAACTAATGTAATATTAAATTCTTTGCAGAATTTTTTTAAATCAAACCCAGATCGTAACCGAAACTTCACTTTAAAGATAAAACAAATGCACGATTCGGTCACAACTTAGTTTCGAATTAATTGGAATTTGTCTATATGCAGTTACGGCATATTAAGATGATCGATAGATAATTTAAATCGATTTCGTTTTGAAGAAATAAATAAATTAATAAATGAATATTATCGAAACCGTAAATAAATAAATAATGAATATTATATGAATTATAAAAAATTAGTTTAGTTGTATTTAACAAATTGTAAAAATTTAGAATAGTTTTATAAATGTATTATTTTTGAAGTGTTTAAGAACTAATAAAGTAATATTAAATCATTATTATCAATTTCTAATCATTTCATTTTCGAATTTTAAACTGATATTATACCGTATTGAAATAATACATATTTCGAATGTATGTTTTGTTTCTAAAATCATGATTGCCTCCAATACATTCGCCATCATTACAATTGTGAATAAAATGTACTCTATTAACTGCATTGACTACGCTAATGGGAAAAATCTTTCTCCGGCTTCTTCCCGTTTGTAACTTGTATATTGGGCAATCTAACTTCACCAGACTTGTGCTTTCAAACCAGTCGATGATAATAAAAGTGAAAATTTGGTCACTCCGATGGCAAAATATCCCTTGCACAGTCGCAAGACCTTCTCCGAACTCATCAGTATCGATTGAAACAACATCTCCGATATGCAAAGCATATCGAATGGCTTCACTACTTTCTTTAATATAGACGAAACTTGCATATTCAAAAAAAGACGGCTGGTTGTTTGAAATTATGTATTTTTCAAGATCTTCATAAGCTAATGCCAATTCAGCTCGGAAATTTGTCAATAGTGATAAGTTGACGTCTTTTCATTTAATATGCTTCTTTAACAATATATTTGAAATATAACTGACTGGAGAGTAAACTATAAAGAATGAGTTAGTAGAATCCTTCTTTTCATTAATAATAAGAGTATTTTAGTTATTGATACCTTCGTTTACATCTTCGTTTCCATCATTCATTACATTAACCTTCTTGTCTTTTGCGATGAACCAATCACTCATTAGGCGTTTCAAGTGTTGCGAAATGCTCATAAATCCACTGCTAGACTTAGAAGATTGAAAGTCTGTTCCACCATCCATTAGATAACGCAATGCAAATAACGTATTGTAGCGTCTTAACAGGTCCAAGCTTACATCCTTTAAGTTCGTTCGTGGCACAATGTTTTTAAATATTCGGTGAATCATTTCTTTCATTCCGACGCTTGTATTCAACAACGTGGCATAATTTTTGGCATGTAATATTAGATGGAAATTGATATGTAAATTCAGCAGACATTCAAACTCTTCAAACATCTATTTGTAAATAATTAAAATTTTTATGTTAATAATATTAAATTGATGAATTAATATTAAATTAGTATGCACAAATATGTAATAATGAATTATTAGTAAATGATTAAGTGTGAATGAGATATAAATAATTAATAATCAAAACCTGGGACAATAGTTTCCTTTCGTTATCCAAGCATTCACGCAATTCGACATAATCGTCTTCTGTGAAAGACCCTTTGAATACTGTTACCATTGTTCTTGCAACTACCGACCAGCATCTTATCCATAAATTTGTCGCCGAGTCATTGCGAGAAATACCCATTCGATGCTGAAGTTTTGTGAGTTCAGATTGTTTGAAATGATGATGTTTTAAGAACCTATTTAGTATAAAAGGAAAAATCATCGCTAATTGCAAACAGTCCGACATCATAAAGCTGTCGATGTGAGAGATAGGATTTGGCAGTTTATGCCAAGTTCTTGGGTATTCAAATGTCTTCCAGTTTGCGAGAAATGCTGATTTTCCTTCTAGAGTAAATGATTCGATCGTCATTTTAAGGAGTCTCAACACTTTTCCTGCGGTAGCATGGTATACGTCTTGAGGTGATTGCAAATGTCTTTCCCATCGCAAATAATCAAGTATCGGAGGTTGCAATTGTAATCCGTGTTCTGTGGCGATTTCTTTACATCTTGTTATCATTGGTGCCGCAGAAATCTCTTCGAATTGTTTATCCGCAAGATGTTTATAACGAGAAATTAATAGTAAGTCGAGATTATTGGCCGTCCAGGAATCTTTAGTTGCATTACAGGTGCGACATCCTCTTGTAGCACCGTGTCTTTTCACACCTGCCATATCGTTTCCCTGGGGTAAGTCCGCAGTTATATCTCCGATGCTTGCGATCACAAGACTTTTATTTCCTTGTATATCCATGATTTTCCCTTCTTCAAGTTGTTTCATTTCCTCAATAAATGGTTTGATAAAGTCGTCGAAACAGCCGCCGAAGGGAACAAACCCAAGCACGAAGTGATTCCTAAGCTGATTTCTTTCGCTAAATGGCATATTTCCAATTTGAATATATATACCGCCTAGCGAATGGTAAACGTTTCGAAAAGTTCCAAAATCATCGTAATAAAGATTGATATATAATTTGTATACTGGAAGTTCTGTTGTTGGTTCTTCGAACGCAGCGAATTCAGAAGGATGTCAGTAAGAATATTTGACATCTCTTAATCTCCAGTGCCCATTATACTTGTAAAGTATCTCTCGAATTTTAAGTGAATCGCGATCGATAACATCATCATCGTAAAGAATAGTTATGGGAACGCGTCTAGAAATCACTTGTGGTTTGATGTTGATGGTTGCGTCATCCATTTCTCGATCCAGAAACCAGAGTTCGCCTTCTTCAGATCGTTCCATTCGATCGTTACTCTGTAAATTTACCGGTAAGTCTTCATACAACAAAACACGTTGGATCTTGATCTTTAGTCCATTGTCTTGCTGAACAATCGCTAATATATGACCAATTTCTTTTGGAGATCCACTTGATTTTCTATAAGTTACGAAGTCCCCAGAATAGTAATTATCTAAAAAGATTTAGCAGAATTGTTAAAGGAAATTTAGCAAAGAACACAATTCAGTTCTTAAACTTACTTCCAGCAATCGTGATAGATGCCTGTCCAAATCTTAATGATTCCTTCCAAATGTTCCCATGCCAGAGCTCTTTATTTTCTACGACCTATTGCCCTGGTCCGAAATACATGCGATTGAATGATAAAGGATTATTTAGAACGTGGCAAATAATATCGGTAATAGAAAAATAATATGCATTTCCGATATTTTTTGATGTTGAAGGCGTTTTCTTGCTGGAGATGTGTATTTGACGAGATCTGATTGGAAGTAAAGGCAACCTTTGCCTATACTTCCTAAATCGTCGACTATTCTTCACGACGTCTTCACTTTCGAACTGTTGATGATGAATTATATCCGCTAATTCATCATATGCATGGGTAGCTAGAAATATGAGTTAGCACTAATATCATCAATCATGTTTCGATTAAAAATACGTAACTTACATATGTTATGTTTTTGGACCCAACAAAACATTAAGGCTTCCGTAATGTTACTAAAATATGGCGCAAACACTCCGCTAGTGTGTGGTAATTGTTCACTTTTTAAGGACTCATCAACAACTTCTTCATTTATGTCCAGGTCATCAAGTTCTTCCGATTCTTCATAGTCACTTTCATTTTCGTTCGGTTCATCGGATACATATTCATCAGGTTCATATTCAATTTCGTCTTCATCATCAGGTTCATCTTCATCATCAGGTTCATCTTCATCATCAAGTTCATCTTCCTCGTCAAGTTCATATTCGTCAAGTTCACCTTCATCGTAAAGTTCATCTTCATTACCGAGTTCATTATATTTGTTTGAACTAGTTTCGTCAAGTTCTTCACCTGACTCGTCTTCCATATGAATATCTTCAGATACATTTCTTTCATTTGATATTTGTGAAGATATCTTATTAATTTTACTATGACGGTGTCTAATATAAATACGATGTGGATTAAATGAAATATAACGACTTCGAAACATTTTATCAAGCGAAAGAAGAGTGTAAAAATTTCAATTAGTATTTTACACGATACTATTTTAAATTTTATTTGTCAATTTCATAATATTATATCAAATTTATTAATAAAAATGGATAAAAGTGAAAATAACGTAATTTATTAATTAATTATAGACTAACTTATTATTGTATAAATTAACTAAAAAGTTCGGTGGAAAGTTTAATTAAACTAACTTTTTATGTTAAATTAAAAAAAAAAAATACTGTGCATTTAACCGATTACAGTCTAAATTAACTAGAAAAGGCTAAATAGTTGGTGGAAAATATGTTGACATAATTAAATTAGCTTTTTTGTATTTTTTATATTAATTTAAAAAAAAAAAATACTGTGCATTTAACCGATTAAAGTCTAAATTAACTAGAAAAGGCTAAATAGTTGGTGGAAAATATGTTGACATAATTAAATTAGCTTTTTTGTATTTTTTATATTAATTTAAAAAAAAAAAAAAATACTTTGCATTTAACCGATTACAGTCTAAATTAACTAGAAAAGGCTAATTAATCGGGAATATGTGTTGACATAATACTATTTAAAATCGATTCTTAATTTGCTTTCGTAAAAAAAATATCTTTATTAAAAAATTTTTCTACATTTTATTTATGTAAATATCCAACGATTAAAAATGCCTCAAACTCGTGGACGTAGCAATAGTAGAAAGGACAAATCTTCTCCTGAACAATTCAAACCCAAACGTGGACGTAGACGTGGACGAAATAATACACCTCAAGAAGAACAATTTTTAACTGCTAACAGTGGACGAGGCTGCGGACGTGGACGTGGACAAAGTAACAAGAAATCACATCTCTTGAATGAAATCTTAGAAGATAGTGATTATGAGGATACAATAGAACCATCGTTATCCGGACCTTTTAATTTGTTACCTCTAAATAATACGGATTTAGAAGAACTTGATAGTGCATTGGCTCCACGTCCGGAATCTAGGAATTTGAATACATCAACTCCTTTACGTGAAGTTCAAAGTAATGAACTTGAAAATTTATCAGCTCCTCCGCGTCTGGAACGTCCAGCATCTAGAAGTTTGAATACATCAACTCCTTTACGCGAAATTCAAAGTAATGGACTTGAATTATCATTTCCTTCACGTTCGGAACGTCCAGAATCTAGGAGTTTGAATACATCAACTCCTTTACGCGAAATTCAAAGTAATGGACTCGAAAATTTATCAGCTCCTCCGCGTCTGGAACGTCCAGCATCTAGGAGTTTGAATACATCAACTCCTTTACGCGAAATTCAAAGTAATGGACTTGAATTATCATCTCCTTCGCGTCCAGGATTGAGGGATTTGAATTCCCCAGCTTCTTTACGTTCTTTTAATGCGTCTGCTTCTTCTACACTTCCATCATGTTTCAATGACATGGATACGATTTTCCAACTAGCTACTTGGCTATGTGCGAATCCGAATGTTCTTCAATTTGCTAACGCTATATATTCGTCAATGCAAACGTCGCTCGCAAATGGGCAACAGTTCACATCATCAAATTTGACAAATCCAACAAAATTACAATTGCAATCAACATTGCATGAAGATAAAGTAAGAATTTTTTAGTTTTTGTTTTGATTATTAACAAAGCCGCTAAAATTCATTGACAATATTTATTTATTACTTGCAGTCAAAGGTAAGCCGCGATTTTTTAGAAGAGCTAAAATGTCTCTTTCTACGCGTCAGAAATCCTCCAAAACGTGCCCTTGAGGAATTGGTACAACAAATAATCAAGTGCGATCTCAACTCAGCTGAAGGCTTGGAATGGTTAAGGATCGCGAATAGGCAATTTGGAGATTTCAGAAATAAATTTCTCGACGGGATTGAAAAATTGGTTGATTCGCTTAAAGAAAAAAGAAAAGGGTAATTATTCTATTTTTCTTTTCAATTTCCATCATTTCAATGAACTTTGGATGAAATATTATAATACTAATATTTATGCTTTGTCAGTCAAAGTATTCCTGAAACAATTCTACCGTGAAAAGAAGACATTGCTGATTTCGTTGATGAAGAAATAACAAAGAATACACTACGACGATGGTTAAGTGCCGTGAAAATCAATGATTTAAGGGAAAATTCGTTGATTTATTTATGTAATCTAGTTAGGAAGGCTGTAATTATTAATTATACCGTGAGAGATCTGGAAAAAACAAAAACATTGGACATAATTACAAAGAACTTGGTAATTCCATCTAGAAATGGCAGTGATTTCGCAAGTAACTTAGAATTGTGAAATAGCATATTATTACAATATTATAATTTCGTATTTTATAATAACTAGTTTTATTACTGCAATAGAATTTTATTATTTGCGTTTTATTAATCATTTTATTATTACAATTTACAAATTGTTATTACAATAATAATTATCTTAAAAGCCTCGTTGAATATTATCCAATTCATTGACAAAACATCTTGGATTAATTTTTTCAGCTAATCTCCTACATTAGTCATTTTTAAAATAATTATCTTAAAAGCCTCGTCGAATATTATCAAATTCATTGACAAAGCATCTTAGATTAATTTTTTCGGCTAATTTTCTACATTAGTCACTAAATTATTAATACCTTTATTGTAGTTAAACTCTATTTCGAAACTATTCATTAATGTAAGGTTAACAACATTTTTACGGATCGTAAAAATTTCGCCAAGATAATATGCCGCCACGTGATCGATGCGAATTTGGGTCTAATTCGTGACGGTTAGGATGCAAAACACCAGGTTTCAGCAAAGTTATTTTGCATGTATTTCCAATAATTTCTCTAATTTCTCTTCTAATTTCTCTAACTTACCTAATTTCTCTTCTAATTTCTCTAACTTGTCTAATTTCTCTAATTTCTCTTCTAATTTCTCAAACTTATTTAATTTCTCTTCTAATTTCTCTAACTTATCTAATTTCACATCATTAGATTTTACTTTCTCCAATATTACCTCATTGCCAATAGGATTATATTTAATCTGAAGTTGTTCCAATAATTTTTCCCGCATCTCTGTGAATTCCTTATTATCCCATTCACCCTCTTTAATCAATCTTTCAATTTCTATTCGAGTCTTATCAACATTAGCATAATAATGTCTTGAAAAATAAATTTGAATAATTAATAAAATCAAGTCATTATATTTTTTTTAATAAAAACAAAATTACATACATTACTTCAGGAAACCATGTTTGCCAACGTCTCTGATGTGGTAATAGATAAAATAACTCAATCTCAGCCAAAATCTTTAAAAATAAAAATTGAGAAATATATTAAATATATTAGTATATTTAAAGAAAATAGAATGATTAACATTAATATATTATTTACTTCTGCCTTTTGTATCAAATATGAGACTCTATTATTATCTTCTTCTATTGCATTATTGAGTAATCCAATTAACAAGTTCATAAGATATACAACAATCAAGAGGGAAAATAAAACAATCAATATTGCAATTGATGGATTATCTGCATATGACCAATTGGATAATGCACTTGAATCACCTATTAATAAGAAAGAAAAATTGTTTAAAAATATTATAAAAATACTTATATATAATTTAATTATACAGTACCTGCTAAGAATAAATATGTAGCAAAAAGAGAAGTTCTAATATCTATAAACATGTTTGTATTTTTATCAGGTGTTTGAATCATAAATGGATTGAAGTTTATATTTCCATTATTATCAATTACTTGACTATAACTAGAAGCTAAATTCCAAGGATTATTCGGATCATTATTATTTGTATATTGTTCAAGTGAAAATTCAGATTTTGGAGATAATAAAATATAAAATGCGTGTGCAAAACTTATTATAAAAATGAATATGACTACTAAAAAAGAAAAAATCTTTTTTCCAACACTAATAATAATTGCAAAATATATACCAAAATATTCAAATGCTCTAAAAAATAACAAAAACTTTATATCCAAAAATAAGCATGAAAAAGAAAGCAATTGAATTAGATAATTATTGTTCTTATCATTTGTTTGAAGCCAATAAATAGAAGTGTAAATTGAAAGTACATAAGCAATTATATCTGAAATATTAAAACATTATATAATTAATTAATTTCATTTTCTTAAAATATTGTAAATATATAAATTAAACATTTATATTTACCAAAAATATTCCAAAAATTATAAAACCACTTAGTAAAATTATAAAAAAATTGACGAATTTTTAAAATCAGATGAATAAATCCAAGTATAATCGAAGAAATAAAAAGTTGTTGTCTAATTCCTTTACTGATATATTGCTGAGGAATTGTTGCAGCAGCAGTGAAACATCCAAGTAAAGCCATAAATATAATCCAAATCATTGCATAATAATATTTTCCAAAAGCATTCCATTTAAAATTAATTAATGCTTCACCATTCCATGTTTTGTAAATATTTCTATTTATTGATTTAGTAAATGGACTAGGTTGAGGTCTAATTAATTCTAAGAACCAATTATAATCTTTCGAATAATTAACAAAATTAATATAAGGAATCATAAAAGTAGTTGTTGGTGTTGTTGTTATATTTTTCTTAAGAATTTTAAAAATTTTAAGTTCAGTATAGTAATAAATAAAAGAAAATGCATCTGAAGCATAAATATCATTAATAAAATTATATTTTGATAAAATATAAAATGTAACCAAATAAAGGGGTAAAGTTAAAAGTATTATTAAAGCTTGAATAGCATAATATATAATTAACAAAATAAATATTAATAAATATGTATATTTAGTTTTGTAATAAAATTCAAAAAGTTTACAGTAATAGTATTTTGTTAAAAGAGAATTCGATAAATTAGCTAATTGAGGAGATTGAAAAAAAGAATAAAGATGGAAATTTTTATTTTGATGCTCTATACTATAAAAAGAAGAATCTATTATCATATTCGTTTCTGATGAATATTTTAGAATATATTCTGGATAATATTCATCTAGTAATGGCATTGCAGAAGTGATAATACTTAAAAATGACTTATTGTTCGTTGGATCCTCTTTAAAATAAGTCATACATTTTTTATAAATATCATCAATTAATTCTAACTTATGTTCTTTAATTGCAAATATTAATAATTCAACTCCATATTTCAAAAAACTTGACTTATTATTTATTACATCTAAAACCCAACCATTTAATCTAAAACTATCATAATTTGGTAATGGTAAAGTAGATTTTAAAAATAATCTTGTGTTATGTTGAAGTATTTCCATATATTTTTTATCTCCATATCTATAATAATCAAAATTCATAAAATAAAAATAGTTTAAAGAAATAGATTTGTTATTTTCACTGAAAGTATAAATAAGAATACCAAATGTTGTCAATATAACAATATCATTATTATTAAATAATGAGCTTGCAATAAATTTATGATGGATAATATAATGAATATATGATTTAGGTCTATAAGGATAATTTTCACATCTCTCGCTAATTAATTCCCATTTAGTATTAATTTGTTTGAAAACTTTTAGTCTAATTTTATCATCATCAGCAAATATTTCCCATTTAATTAAATTTTCAATTGATTCAGTTAATTCTTCTTTACTATCGCATGTGGCATTTTGAAATAATGTAGATACAGTATCCATATATGGATTAAATGAATGAACATTTAAGTGATTGTAAGTTTCACATTCAATAACTTTAGTTTTTGACATATTTTCGTAAAATTTAGATTTCCAAACACATTCATTTAGAATTCCAAACACAAACTTTGTTTGTTCATCAGTTGGTGCATCAGTTGATTCATCAATTGGTTTATCAATTAAAGATTGATTAAACCAATTTTTGTATTTACTATTCCAGCAATATTTGATTTCTTTATCTGGTGTATAATAGAATAAAGAAGGTAAAAGACATAAACCAGTATGATTCATAAAATTATAAAGTTGAATATCTAAATAAAAAAAAAATAGTGATTTAATATGAGTAATAATTAAAGTATAAATAAAATTTATTAAAAATGGTTACCATCATTTATATCCAAAGTAGCAACAATAATTCCCAATTCGATTGAATAAACGATGATTTTATCATTGACTTTTAAAATATTATACTTTTCATTACTGAATATTTTAATACGATATGTTTCAATCTAAAAAATAAATAATATTTAATCAATTGGTTTGAAAATAATTTTATAATATTTATTACCTTATTCTTATCCTTATTATTAACAAATATTTTTACACTTTTTTTAGTATTAATATTCCATTCATAAATGTAATCTTTTGAATACAGGTAAACTTTATCATATTTTGATATACTAATTATTCCATAATCTTCAGGTATCTTGTAAAATCTCTTACATTCCCATTTGTTATTTTTATTTTGTGTGGAATAAATCAAAATAATTCTATGACTTCCAAAATAAGAGTGAACTAAACCATATAAAATAAATTCACCTTTTAAATTAAAGGTACAATAAAATGCACAAACACTTTTATAAAAACTTAATGCAATTTTTTTATCTTTATTATTCATATCGATTATATAGCAAGTATCTACAAAAAAATATATATATAATAAATATCAATTACCATAAGTTTATAATTACATAATATTACTTACAATCGCAATAAGCAAATTCATAAATTATACATAGTTTCTTATCATCAGAAACACATAAATTATTGATATCTTTATTATTGTCATTAATTTTAACAGTTTGATGAAATTTAAGTTGAAACTTATCTATATCTTCAACATTCCAACCAATAATTGAATGATCTTCTTTACTATAAGTAATAAAGTATTTTTCATTTGGTGATATTTCTATCTTAGTAATAGGTTTACCATTATGCCGTTCATCATTGAAGGTAAATATCTTATCAACATCATTTTTATCAACATTGATTTTATCAATATCGATTTGGTCAGCATCATTTTTATTAGCATCATTTTTATCAACATCATTTTTATCAACTTCGATTTCGATTTTGTTAGCATCATCGTTAATTTTTACTGAAATGTCATCCATTTGATAATCATATAAATTTATTACCAAAAAATTAAAATTATTATTTACCTCGTCCATTTGCGATTATATACTTTTTTTTATTTTGTAACACATGCATGGCTGTAACATAAAATTTCGCCTCCTGCATAAAAAAAAAAAAATTTTTTTTATTAATTGAGCAATGATCAACTTTCGACATTTTTTTATCGTTAATCAAATTTACGTTATTCTAAAGAAATATTTGTTTACCTCCTATAATCAATTTTCTGAATTAAGACACATCCTATAACAAAGACTTTTATAGCCGAAAATAAATATTTGGCGTTTATCCGACATACAAACACTAATTAATATTTATTTTTAATGATTTATATATAAAATCTGGTATATCGAAATTTTTTGATATATTGGAAGTCTCGATATACCGGATATTTTTACTGGAACGGATGGTTCCATTATATCGAATTTCACTGTGTATTTAACAAATGGTGGTTTCTTTGAAATTTATACAGCAGAATGGAATGGTCTAATAAACAACAGTTGAAAAGATTTAAGAAGTAAAAAGTAATAAAAAAATTAAATGTTGAAAATTCAATCAAAGCTAACTACAACTCAAATGTTACCTCCTTGGACACCAAGAAAAGTTTCTCCAATGGTTTTTGCTGGATCCTCTAATTCGTCATTTAATATTTCTTTGGAAATAGTTTGATCCGTGTTAACTCTCCATAACTTGAGTCTATCAGCATCAACCCCAGCAAAGTCATTCTGGTTTTTCTACTCAATAGCTAGCTTGAGGTCGTCAATGTCATTACTATCTCCAATAACGACTTTGGTGTTTTGATGTACGAAATAATTCTAAATTCAAAGTATAATTGGTGTACCAAGAATTGCGACAGGCATCGTTGTATTACCAATAGACAAGATAAGTAAATTTTTTTCAAAAATAGTGGCGGCTGGATATATATGAGAAATCGATGTCGCAAAGTTTGGTCTGACTCCATCAGGAAATTTTTCCACATGGAATAATCCATTAGTTTATTATATGAACTTTGATGATCGTTCGGTACGACCGGGTCGACCGGTACGTGATTTTCACAAATTTTTATTAATGACGTAATAAATTTTATTTCATTGATACCTGATCTACATGCGACCTTTCTATAAACATCGCCTCAATCGGAGTTCTCCGATTTATTCTTGCTTCTTTTTTTAACCACAATTTAAGTAATGAAATATTGTATAAAAACTTGCACAATCGGACTATAATTTACATTTTTATTTCTTTTTTTTATTCGTACTTATTATAATTTTTTTTTTTGTATATTTTATAATAATTCTTTAAATAATTCATTAGAATGGGTGAATTTAAACTCAGTGATGTTATAATTGAACAAATAAAAGATTTTAATCATCGGAATTTAACTAAAGAACAAAAATCATTAATTGATAAACTGATATTAAATGAAGAATTAAAAAAACGTTATAAAGAAAATGGTTTGTGTAATGTGTGTAATCGAATTAAAATATGTATTTTTTGGTGTAATTACTGTCTTATTCAACAAAATTTCAAAAATTGGACAAGTGGAAATAATGAAGTTGATGAATTCATTCAAAAAACACAATTAAAAGCTAAATATTGCCATCAAATTATGGAGTGGATTGAATATGATAGATTTGAAAATGTTGAATATTTGGCAAAAGGAGGATTTGGAACTGTTTTTAAAGCAATTTGGAAAGATGGTCCTATATGTAATTATTATAATCATCAATGGAAAAGAAGTAATAATGAAAAAATTGCTCTAAAATGTCTACATAACTCACGAAGCATGACAGCTCAATTTTTAAAAGAGGTAAGATCTTTTTTTCATAAATTTAAGTACTATCATTAACTTTTATAAGCATTAAACTTACTTTAATTTTTTTTAAGATTGAATTACATAATTTACCATATGAAACCGGTTGGATAGTTCAATGTTTTGGCATCACTAAAGATCCAATCATCCAAAAACAGAAAATTTTATGATGGTTATGAAATTAGAAGAAGGTAGTTTAAGGCAACATTTAAATAATAATTTTATTTCACTGAATTGGGAGAAAAAATTTCAAAGTATGCATGGTATTGCATATGGTCTTAAAGACATTCATAAAAAAGGATTAATTCATCATGATTTTCATTGTGGAAATATATTAAGTGATTTTATAGATAGTGCTTATATCACTGATTTAGGATTATGTCAACCAGCAAATGTAAAGACTTTTCAAGATAGTAATAAAAAAATATATGGAGTGTTGCCTTATGTAGCTCCTGAAGTTTTAAGAGGAAAAGAATATACTCAAGCAAGTGATATTTATGGATTTGGAATTATTACGTATGAAATATGTACAGGTCTGCCTCCTTATTATGATGTGGCACATGATGAATTCTTAGCTATGAAAATTTGTCAAGGATTAAGACCAAAAATTAATTACAGAATTCCTCAACTACTTCTTGATATAATTAATCAATGTTGGGATGCAAACCCTTTAAATCGACCTAAAGTGAATGAATTATATGACTCATTAAGAAATTTATATAATTATGGTTCTAGAAAATTTAATCCCGCAATTGTTGAACAAATTAAAGAAGTGGATAAAATTAATGAAGATTCATCTTATTTATCAACATCTTCACCTTTCTTATCTACTTGCACTCTTTCATATATGACACATCCTCAAGCAATTTACACAAGTAAACTTTTAGATTTTAAAAATCTTCCAGAACCAAAAAATTCTAACGATAATAATGATTTACTTGGAAATAAATATTCAGGTAATTAATTATACATCACATTAATTGATTATTCATGAAATAATTCTTATATATTAATTTTTCATTTATAGAATCTGTAAAAATAGATTTTACTAAACTCAATATCAATTCTAAAGGTAATAATGATTTTTGTATTAGATGTTATGGCATTTTTCGATTTATTAAACTAATAATTAAAATATCAATTCATCTAATTTTTCCTGGTTTAAAATAGATGAAAATAATTGATTGAAAAGCCAAAGGATTATATAAAATTTTCTTTTTTTTTATCATTTATTATTAGTTTATAATTTTGGGTTATATAAATGTTATAGTTTTTTTAAAAAAATTTAAATATACATCTTTTATTTAAATTTTATATATAAACTTAAACTTTAATTGTATAAATGTAATTTTTTAAAATAATAATAAACATGTAAATGTCATATAATAAATACTTATTGGATATGATCGAATGATTGGATGAAAACACCAATCAATGAAGGTCCCTGTGACCGACCGATCCAATAAATGTATTATCGTTCTGACGTTTTTGATCATACATTAATTAATAACATCATAAATAAGTTTTCTATAATTAAATCCACTTTATTTAAACTTTTCCTACAATTGTTTTTATTTTAGTTAATTTCCTAATTATATAATCACTAATTTAATTTTTTTCTTATTAAAAATAATTTAGACATAATAACAAACTAATATACAGCAATCTGGACGAAATGCAATATATATTTTAATAAATTCACAATAATATTCAATAAATATCATGATAAACATAATATAAAAATAAATTATTGGTCTATTAGGATCATGCTGATTTTGAAAGACTGATATTTTTTGTTAATGGTTAAATAATTGATATTTTTTTTTTTATCGGTTAAATATGACTACAAATTAATCCTTTAATAAGTTTACAATTTAGTTATACTTTTTAATACTCTTACAATAATAATAGCATAATCTTGCGTGACTGACGCAATAACTATTATCTAAATATTTATATAAACAATAAAAATATGTCAATAACTACCGATTGTTGTCCATCACCTGATTTCGCATAACACATCGAAGAATACACCTTTACCGTATTTTGCAATAATCCGGTCATAATACCAAATGAGGTTAGTTTTATAGACATAGATGACATAGGAGATGGCGAAAAAGACATCTTTTATACAGGATAATATTTTTTATATAATAATAAAAATAATAATAATAAAATGGAGTGTCTATCATTGATTGCTTCGTTTCAAACCCGGGTATAATGTAAATAGGAACAAATAATATGTCTATATCTTTAATAATTCAACATGAAATAAACATTTCCTAAATTATATTCGTCGATGTGTAGAAAAATGGATCTTGCAGCTTAACTGATCCTGAATATGGAAACGCTTAATCAACGCCACGCATTTTTTCTTCGTAAGCACGATGGGCTTTATTTGTAATTAATGTAAGCCTTTGGTTATGGTTCGGAATCAGCGTAAAATTACACAAGCGTGACAACAATGACACATAATGACATATTGTTCATCCTGTGATATCTTCTTTATCTTCTTTATTTAAGTTAAAAAAAAATACAATGTATTCAATAATTAATTGATATTCTGACACCATGTAAAAGCGAAAGTCGTATATTTCTGGGAAAAATAATAACTAAATAATAATTATTATTTTGGAGATAATGAGGTGATATATTTTATATTTCGATTTTTATAAAAATATTTCTAGTCTATAGTTTTTTCCTGTTCTCAGTTGATATATTGTAATCTTAGTAAATAAATTCTGAAATCGGTAGGACCTGGTAGAATTAGTTGTGTATTATATTTTGACGTGTTTTAATTTTTTTCGCGATCACATCACGTGATCGTACACGTCTCTTCGTAGGTTTTGTAGGTGAAATGACTCAAATAAGTCAAAACGAAAACCCTTACATTGTTATTTATTTATGAAAATAGTTTTATGTTATTGAATATTTGCTGCAGATTTTTATGAAATAAATCTTTATATAATCGATTAAAACTATTCTATCTTCTATATCTTCTATAAACACTGCAATATCTGCAATATAAAGACCAAAACCTTTTTTTTTTACAGATCTTAGTAATATACAGCATGGTACAAACTCATGACGAAACTGAGATTTAAAAACAATTACAATACGATCGGATTGAATAAGAAATCTATTTTTTTAATTTTACAAAATTTTTTTTTTTTTTTTTTTTGCGACACAAAAAAGCGAAGTATCAAATTCATTATATATAAATTTGGTTTAGATTTGATTAATCAAAGTCAAAAATCAAATTGTCTAATCAAGATTTGATTTTGATTGAATTGATTCCAATCTCTATATGACATTTCTCTGCAGTGATATTCTGGAAAAACACCTTTATTATAATGCATTAAGTAACAAATTTTTTAAATATGAGGTGAAATGGGATATTAACCATGGTAAATGTATTTTAATTTTAAGAAAATATTTTTTTACTATATAAGCCTGATGAATTAGTATATTTCAATTACCGCTGAAATACGTAATTTTTAAACAAAAATTTATAAAAAAAAAAACTAGACAAAAGCTGAGGTGATGATTCATCAACCATTTTAATTCGATTAAGAAAAAGAATTGAAGAACTAAAAATAAAAATTCGCATTCTAGAAGAAAAAAAAGAAATACCTTTAAGAATCTTTTGATCAATTCTTTGGAAAATTGTTAATGCGTTCTCGTACTTTGTATGAATTCTGATTATAGTTACAAAAATAGAAAAAAAAAAGTAAATAATCCGTTATCAATATAAAAATTATTCGAATCTTTGATGTGATATGTAAACCCTATTAAGTGAATGTTTTAATTTACGCAAGAGTTGCTATAATCAATTACCTACTGAGTCCAATTCAGAGTCCTTCCCTTCTTTCACATATTGTATATATTAAATTATGAACTAATAGATTGAAACAAAAAAATTATTTCTGCAGTTCGAACAATTAAAACAGAATTTCTGCAACATGCGTTTAGTTATAAAATCCATTGCAACGTTAGGAAAATTTTTATATTTGATTTTCATATATTTGATCGATACAAAAGTTACGTTAAAAAAACCATGTGTTTTAATATAAAAAATTTAACTAATGAAATGTGTGGTCAAATCTTAACCATAATTATATCAAAATTAATATATATTTATTGAAATATAATTTTATTAATAAAAATATGAGTACATAATCTAAATATTAAGAAAATGAGTTGTTTTAATTATATTCTTCATCATCAAAATTCGTAACTTTAAATTTCTTAATAACGCCTAATTTAATATATTTGTTAATTATTTCAATATTTTCATGATTTGTATCTAAACTATTTGCATCATAATTAACAACCACCAACGAAAATGACTTTTGTGATTTATTATCTGTCCAATTTATAAAAAATGATTCTAATTCTTCCGGAAGTAATTCAAGCCATTCATCAAATAAATGATATAATACTAATTCATTAATATTATGTGAATACTTTGCAAATGCTTCTAACGCTTCTTTTTCGCTCAAAAAATCCCCTCCGCACCAAATTTTAATACTTTCTAAAATTTTGCAACTATTAAATATTATTTGTAATGTTTCCAATTCACTACATTTAATACCTGTAGAAAGTTTTTTAAGATTTGGACAACACTTAGCAATAGCTAAATTTAATGAATTATCATTACATCCATCAAAATCTCCTATACAAATTTCTCTTAAATTTTTCCCATTGTTTCCTAAGAATTTTATTAATAACTCATTTCTTGGATATTTTTCTCGAATTATTAAAACTTTTAATTGAGGAAAAGTAACATATTGTAACTTTTCAAAATTAACAAAACATTCATCATTACTAAATGATAATTTAAGTTCTTGCAAATTTAAGAAATTGGCAATAAATGATAATGAAAAATAATTATCTCCTCCATAAAGATCTAATTTAATTAAAGTATTAGGAAGTTTTGATATTAATGAAGGAATTATATTTGTTACACTATCAACTGTTAGATCATAACATAGTGTCATATCAAAACTTTTCAGGTTTCTTTGAACAGAAATTAAATCTGCTATCCCGGAATTCGAAATAATTCTTTCAAATTCTATAGTAAATGATTGTATATTATAACATGTTTGAGATAGTTGATAAAATAATTCTGTAGGAATATCTGAACTACAACTTAATTCTGTAAGATTTTTTAAACAATCTTTTGCTCCAGGATATAAACAAAATATCTCATCTGAAAATAAGAAAAAAACTAAACTTTTCAAAGAAGTGATCTGATTCATGAGCATTTTGAATATTTCACGTACCATTATATGTATATAATTATTAAGATTTTGTGATGAAATAGTTTGTTGATTTCTAAGAAGCCCTCTAATTTTGTAATAAACTCGGTTAATAGATAAAATTTTACAAAATGCTGCATAGTTGAAAGTCGGAAATTTTGAGGTTGAAGGAGAAATAATAATTCTATTTTCATATAAAATTTCTTTTGACTCGTTTGGAAGGCAAGCAATTAAAGTACTAAAATTTGATGTACTATAATTATAAATATCTCTCCAAAAAATACTCACTGAAGTTCCACACCAAAGTCGATTAACTAATATGCATGAATATAAAGTAAATCTGTCATCTTCCAAATATTCAAAAATCTCATTTAAACAATCAACGGGAAGTTGAGACATTGTTTTTAAATATAGCGAAAAAAAAAGGTTTTTTTTTTTTAAAACGAAATGTCGTTTTTAAGTTTGCTGTTGGTTGTGTTACAAACATAAAGGTCATGCGGTCACAATTTCATAATTATCATGTGATGGATTAATAAGCACGAATGCACGATCATTTGTTTACGGAATGTCAAACGTCAAATTGCTATTAATCGATGAAGAAATTTCAAAAAATCATCGGCAGTCAGCCAATCAAATCTTTGATGCAGTGTAATCCGATTACTGTAGGTAAGCATTATTTTTCTCTAGATTTTAATTATTAACGTTAAGGGTGAATAAAGTTAAAATAGATGACGTACTATCAATGTAATATAATGTGTCATATTTAAAATTCGCAATATTTGCAGTGTTTCGTAATCATGAAAGAGTTGTCATGATCAATTTCCTTCTTTCTTCCTTATTGTCTGTTATACTATTGTAAAACTAGCGTGAAAATAATTATTGTCATGTGACCCTATAAAAATCCATCCATTTCTCCGAGGCCATTTCGCCGAATAGAAATTTCGCCGAAGGGATATTTTGTCGAATGGGCGTTTCGTCGAAAAGACATTTCGCCGAATCCTTTTCCTCGGATCGTCCATTTCGTCGAAGAACATTTTGCCAAAAATGTTTTGATTAACATAATTCCTTTAAAATCATTAACAAGTTGATATAAAGAAAATAAAAAATGTTTCGGAAAATTGATGAGTACGATGAATTCCTTCAGCGAAATGGCTTCAATGTATCATATTCACGGAGTTTTTACGGAGATCACAGATAAAATTTTTTGTGGATGAAATTTACAAAACTCAGTTTTTAAAAATGTCATTAATTTCACAATTCTAAAAAATAAAAATTTACCGTTTCTATTCCACAAGATTTATTATATTAATTAATTTTAGGATTGTTATTCAAAAAAAACATTCGCTCCAGACTTTCCTAAATTATTGAAACAAAAATTATTTCTGTAGTAGTTGCAAAAATTTATTTCAATGTTACGAAAAATTTTAAATTTGATTTTCATTTACTACATTAAAAAGCTTTCACATATTTGATAAAGAGCTAGTATCTCGAAAAGATTACGTCGACAAGAAAACTTTTTTTTTTTTTTTTTTTTTTTTTATGAAGTCAATTTATTACTTTATTAGGAAATAAGAAAAATTACAAAAAAAGAAAAGATCTACATTATATAATATTTAGTAAAAAACACGATCGAACTATACTATAATATTATTAGGGACTTAAGATTTTATGCTCAAAAGAACTATCTACCATCCTGCACACCCAAATAGGTTCACTAAACTATCCGTATAACTACTACTATTCGTATGGACTTCAGTAATGTTATATAAAACCGCCACAACACCTTTGACTACTACAACAAACTAGTGAAGTTTCACTGAAGTTTCAGTGAGAATTTTGTGGGGAAATTCTTGTAATTATACTACTTCGAACATTAGTGATTAGTACTTTAATTGCTTGCCTTCCAGACGAATCAGAAGAAATTTTAACTAAAAATGGAATTACTATTTTAACACCAACCTTAAAACCTCCCGCTTTTCAATTATGCATCATTTTGCAAAGTTCTATCAGTTGATCGATTTTATTACAAATTGAGAGGCTTCTTTACAAAATATTTTACCTGAAAATCTTAAAATTATACACAAATAGTGGCGTAAAAGATTGTTTAAAAAATCTCGCAGAATTACGCTGTGGTTCAGTTATTTCCATCAAAATATTTTATCAGCTATCTCGAACATGTTATAATATACAATCATTTACTATTGAATTTAAAAAAATTATTTCGAATGGAATGGCCGATCTAATTTCTGTTCAGAGAAATTTGAAACACTTCGATATGATGTTATATCATGACTGTAGTATGACAGATATAATTTATTTATTAATGTCAAAACTTAGGTATATGTGGTGGAATGCATTATATTCCATTGTCTTTTATTGTCAATTTCTCGAATTTACAAGAACGTAAATTATCATTTAATCTTGAAGAATGCCTTGTTGATTTTGAAAAGTTACAAGATGTTATTTTTCCAAAATTACAAGTTTAAAAATTCGTGATGAATTTCCAGACGATGGGTCACTAGAAAGTACGACAAAATGGGCATATCGGACATATTGGAACGTCGATGAAAATATTAGCTGATATTTACGACGGAAAATATGATGATACTGACCCGTTTTTCACACAAGAAACCGCAGATTCACATTTAAAGATAATGATATATCTCACTTAGATATGACTAAAGTTGCTTGTCGCAATTAGTGAATTTCGTCATGTCGAAATTGTAGAAATTATTTTTACCATTTCGGCAATGACCTTTTTTATTTTCGGTAAGCAACTTTAGTCGGCCAAAACGGTTGGTATCGATCGCGGTCATGATCGGCGGGTTACAACCGTCAATAGTCGATACACATAAACCTCCTAGGGGTCGCTCTGCTCCTTCGCAACCCCAAAAACATAAACGTGGAATTCTTAAGTCCTCCTCCTCGAATTCGTCATCTTCTCGATCTAGATCAGCTTCCAGCGGGTCTCTTTTGATAACACAGCGTTCAATAAAATGGACGAAGTTTTATTTACAATGGAACATTATACTTCCCTCTTTGAGGACCTCAAAACTGAAATTTTATCTATCTCCTGACTTCTAGATCTTGACGAACCTGCCCCGCATGAGCTTGCACAAGATGCCAGCATCATGGATACTGATTCTTCTTCACTTATCCCACATCCGATCCCTCTTCCTCCTCCGACGGGCTCCGAGACCACCGATCCTCCTTATCCAATGCATCCTTCTCCTCCTGGGATGATGATGTCACTCCAGAAAACTTCGCAAATTTTTTCTTTAATTTTTTTCGGACGTCACATTATTTTTTATATAAATTTTTTTTTAGCCAATCAGATTTCAATCAGGTGGGTGGGCACTAACTTGTGATTGCTGCTAAGCCACAACAGATTTTTGACTGTGCTAAGTGATCTACAAAATGATTATTAACAACGTTAGTGACATTACACACGGAAATCATTCCGAAAATTAATATAAATCGGGATAAAATATGATACACAAAATACCCCTTTTTTTTCTTTCTTCGTTTAACACTTTACAATGTCATGTTCAAAAATATTTTCAGGAGATTTACCTGAATTAACATATGGAATTATAAAATATTTCCAAAATGATTTTTTAACTTTACATTCATGCATTTTAGTTAGCAGATTATGGTGTCGTTTAACGATTCCATTATTATGGGAAAATCCATTTTCAAATCCTACAAAAAATTATAGATTTATTGAAATTTACTTACAAAATTTAAGTGATAATGATTTTAAAACAAATTTAAACATATATAAAATTAACGATAATTTATTTTATTTAAATACACTTTTTAATTATCCTAGTTTTATAAAAGATATAAATTTGTTGAAGGTTATTACTTTTGTTGGGAAGTGGTTTGAAGATTCTGTCAGGACTTTAAAACCAGGAAATAGATATTTTTTACAAAATTTAGATATACTTTCCACAACTAATTTTAAAAGATTAATTTATAAATCATTATTTAAAACATTCATTGAAAACGAAGTAAATTTAAATACTCTTAACATTGATATCTTCACTATTTCCAGTTATGAACCCTATTATGATGATATTATTATATTAATTTTACAAAATTCAAATTTTATTCACAATATTAAAAATTTAAACCTTTATTTTGGTAGTAGCTCACCTAATATCTTATATGGATATGCATTAATTAAAAGTCAAATATTACAAGTAATTTATTTACATCAAAATCTTAAGAAAATTTTATTGGATAATAATAGTTTCCCTTATTATCAATCATTATTTTTATCAAAAGAATATAATTGTTCAAATACTTTAAATACGATCATACTATATCAAGTCAATTTTAATGGTATAATCAATTTAGACAAAATATTTGAACAATTAAATGTTTTAGAATCTGTTCATATCACTTATTGTTATTCTTTAAATAGTAACTTTATTCAACAAATTATTAATTTAACTAAACCATTTAAACTAAAGTCTTTATTTATAGAAGAGAGATTACAAATCAATTTATTAGAATTATTATTACAAAAATCTGGTGATTATTTGGAAAATTTCATTGTATTTGGATTTGATTATGATTTATCATCAGGACGTCAATTATTAAGATTAATTACTAAATATTGTAATAATATCAAATTTCTTGGTTTACATGGATTTAAAGACCAAATTAATAATCTAGCATCAAATTTAATTAAAAGTATTAACCAAAATCTTAATTATCTTTCAATTTACATCAAAGAAAATTATTATTTTAATTGTGATATTGAATATACTTCAACTATACTACAAAATTTAGGACAAATTCTCCCTTCTAAACTAGAATATTTAAGTTTATCTCTTTCTTTTAAAAAAAGTGACTTTATAAGATTCTTAGAAAATTCTCAAAATATTTTTATTAATAGATTGTCAATAATGCAAAATAATTATTGTAATATTTTACCTTCTATAAAGAAATTTATTATGAAAGAAAAAAGAGTCAAGTATTTGGCTATTAAGAGTTTTGACAATATAGATTTGTCTACTTTAGAAGATGAAGTGAATGAATTTATGTTATATAATATTAAAGTTCTAAATTTTTGTGAATTATATTTAGCTATTAGGGCTTATGAATTTGTAAAGAATATTGATTAATTATAAAGATGAATATCATCTTTACAATATTTGTAATATTTGTAAATTATAATTAAATTATTTATTTATTTTATTTATTATTGATATTTTATTGAGATAATCTTATAAATTTAAAAATTGAAATCCACTTTTAAGTTTTAAGAAATGAACCTAGAGTTTGATCAGTCCGGCTTCTTGAATTTTTTTAAAATAAAAACTAATGGTAGTATAAATCATATTTAATGATATTTCCAGTCATGTTGCTTAATATTAAAAAAAAAGATTACCAGGTCTCGATGAACAATTTTTTCGTCATATAGACATAATATATTCTAAATTGTATTTATTATTCCATACTCCATTATCAATAATTGATTGTTTGTTTGTTCAAATAAAATATCGAAAAATTTTGTACACATTAAACAAAAAAAGATAATTTATCCTATAATAAATTATTTCAAATTCAATTATTCACCATTTTAAAATTACGTCAGATGTTTTTCATATTGAAATTTTCATATTAAAATAAACTGCAATTTATTGTAAGAATAAAAGGCTACGCCATTTTTTTTTATTTTGCTGGAAAATCACACGTTAAGCTTCAATTATTTTTGAAAAAAAAAACTCGTATTGACTGTTATTTTGAACATGTATTGTATAAATATAATATAATACTTCTCATTTTATGTAATAAAGCCTGTATTAATAATAAATGTCATATACTCATCATATATTCTAGGAATAAATGGATAAAGTTTTTCAATATGAAAGTAGATTCGGATACATAAAAGTATATATATAATTTTTTTTCGGTTTTTTATTAGGACTAATAGAAATGTTAAAATATTTATCACATTTCTCGTTATAACTCTTTATACTGATGAAAAATCATGTTTTAAAATTTTTGAATATAAAGAAAATAAGAAAATTATTATTAATATTATTGGTAGATTATAGGCCGAGAAAGCCAAATATAATCAATCCTGGAAGATTTGGGAACATTATTATGAGTATAAAAATGTGTGGGTAAAGGTTTGTCGGTAAGAGGGTCACTGGCGAAACAATCAATGAAATCCTGATTGTGAAGGAATCTCAATAATTGATGATTAATTACATGTGAGGATCCCATGGTGCCAAATTGGTCGTTGAAGTCACCAAGTAAACCGACTTCAATTTTGTCTTTCCGGGCAGTTAAGTCGGTTAAGAAGTTCTGTTTGAGTATTAAGAAATTCGTCTTATTTTCAAGAGAGTATGGCGGTAGGTGACAATTATCCTCCATTTAAGTGAGGTATTGTACAAATCGATAGAGATTGCGACAGTTCCATGGGTCGACGTTTTGGACATAGCGGGCTAAAGAATTGTCCACAATAAGACTGACACCTGCAGAAACATGCGAAGTAGGGGTGCGGACCACCAGGAGGAGAAATGGTAAGTGGATTTTTCGGATTTGTATAAATGTTTAGCAGCAGGAGCAGAAAGTTTCGATTAGGTAATAGCTAAAAGAGAGAGATGATTGAACAGGTAATAGTTAAGTAAAGATTGTTGTTTGACTGAATTATTAAGACCCGAACATTCCAATGAGCGAAATTAAGTAGATCTGTAGGGGAAGAAGGGTGAAAAACAGGAGGATTATAATTATGTAAATCAAATTCGTTATTATTGCCCATCATAACTGCACCATGATGAGATTAAAAACAGGAAAGAATAGTTAGGTCCTTTTCAGGCAGAATCTTTAAATAATTCAAAACTTACAAAAACTCCACTAAAATATTGGCGAACTGTCCTACTTCAAGCACCAAATTTGGCAGAATTTGCATGTAGACTTTTCTCAATCCCACCAAACTCAGCAACTTCGGAAAGGGTGTGGTCACTTATGGGTAATATACTGTACATACAGATCGCCGTAACCGCTTATCATCAATAAGACCCGCCAAATGACACGAATAACATGGTATATGAAAGAAAAATCTTTTATCAATAAGTCTAAAAAAACCAAAGGCTCTTTGAATATTTATAATGAATTAAATGATGATATTAATGATGATGATGTATCAGACGAAGATAATATGGATGTGGATGAACTTATCACTTATGAATGATTTAGGTGAAATATCAGTGAGAATAATTGATGATATTAATATTTTTGAATCCAATAATAATTCAGAGCCTCCCACTTTACTTGAAATCTTTAACCCACAATTAATTGAAACGGCAATAGTTAAGGGAATTGACTTCATATTGTAATTTGTAAAAAAATAAAATTTAAACAATAAATTTTTTTGTCAACTTTGTGCGTTAAAAAAAAGAGGTCATGCGATCTTCTTAAAATTGACCAATCAGGATTTTTAGAATTAATAATTCAATTATTAACTTAATAAGTACTTATTAATTAAAAAAGATTCAAAATAATTTTTAAGTCCCATCACTAAATATCACAGTACTGGCCTTAATCCAACCTAAAAGGTTAAAGAATGAAGAAAAAATTAGTAAAAAATAATTATGAAAAAAAATCAGGTTAAAAATAAAAATCGGAAAAAAAGGCACTTACCGTAGCTACGTCAACTATGTTAGCGCCACAGCATCGATCCAAATCTAAAGGGTGAAAGCGATGAGCATCTTATTTTACGGTTTTCCAGATAGGCAGAAGGATGAAAAAATTATAAACGTTTTGAAAAGCTTAGGTTTAGTTAGATATATTGGCTAAAAAACAATTCAAATACAAATCAGTCAAAGCGGTGATATATTTAAGTAACGATCAGTTGAATATAGATGGTATAACATATCATTTCCGATACGGCATATAAATACGATAAGAAATTATCAGAAACGGAGATTTTATAAAATACAGTATATGCACCATAAGTGATTCTACGCGAAATATTAAAGGGCAAAGAGCTTTCTACGCATTACTTTAAAGACGAAGATACATTAGCTATACGAATAGCGTTAACAAGGAAAAGTAGAAGAGGGTTGAGTAATACTTCGAAAAGAAAAAATTTTTAAATTTTATAAAATAATTTGAGAGATTTTGGGTTAATTAGGGTTAGGATTAGAGTATGGGGATTAGGGGATTAGGATTACTATAAAGAAAAAAATTTTTACAGTAATAATATTATTTGATGTCGGTAATTTGAATGTCGATTATTTGACTGTCGGTATCAGTAATTCGACTGTCAATAATTTGACCAGACCCAGTTCTGGATCACTAATCATTAAGAAAGTCTTTCACTACGCTCCAATACCTATCTAAATAACCTCGGTAATTTGGTATCAGTAATTTGTCATGGCGTAATATGACCGGGTCCCCGCTAACATCACCTCACTAATTACCCTGCTTTTCCTTTTTTGATATCCCTTTTTTACTTGTAACACTGACAATCTCAATTTTTTTGTATCACTGATAATATTTTTGTTTTTTTCGCTATTAAAATTTATAAAATTTATTAAACAAAAACCATACATTTAAACTGTTGTCACTTAGTTAATTAATATCATAATACCGTGACGGACTTCACCGGTTTCAATGATGTTTCATTATTTTTGATATCACTATTTAAATGGGAGTCCCGACAATACTTCAGAATCACGTAACCCATTATTCCCGACATTCATTACCCGAAACTATCCTCCTAGCAATTGAAATATAATGACATAATCATATAGAAATTCTAAAAAATTATTTATTAAAATCTTTAATCAGTATATTACTGTAAAAAAATAAATAAAATTATTATATCTTTATGACTTTATGACGTAATAATTTAAATTTTTATTTTTTTTAAAAAAAAAAATCAAAATAAATAAAATTTATAAAATTTACAAAATTTTATGATTTGCATTTTTACAATAAATCATTAATATTTGCGAAGTGATTCTTAATTTTTGCGATGTATTATTAAACATTAATAAAATAATAATAATAATAATAATAAACCATTTATTTTTGCTAAAATTATTAAATATTAAAAAAAAATTATTAATTTTTACAATAGAAATTATAATTTTGCGATATTTTAAAAATTATTACATATTTATTACAAAATATTGCAATAATATTATTACGTCTATAAAAAATGTCGGGTATAATATGGTTACGGGATTCTGAAGTTTCGGGATTATGATTTGTCGGATTGTGATTTGTGAGCGTCGGGTTTGTTGTTGTAAATCTATTTAAAATATGAAATGTATTGTCCCATCCAATGTATGGAAAGGTCTATTCAAATTATAGAATTATTCAAATCCATAAATTTCAGTTAATTCTGTTTTTTGTTAACATATATGTTATTCCATAAGTCCATAAGGGATTACTGGAATGGAATTATAATTAAAAATAACAAAATCCATATTTATAATCTTTTTCATGTTGTTTCTTGGATTTATCCAATTCAAAATTCATTCGAGTCATCCGTTAGAGTTTCACAGATGATTCGGATGATCCGTATATATTAAACAGAACAGAAAAAAAAAACATTGATACCGTATTTAACGTAGTAACATCACATTCTCCAAACTAATAATTAGTATAACGTCCTTTATGGCTCAAAAATTTGAGGGGGAGGGGAGGGAATAATTTAAACAAAACAAACATGACATTTAAACATATTAAAAATTTCAAAAATTTTCGGTAAAGTCGAAAATATTCGGTACCACTCAATTTTAGAAAATATAGGGGGTGCTTTAAACATAAAAGTTTTCCAAATTAAATAATTAAAAAAAAATAAAAAAAGGATGTATATGTGTTTAAATCAATTTTAAAAAAGAGAAGGAGTGCTTTAAACATATTATATGTGTTTAAATTACCTTTGAAAGTTTCAAAAATAGAGGGAGAAAAGTTAATTTAAATCAAGGTACCATAATACTGATTTGCAGTATATCATTTATATTTCCTAACAGGGATCAGAAACATGCCCTCTCTCAAAAATAAGTTTTTTCGGAGAAAGAACCAATCATAGGCTCAGAAGTAAAATCAACTAAATATTATTGCCAATCTTTTTTCGGATCTAGACATGTGGTGAAAAAAAAAACCATTTTTAAAAAGAAAAAAGGGGTAAAACGTTATTTTTATTTTATTTCTAAAAGAGTAGTGAATCTAAGTCAATTACAAGGGGTAAAACGTTACAATTAATGCCAAGACTTTTTATGATCATTTATGTCACGTGACTTAAATTCCGTTTAGTCAATTATTATAGAGATTACGCGATAATGAATTTCTGTATATATAGGCCAAAATTTTATTATAAATTGAGAGATGGTAAAATATTAATTTACTTATAAAAAAGTAGTATTTATTAATTATGATGTTCGTACAAAATTTAGGATTGTTGATAATTTTATTATCTGTTATCAATACTTCCTATTCATATTCCGAACATAAAGTAGCGTTTAATCCACGAGGATATACTGAGGGTTTAAATAAAATATGCATTCATTGGTACGATTATCATCAAAATGAGATATCGAATGAATGTAACATACCAGTTGGAGGCTCTTCGTCAAAGACATCTCCAGTTTGGTCAATAGGATATAAACTCTCTATGCATACAGTGGGTGGTACAAATCATCAAGGACCATTTTTTTGGTGGGATGGCTGGGTAAATGGGATATATTGTAACGATATACATATTCATTTAAAAGATGCTGGTTTTGTTATTAAAGATTCTTTTAATATGGCTATAGTTTATGATAAATGTTTCTGGGAATAATAAATCAGATGATTGATTACTATTGGAAGAATTCACAGGAGTAATTGTATTTGTTCTAGTAATATATCCTGTAGTTGAGATAACAGAAGGTATTTTTCTTATTAAGTAGAAAAACAAATAGTTTAATTTTCTGTATAGAAATATTTGAAATCAAATCAATTATTTATATCTATTATATAAATTACCTGACTTGTTATTTGTGTTTGTGAACAGGTTATGATTTATAATCTTGTTATATGATTTATAATTTGTATTCCGACTTTATATATCTATTCCAAGAAATTTTTTCCAAACTTGTATCAACATTTTCTCAATTAGTGATATTATATCATCTACTTTACAAGTGACATAAAAAAATAAAGATAAATGAAATAATAAAGTAATGATAAAAAAAATAAAAAATAAAAAAAATGATAATATAAAAAAATGGCTAAGGCGGCCATCTGGGACTTAGTTTTCCAGAAAAAAAAAAATTTAAAATAATTTACTTTCATCAAAAGTATAGTACTAGTATAGTACTGATGGAATTTTGCGTGTTACGAAAAATTGCCAAAGATCATAAGATTCCCAGGCAAATTTGCCTGCAATTTTGTAATACATAACACAAATCATAATTCCCTGCATGAAAAATTTAAGTAAAGAGCTTCATAAACCAATTTAAAAATTTCGCATGCAAATTTGCCTGCGAGATATTTGCGATAATAATTTATTACTAATTTTGCTTATCACATAAAATTTAAATTTTCAAAATTGGATGCATTATAGATGAAGGGTTGTGCAATGTTATGCCAATTTTGCCATATTTTAATATGCTTAATATATAGTAATTTAAATTCAAAAAGTTCGCAAGCAAATTTTGCCTGCGTTACAGATGAGGGGATAATTCAAAGAAATTGTATGTCGATAAGTTAAATTTATTATTTTTAATCCAACTTTATCAATTAACCGCGTTCTGAGAATCTTCACTGCAAATGTTTAGTACAAAAAAATAATAAACCAGTGTGATAAATAAATTTATTTAAATATATTAAAGGTTTCATATAAAAAAAAAGGTTAATTTAAAATAATTACTCGAGTTTCTTAATACAGATACCGTAAGGACGTAAATTATTCCCATCGGGTGAAATCCAATATTCACCGATTCCAGTTTCTATATTTGGAATTCTAATCAAATTCTTTGGGTTAACTCTATTTTGGAACACAACCAGATAGTCATCTCCTTCATAAGTAAATTTAACGGCATATTTAGATGCGACATCAATATCTGGAGTGGAATAAAATCCGTATCCAAATGGTAATGGTTTCTTACAAGAGAAATTTCCATCTCTAGCGATTGAATTACAATTATGTTGGGCAGTTCCATGATAAGATACTATTAAAAATAAATGAATTGTTTGAACTTTGAAAGAAATTGACATAGATGAGAGAAATTTACTATAAATAACAAATACCTGGCCACTCATCTTGTACCGAACTTGTTGGGAATTGTCTACTTTTATCAGCACCTAACCAAATGTTATCTTCATATTTATCAAGAACATTGATAGCAAATCTTTTCCAACCACAAGGTCGTTTGTACCTAAAATTTCCCCGCATAAAAAAAGTTTCTCCATTATCATTTACATCCGTAAAATCACGATCATATTTTGGAGCAAAATGATTAGATTGAAAGTGTAAAGCCACAATTTCATCACTGCTGTCGTCATCTCTTAATTTCAAAACTAATTGTAGTGTAGAATTATCTTGCATATCGTAATCCGTTAGAGTACGTTCATCTTCAAGTTGTTTGTCGTCAAGAACAAATCTTGTTTGATCTGGTGATACACCTTCAATTGGAATTCTCGCCTTTACTTGATCAAGTGTATCATTGAAATCGACATATAATGATACAGTTATACCAGATAATGTTTCAACGTATATATCTCCATCTCGGGGTGATGTATATACTTTACCTCCAACTAAAAAAGACTTATTATTATATTTAATACATTCCCCAATTTTTTCTTTAGAATTATCATCATGAGTAGCAATTTTATTGTTCGTAATAGCACTTAATGCTGCGGCTAAAAGTGAGTTTGACATTTTCATTATTAATGAATAGTAAAAATATTTTTATCAAAAACGCTTCATTTATATATACAGTACATATGGTTTTATACCTATTTTATATAATATATAATATATTAAGCTTATAATGTTCTACTTATGTTTATTAATCATAAGTTTTTAAGTCATAGTAGATCATAAACAGATTAGCATGAAAAAATAAATTGGTCTTTAATAAACCATTTAATGATTTAAAACACATCATTAGGAAACCAAATATAATAAAGAATGAACTAAATTTCTTGATTCGTAGTAAGTTCTTCATCTCAATTCATGATTTTTCTTCATTCCTGCTTTTTTTATTACTCGATTTACTATTTATATATATATTTGAAGATCAATATGTTTACATATTCAGCAGAATATCAAAAATTCATTATTTCTCATTATAATAATACTCCATTCTTACTCTTTTTATCATTCAAAAAAAAAAAAAAAAAAATTTCAAATAATAGTTTGATTTTTAATCGTTATGATTAGTTGCGTAACAGAGTTGTGATTGCGTACGCTGTGACACAAGTTGCAACTAATACACAAGATCACAACATTCTAAAGTTGATAGTTGTATTATTATTATTATTAGCACAACATAACGCATGTCCCAAACATAACACAGATTCAAAAATAAACACAGCCGCTTATTTATTATTGCTTATAACAAGATTGTTTATTTGTGGCATAAATACGATTGAGAATTTAATTTATGTAAGAGCACATGAGCCCGTTATAAATGATTGAATTTTATTGTAATAGTTCAAGATATTAGCTCAAAGAGTTATTTATAATTTTCTATTTTAACTAGGGTGGCGTCAGGAATCAAGTTGGCACGCCCTTTAATATTTTTTAGTTAATATTTATTTATTGTGAGTTGTGTAATTATGTTTTTTGTTTGTAATAATGTAGAATATATTAAGAAAAAATCTGTTTATGGATTTTTTTCGCTTTATTATCAATTCTCTCATCCGCTTTTAAGTATCTACATTTTATATTAAATTTATCAGCAACATTTCCCTTTCCTGCATTAGCTGTCATCTAATTTATTTTTTTATTTTTTAATTTTTAAAAAAAGAATTAATAATTATTTTCTTTGGGTGTTATTTTTTTTTTTACATAAATTATAAATTAAAAATTACCATCATGAGGAGGTTTCTCATTGAGAAAAATTTCCTGTGAACCTAACTACATCACCAGATGTAAACTCGGGAATCCATTTTGGAACTGATGGATTTTTGGAAATTGGAAAAAAGGAAATTATTATTTTTAATTTCATTGTGTATTATTTTCTTCTAATAGTTTCTTTTTATAATAAAATTATTACTTTCTCGTTCGACAATTGAATGAATTACACAAATTAAAGTGAGTTTTGCTGGCATAGTATTTATTTATTTATTTTTTTTTATGTAAGGAAATAGATACTTTTTTTTTTACTAATATTTTTCTTAACCGATTTTTTTTTCTTTTTCTCTTTTTTTTCAAAAAAAAGAGATATTTATTAAAATTTTTTTAAATAAAGTCAATATTTCTTCATAAAAAAATAGAATCATTTTTTTTTTTTATGATCAAATATTTTGATGTAATTATTATATATTTGTAAAAAAAAAAACTTATTTATTTTTATATAGATATATTTAATCCTATAACATTTGTCCAAATTTTTTTAACTTTGAATGAGAAATTTTGATTACATAATAATTGACATTTACCGAAATCTTTCATTATTTTTTTTTATTTAACCGGTAATGGTAAAAGAATACTAGATAAAATTTTTTTTTATTTAATTAATATAAAAATGCTGGAAAAGTTTAAGCTATATTTAGGCATCAAACTAACCATATATTGAATTTCATAGTATTGAATTTCATGGTTAGTACGAACAACAAATTTATTAAAATAATACTACGATTAAAGCTAAACACATTACACAAGCTTTTCGGCATTATTATCTTCAAGCTAAATTATAATTAGTTAATATTATTTAAATTACCTAAAAGTACATAAAAGCAGCGTTAAATAATGTTTATATAATTAATTTAATATTTCGTATTCAGTTTACATAAATCAACCCATTCTTGCGGAGGATCCATCTTCTTAATCTTTTCTGGGAATTCGATTAACTGCATCAAAAGACCAGATTGCAAATGCCACTATATAAATAAATAAATAAAAAAAATAATGAATTTATGTCATTACGTCAAAATTGTGAGCTACAATCATAATTTTGTTACAAAAATTTTTACTTGCCTCGTATAAAAGAATAAAATGAAAAAAAAATAAATAAATGTTAGTCAATATTTCAAAAAAAAGAAAGAATATTATAAACCAAGGAAACGATTAACATATCATGTGACAATGTATTCCAAAAACTCCAGGATTATCCGGGACGAATCTTAAAACAGTCCATCTAAAGAAAGAATAATTATTAGAAATTTTACGTTTAAAAAGATAAAAAAAAAAAATATTTCTTACCCGCTGGCAGGTATTGTTGAAGTATCACGCTTGATTGGATTAACTGTATTCAATGATTTTTTATCAACATGAGTTCCATTACCGAATCCAAGTACCCAAAATTGATGTCCATGCTAAATTTTTTTGTAAAAGGAAAAATTAGATAATCGCTCACACATCATTGCAATTAATAGTTAGTGGAAATAACTGAAAGTTATCGGTTTTCGACCACCAAGTCATAGTCCGGTCAGGAATACTGCGGTGACCAATTATCATAGGTCATTAAAATCCTGCATATTTGCTAATCGACGGAACAATAACATAATTTAAAATTACCATGTGAAACGGGTGGTCTCCTTCGTCAGTATCTAAACGAACGTGTTATTTAAAATCTCTTTTAAATAATAATTAAAAATAATCATAATAATTATCCTTACTGATAAAAGTAATATCAACTACTTCTCCAGGAGTATCAAAAATATAGGCATTTCTATCTCGTGGAAAGTTATTCGCTTTTCCTGCAAAGATTCTTGATAAAGTCGGAAATTTTATATCGGGTTCATAAGAAGATTCATTCAAAAAAGCTCTAACAACCCCTGATGAATCATTATGAAAAGTGATTGTAAGTTCCATCTTTTTTGTTGCTTTAGGAAGATTTTCTTCACATAATGGCTGCAAAGTTTCATGTTTTAAATCAATACATTCTTCCAAGAAATCTTTCCATGGTACGTCCTTTGGCGCAGAATCTTCTGGGGCTCCATCATAATGTACAATAGCTTTTACAATTGAAAGTTTTTTGGCATCGTCCGGCATACATGTCTTTTGAAATTCCGAACGCATTATATAATTATCAACAGGTTGGTTTGCGGTAACAATAACGGAATATCTCTGAGCAACATTGATAGGAAGACGATGGATCTTATTCCGTTTAGTATAGGAACCTTCTACTTCTATAACTTCCATTTCATGTTTATCAATTGAAAAGAAGAATGCCGAAAATGCGCTGAAAGATAAGAGGATATGAAACAACACATAATGAATTATTAAAATTTTAAATTGTATTGATACTATAATGACGTAAATACGTAAATTTACCTAGTATTAATGATACGAAGACGATATCTTTTATTAGAAACAAATTCAAATTTAGCAAGACCAGAATTATCCACGCATTTGGATCCATGTGGAGCTTTTGAGCAATCGAAATTATTTTTTCCGTTGATCAATCCGTTATCGGGAACTAAACAAGAGTTTAAATTAACGCCATGCGTCTATTGCGTCATTGTATGATGACATTTCTTATTGTCCTTACCTGGCTAATATAAATTATTAATAATGTAAATTTTTTATAATAAATATAAATATAAATATAAACTAATTAACATGAAATTAAAACAATTATAAATCAACTTTAATTTACCTCATCGCCTCCGCTTGAAGGAGTCAAGAATTTTTTTAATAAAATTTCTGATTCCGTGTGATGATAATCAGTCAACATGACGATGATTTCCTCATCGTATTCATTTAAATACGGGTCATCAGGATCGTGAATGACTGATAAAATGAAAACGAAAAAAAAAGCGTCGTAAAATTCCAAAAAAAAAAAATAGTCGACTTAAATATGAATTATTAACTTACTTAACGCTCCAACAACTCCATCGACATATTGCGTCATTGCGTGTGAATGGCTAAAATTGGGTGACATCACGTGAGACATTTCAGTTTCACCATTCAAAAGAAAATTGTATATACTTACTACCAATAAGTGCCGGCTTGATCAGGAACAGTGAAATCATAAGTAAATGCGTAATTGTCTGGTATCAAACATTGAGACTGACAATGTTATATGTTACCAGAGAACGAGAAACGTGTAAGTTACGTAAAGACGCTTATTTAAGAACATGGATTGATTAAACTCACTTGTCCTGCCACCCCGTCAAACCTAAAAATTGATGATAAATTAGTCATTTATTTTAATAAAAAAAAATTCATTAACTATAGCCGATAATTACATACCAAGGAGTCCCTCTTTGGAACATTCCATGTGAATGAATTGCTGAAGATATTTGTTTTGTTAATAAATAATTATTCGACAAACATACCAAGAAAAACCTCCTTTGTAACTTACATGTTGGTTCTCCTAATTCATTACGAACGTTTATTACAATACGATCTCCTTTTTTGACTTCTATAGTTGGACCAGGGTATTGCCCATTAATAGTTGCCAAGCTACGAGTAAATCCATCCGGGGCTAAAGTAACTCTTTTTAAAGTGATATCGAAAATATTTTTTTTTGGCTCATAATTCCGGGATTTAATAAGTTCTTGGTTCAAAATTGGCTTAGATAAAACTAAAGTTGCCCAAAAAATAACGCAAAAAAGATGAACAAATAATTTATAAAAAATCATGATCAATTCGATTGTTGATTCAAATGAATTGGTCGATAATTTGAAAATTTCTTGGCATTTTTATTAGTTTTTTTTTGGCAAGGTCACAAATTTTTGTGACAATAAATTCACTCCTCACTTAATTGTCTTTATGCACATCCATTGTGGTGTTATAATTACGCACACGACCTTTACCTGCATAAAAGGCTAGACTGAAAGGTGAAACATCTAAAAATAGCTCTTTTTTTGTCTTTTTTATAATATTCGTACATATAATGAAATAAATGAATTCCCTATAGATAGAAATCTGATTCCGTATACGGAATTGACATGAAATAAATGATTTCCTATAGATAGTAATCTGATTATGTATACGGAATTGACGAAGATCTTCAAATGTTTTTCTTGGCAATTTGCAAGTGCATGGGGTGCATGGGTGACGCCTACTGACCATTTATGGTCCGGTTATATTGCATTTTCCTCGAACGCTTCTTCTGAAGAATGTTTCGAGTTCCGGTGTTGTTAAGAATCTTTCTCTCGATACTGGATTAAAGGCGTGGTATTTCTACGAGCGATCAACCGAAAAGTACATATAAAGGAAGTTTGCGTAAGATTTTCAAATCAAATTATTTACGTAAACTTGTAAATCTTTAATCTTTCCTTTTTTAGTTAGTAAGTCGGTAATTCCAGAAATGAAAAGTTGCTTATTTTATGCCACATGTATTATGTATTCTGAAGACGTTCCCATTTGATATTAAAAATAATTACGCATTCACTCCTGTTGTACTTCGATAAATAAAAGGGGTATTTATTATTTTGATTATTTTGTTAATCAAGAATATCAGATCATCAGATTTTCCTAAACCGTTTTAACCGTTTTTAACCATTAAATGACCGTAATTCAACTCCAAACTTCATAAAGTCGGTCTTATGATTTTAATATCATACATAAAAATGAAAAGATTTTATTTTTTTCTTCAAGTAAATTTACTTTAAAATAGTCTCATTTTATTATTAATTTGGCAATGAAATATTTATAAAATTTCAGCAAAATCAGCAAATGGCAAAAATATATCATATCCAACTGTTACACTGCATAATCTGGCGTACATTCTAATGGTGATAACATAATAACTAAAAATAATCATAATGTTCAATGAAGAAGTTGCAGGTCCCAGGAATATACTGCATGTAAAAGGGTCAGTGAGTTTCAAAATAATCATATCTTTCCTTTTGTGATAATTCCCGCTGAAATACTGACTGATGTTACTATAATTCCGGCCCTGAAAAAGATGCGTACAGATTTTTTTTTTTGACACAATCTTATCCTTTAAAGTTGCCCCCGAAAAGATAGAGGATCGGTGGATTCGTGCAACAATCGGTATATTCGGCAAAATAGTATTTCAGAACCGAGAGGTAACAAGAGATCGGCACTCATTTACTATTAGCTCTGGCCAGAAATACATAATGTGGCATTATCCAAAAAAAAATAATGTTAACTTTACGCAAACTTTGTATACTTTTTTATGTATTGCTCGGAGTCCTAGTATTTCGATAAATTATTAAAACGTAGCCACATCCCTGATTTGACCTGGTTTAAAAATCGTATCTATATACCAAAACGATCGGCGATCTTGAATGCTACGGTATAACCAATATACCTTGTATCACTTTGATTTGCGTTTTAAGTATACAAAAAAAGAAAAATTATAATTAATAAAAATTTGTAAAACCATATGTTTCTTATATTTGTAACACAATCATACATACTGTACGTCTCCTTTTTAAAATTTTAAATCTTTTAAAAAAAAGAAAACAAAAATGTCTCAACTTCCCGCTGATTGTTTGTATGAGATTCTCAAATACTTAGAAAATGATAAATTTACTCTAAATTCATGTATATTAGTTAATCGATTTTGGTGTGAGGTTTCAGTGAGGATTTTTTGGAGAAATGTTTGGAATTATAATACTTTAAATTTTAGAACTTTAATTGCTTGCCTTTCAAACAAGTCAAAAGAAATTTTATGTGAGAATGGAATTATTATTTCGACCCCAACTTCAAAATTTCCAACTTACAATTATGCATCATTTTGTAAAGTTTTATCAGTTGAACAAGTTTATAATAAGATAAATTTACTTCTTAAAAGAACTATTTCATCAAAAGATTCCAATAATATTAAACATATGTTACCAATAGTAGTACAAGAAATATTTAAATTATTTATAAAGCATGTATCTTCTTTAAAAAAATTAGAAATATTATCATTTTGTCAATGGCAATCTCCACCTACACATTTTATCTTTTACCCTGGAGCGAAAGATTTCTTTAAAAATCTCTCAGAATTACATTGTAGTTCAAATATTTCTTCAGAATTTTTTTATCAATTATCTCAAACATGTTATAATATAGAATCATTTACTATTGAAGCCAGAAAAATTGTTTCAAATGGATTAGTAGATTTAATTTCTGTTCAGAAAAATATAAAATATTTTGATATTATGCTAGGTTACGGTCTAACAAAAAATGAATTAATTAATACAATTCCTTCTTTAATGTCAAAACTTTCTAATACTTTAATTAAATTAAAGTTATATGGAAATCATCATCATTATACCTCATTATCATTTATCGCTAATCTTGTAAATTTACAAGAACTTGTATTATATTTTTGTCGGGATGGATGTTTTGGAGATTTTGGAAAATTACAATATAATAATTTTCAAAAATTACAAATTTTAAAAATTCAAGATAGATTTCCAAAAGTTGAAGTTTTAGTAAAATTCTTAGAAAATAATGGAAAATATTTAAAAGAATTTTATATTGGTGATGATGATGGTAAAAGTGATAATTCATTAAATTTATCTATAGCCAAGTTTTGTCCAATGCTTAGAAAACTTTCCACTGGAATCAAAAGTAATGAATTGGAAACATTAAAGATAATTTTTGATAATTGTAAATATTTAGAAAGTATTAAAATTTGGTGTGGAGATGAATTTTTGAGTGAAAAGCAAGCATTAGAAACGGTCGTAAAATATTCACAAAATATTAATGAAATAATATTATATCATCTATTTACTGTACGATTTAAATTACTTCCAAAAACATTAGAATCCTTTTTCGTAAATTGGACAAATCGTACACCACAAAAATCATTTTCTTTGGTTATTGTTACATATGATGGAGAAAATAGCTTAGATAAAAATGATGAAAATATGGAAATAATTCAAAAATATATTAATTTAGGAGTTATAAAGAATTTTAAAGTTACAGATTTTGATGACAAAGAATACAATTAAAAACGTTAATCATATCAAATTATTAGTATATTGATATTATGTATATTTATTTTCTTTCAATAAAAATTTCTTTTATATATAAAATGTACATGAAACAATTGAAACATGCTGTTTTTTTAACGTAATCTTTCCTGGTATCATACTTTATTTTTAACGCGATAAAGATCGATTTGCGGACATTAAAAAATATCAGTAAATTACATAAATAATATTAACGTGCGTCATCTTGTTTAATGAATTTAGGATTCCAGCTTTATTTAAAAATACGTTAACTAACAATTTTCTAGATTGTTTATTTATTAAACTGACATTAACTCTCCTCTCAAATGTTTATTAATTAACAAAACTTGTCTCAGTCAATGTATTGCAATGTGTAAATATCATCTTTGAATTTGGATTTTAGCGAGCAAATAAGTCTTTTCAGAATTACATATTTCGTCTGAATCCTGCAAAGATAACGAGAAATTATCTGCAAATCCATTTGAAACATTTAATTATTGCTCGAAAATATTTAACACAACGAAATATTGTATTCAAAAATATGCTTGCTTCGTTAATAATAAATCTTTCGAATACTTTAGACAAATTAAATTTTTATGACTCATTGACTCCATAAAAAAAATCTCCGATGAAAGAAATTATATTTCATTGTTATTTACTATTTCTAATTCGCAAATTTACAAGAGCTTGAACAGACAGTCAGTGGTGGCAAATGACCAGGTCATTTGGCCATTTTGGAATGACCTTCGAATGACCTAGTCATTTGGGTCATTTGTCATTCGAGTTATTTAGAATTAATTCAGGCCAAATTTATTAATGCCGGCCGACATTACAATTCATATTATCACGTGATATAAATTTATCCTCAAAACAATGAAATTACATATGTAATTTTTAAATGACTAGGTCAATTGTCAGAACTGAAGATTTTGTACATCATGATAATTTTTTATAATTAATAATTTTAAAGTACAACGTACATGATCGAGATATATATTAGATATTTTAGAAATCAATGAAAGAACTGTATTTTGATGAAACGTAAAAGTTCGTTAAATTTGCCTATCGCAAAGTTAAAAGCTATTTATTTATACCATCTAGAACTGCATAAAGTACCCCTTTGAACGTACTGGTCCCATTTTATAAGATCTAGTATGTATTATTCATAGTATCATTAAATTACAGTATAATATGGGCACTTTGCAGTAGAAAGGGACGAAACTACTAAAAAAATTCAAATTTTCTTTTATATGTCAAAAATATTTTAAATGCTATAAATTGTTCAGATTTTATATTAATTCATTTTTTATTTTTTTTAGTAGTTTCATCTCTTTCTACTGCAAAGTGCCCATATATTCCCCCTTAATGCTAGCAAATCAATACCCACATATCGGCGGAGTCGTCGGGCTGGTAGTGTGTCTCGCTAGCGCTCACCCCACCTCGGCCTCGTGGCTTCGCAGTACCTACATCTCCCCTCCGTGGGGCAGGCTTACCCAAGATCCGTTACTATCCGTTACTACATCTGTTACTAAAAATATACTAAAAAACAGATAAAATAAGGAAAAAGAGAGGAAAATACGATAGAATCAGAAGGGAGTAACAGATGTAACAGATGTAACAGATATTTCAGAATAATAGGAGAGGACACCCCCTCAGAAAAAAGTTTTGATTTTACCCCCCCAGATCTGTTACATTCGTTACGATCCGTTATTCTTTCAGGATTCCGTTCGTTATCTTATTGGAGGCAGTGAGATAACAAACCGAGTGAACAGGTAGGTTAATAACCCCTAGAAGGCCTGTAGATCTGTAGGAGGATAACCGGGTAGGAGCGCGGATCTTTGGAAAAACATATTCGGCAATTGAAGATTAGGTAACTATAAGTAACATACAATGATAAACTTACACGCCGCCACTTCTCTTGCCGAAGACCTCGGGCTTGATCTTGTAGACATCTATGGAATCCGTAAATGGATCCAAATTCAGGCATCACCCCTCAATGACCCGGACATAGTAGCAGAGATGGTCAGAAACCTTCCGGTTAAAGAATTCAGAAAACATCTCAAGATTAACAGACTCTGGTATAACTGTTGTAAAGCCGAGTTGTGGAAGCGGCATAAAGAAGCTGAAGAGGTATACAAACAGGCAGTAGACTACTACAAAGAAGCCATTGACAATTTCAATGAAGCCGATCAGAAAAAATACACCAGGTTTGCAGGGATGGTAGTAATAGAAAGAGCACTCCTCAGATGCGGCTTTATAACGCAAGAGTCTGACTGGGAGAAATGGACTCAAATAACGTACAACATCCAATTGCTTAAGGAAGGTCGCACTCCTGACGACTCGGATGATGAATCAGATGATGGAGAGGTATCTCTCGATGACTCAGATGATGAGGAATACTTTTAGAAGGCGGTACTAATCCGTCTTCCTCTTTTTTGCCTCCTTAAGGCATTTATCAATACACTGCTTACACGTGTCATCAGAATCTAAGATTTTCTGCCCGAGTTTTTTGCATTGCCGATTGTACGCCGTCTGATGTCTTTTAGCCGCAGTTTCTTTTTTCTTCTCCTTGGTTTTCTTTTTGATAACCCAGTCTATCCCAGTAAAAGTATTCTTATGCATCCCATAAACTACACAGTCACCATGTAAACGATAGCGGCCATTTGTGGTCATATCTTGTATTTCACTAGCAGTCTCGGTTTCCTTCTTACACTTTAGGCAGTAAAATCGTGTCATCTTAAGATTTGAAGTCCAAAATCTTTCCTTTAATTTGTCGTAATATGTCGCATTTAGAGAATTACTACAAATACTACAATCTCTCCAGAGTACCGGCACGAATTCTAAAAGGTGAGGAGCACTACAACCTATATAAAAAGCCCCTAAAGGAGAAGTCATCAGAGCGTCCACGAGTAGTTGTATGGAAACCAAATGCAACACATCAGGCAGATCTTGCAGAGATGCGAGTCGACCCCAAAGGATTCCACTATTTCCTCGTAGTGGTGGAAGTCGCAGGTAAACAAGTCGATGCAGAACCCCTAAAGGATAAGACTGCAAATAGGGTTCTAAACGGGTTTGTCAAAATCTACAGAAGAAATCGTATTAAGCCACCAACACACAGACTGGAGACAGACTCCGGATCAGAATTCACTAACGACCAGGTACGTGATTTTTTCCTGAACAGCCTAGGGGTAATGATGAGGTTCGGCGAACCAGGAAGACACAAACAGCAATCATACGCTGAACGAGCCATCCAAGCAATCCAGGAACCTCTCCTAAAACGAATGGTGGCACAGGAGTTGAAGACCGGGGTGACATCCGTGGAATGGTCAGAAGATTTCCGTGATGTAGTTAATAAAATAGATGAAATCTGGCAGAGAAATCCCCCAGACATTCCGACAGGGTCACCCAAAGTGTCAAAAAAGACAGAACTTCTCTCTGAAGGAACACATGTCCGAGTCAAGTTAGACGAACCTATTTCAGTACTCGGGAATAAACTCCATGGAAAATTTCGTACAGGTGACATAAGATGGAATCCCAATATCCGTGTCATCAAAAAAATGATCCTCTCACCCGAACAGCCTCCTACGTATCTTCTTGATGGACCACACGGGCGTCTAGGTGTATCCAGATGTGCGTACACCCGAAAAGAGTTGCAGATTGTTCCAGAAAATGAACATCCCCCACCTGACTCCGTGATAAGAGGGCAACCCGAAAGATTTGTACCTGAGCGGATACTCCGGCATCGCATCAGGAAGGGTCAAGACCAGTATCTAGTCAAGTGGGAACGATACCCAGATACCGAAGCCACTTGGGAACCCGCTGACCGGTTGGAGGAGGATGTCCCTGCCTTAATCCGCAAGTTTTGGGAATAAAAAATAAATATTCCCTATTTTTTGTCTCCTCGATTCACATCAGAAACTATCGGGATAAAAACATTCTTCTCATTACAAGTAAGGGCGATATGTTCACGTGATTCATGGACATCATAATTGTAACGTTTCAGACACGTCCGGCTCAATCCAATCTCCCTATGCTTGTAATCGCTTAAAACCGCGAGATTCTCAGTGATTACACAATCAGGGGTTAGTTTGATTGACACACCTTTTACCATGCCGAATGTCCTACCAGAACCCGGAGCGCCGGATATGTTATGTGTAATACTCTTGTCGATATCCAACCCTAATTCTTCAGTGGCTTTCCTCTGAATAAAAGACGCGTTAGCACAAGTGTCTGCTAAACACTGAATTGCTATCCCATTGACCTTCCCATCCAGCGCTAAAAGATTTTTAGTATTTTCTAAACGAGCTATGTCAATATCCATCGGGTCATCTTCCCTGATATCCTCTTCTTGTTTTTCCTCAACTAGGTCTTCCGGAATCTCCGTACTTTTACGAGCAGACTTTAATTCTTCCCGAAGAATCTCGCGGAGTAATTTCCTAAAATCTGCAGACCTTAATAAACTTAATGAATCATTTTTGGTGACGGCTTTTATAAGTGTGGGCTTACTACTAGTAACCTTCACAGGAATCTTAATAGGAGTCATTTTAACTGATTTTTTTGGAACAGATTTAAGAAGTTTCGAGATACTTACACCCTTATCCGAGTTTACTTTTTTTTTGTACTTCGAACCGCACAAATCCGAAAACCACATTCCTCATCGGGAACAATTTTCAAGTCATCAAAACTCGCGGTATTAGTATCAATATCCATAGCATCATCATTAAGATCGAGGTTTCTCATTGCTCGGGCTAATTCCAGATTATCGCGTCTATCTTTAGCCTTCTGAAGTCTCTTTGGAAATCTTTTAGACGTCTCATATCCCATAATAAGATCAATAACATGTTGATCATCCTCACTAGTCCACTCAGGAGCATCAGGGTCACCAGGGTCATCACCAAAATCATGATCTACATAACCATCATCCCAATCAGGATCCTGAGGATTCTGAACAACACGTGGCCGTGGCTTTGGCCGAACAGGTTTAATCTGTTGTCTATAGACCGGTGGTTTACGAACTGGCTTAGATGCTTGTAATTGTTTAAATTGTGCCTGGAAATTCTTGGTAAGTTCCTCGGCTTGTGCCTTGAGCAATTCATGTAATCGTTCTTGAGTAATAACGTCTGTCGACCTTTGTATTACAGCACCTTCGTGTGGAGTCACGGGATGAGTATAGCCAGCCAATTCCTCTTTTTTAGCCTTTTCAATACCCTGGCGCCTTTGTAATCCATAGAACATTTCACCCTTTCGTCGCTCAAGATCACTCAATCTATCGATTAATATATTAAGAGGCGCCGCTCCGATTCTGGAAGCTTCAATAACGTTTTCCGGCAAAAGTCCTCTATAGAACTGGTCAGTAACCATAATTCGATTATATCCTACAATATCCCCAGCCCTCTCAACTCGCTTATAGTAAGATCGAACAGGTTCACCTTGTTCCTGGTAAAGATTACTAAATCGTATCTGAAGTCTTTCTTCCACGACGGTTGGAAAATTCGTACGCATATGCATAAATGCTTGATCCAGGAGAATCCCCTGTAAGACTATTGGTTGATTCTGGACAGCAGCATTAAATGGACCTCCATGATTTCCCAACCCATTAACGGGTTGATGAGTAGGACGTCCGCCCGCACGCCTCCACTGCTCTTTAACTTTAAAATTCGATCTAATGATATCAGCGCGTGATGGGAAAAATGCCTCTCCAACGGTTCTCGCCGCATTACCTGCAACCCTTGAATATACATCAGCATCAGACCTGGGTAAGTAAGTACTAACATGTAATCCATTAGCAACCTCAGGAACAGCTAAAGCTCTGAACGCTCGGCGAGTAGCACCGGCTCCACCATTTGCAGTAGCCACTAACCGAATATTCGAGAGTTCCCAATTTTTTCCAGTAAGTTCTGCATCAAACCACCTCGCCGCTTCATCTCTCATACAGCTACGAAGAACCCCATCGCTCGCACCCGACCAGGAGGCGCACCGGCATCGTCCAATGGATCAATACCAACGGTATTAATATACCCTAAAAAGTTATCAATAAAAAGATTAAGATCTTCATCTTCCCGACCATGAAATATGGGGGCAGCTATACCAACAGCAGCCATATCGTATTTTGTGGATGGTTGAGAGGAGGTGGAGGAAGGTTCAATTGTCTAATCTGCAACCATTGTACTTGGATACGCAGAGCGGCTATTTGTTGGAAAAGTCGATTCCTAAGACGTCCCAATGTCCGAATTCCAAAAAGAACCCGATTATTGGCATATACAAGCCGATTTCGTGCCACATCACGCTCGCCTATAGCTCTATTACGTTCACCTATAGTTCTATTACGTTCTCCTCTCATAAGATTATATTGCTGCTGAAGACGACGATTAGTCGTCCGCATACCACCAAACTCACGTTCCAATTCAGCCAAATTAGCTTCTAAACTAGTAATAGTATCTTGTACGTTATTTAGCTCATCTTGTGTAAGACCTAACAAACCCGTTTGAACCTCGAGTTCATCTTGTAATTCATCACGTTCTTTTCGAGATCGATCACGTTCTGCTTTTAATATATCGCGTTCTTCGTATGTTTCTCTACAGCGATGAATTAATAAATTAAGAGCATGTTTAAGACGATGGTTTGCATTTTGTACATCTCGATTAACAACCATGCGATCACTGACAGTTAAAAAATCTGTTAGATCCTTAATTACCGCAACTAATGGTATATTATTCATATCACGCAAATCCCTAGGAGGCGGTCCAGTAGGCTCTGAAGGAGTATAAATTGCAATTGGTGTCGACATCATATTTAAACTAAATTAGAATAAAATTCAAATGGATCTTTATGTATACAATTTGGACGAGTACACAACCGACTCGAGACAGGGTAATGAGTTTGCCCCATCATGGCCTTTCCGTCTTGCCGTAGCAGGAAGTTCTGACTCGGGTAAGACAACTATGATTATTAATTTGTTAATGGGAGACAAGAAGGCAAAGGAGGATGGCGAAAGGTACATATTATGTGATGCGGTAATTCTAGTTGGCAGATACCTCGATGAACCGAAGTGGGCAGTCGTACGTGATTTTTTCAAAGAAGAAGAAATTCCGTTTACCGCAGTATCCCATAGTGAGATTCAAATGTTAAGGACTTCAACTCCACCCAGGCTACTGTGGTAATCTTCGAGGATTTGATGGATGCGCCTAAAAAAACCCAGGATCTCATCACTGGATTTTTTACACACGGGCGTCACAAAAATATCTCGTGTATCTATGTGGCCCAAAGATTCTTTACCATTCCCAAGGCTATTCGTGAAAATGTGAATTATATTTCCCTACATGGAGGTCACGGAAGTTTGACCGATACTAAGAGGATCATCCGCCAGTATACAGAAGAATCGGAGTCACTAGCTCCAGTAATCGATGACCTTACTCTACAACGCGAATTTATAGTATTTGATCTTAGAAGATCCAAGAGCGATCCGTTATCTATTCGGGTTAGATGGGATATTAGTCTCAGTTCGATCACCGATCAATCTCAGTTCGATCCTAGTTCGATCTCAGTTCAATCCCCGTTCGATCCGAGTTTGAACCCAGTTCGATCAAAGTTCAATCCAAGTTTGAACCCAGTTCGATCAAAGTTTAGTTCCTATGGCCAGAAAGCCGTAGCTGAAGCAAAAAAGTCCTCCCAGCTAATCGAGTTTGCTCGGGAATATCCATCGCCTAAAGAGAGAAAACACCTTCTCGTATCTGGTGTTATAGCTAAGAACGCAGATACCTGGATTAAGTACGTCTTTCAGGAAGCCTACGGACTATCTGGTAAGACCTTGGGATCAGACTTCCAAAACTTCTTAGCGAAAGTACGGGATAGGACCACGAAGACTGAAATTCCAAAACCTGAGACCGTAAAGGAGTTATTCTCCCGATATGAAGTCCTGAAGTCTAGTCACCCTTTGGATAATAAAAAATTAATAGAAGGCATCGGGATCCTTTTACAGATCTTTTCTAAGGGTCATATGGACCGTCGAGCATTACGAGTAGGGATCAATAGTATTTTGTAAGAATCTGGCTGCTTTAGCAACCCATCTCGCGAAGTTCTTCCGCAGAAGCCCTAAGAATCATGGCACTTTTTTTACGTCCTTCGAAGTCAATCCGTAGCATCCTAGCTTTTAATCCAATAGCTCCTAAGGCTCGAGAAGCAAAGTTCTTAGTCATCGGATTTCTTACATGATTTACATAGTTCTCATAGAATGTAGTAAAGGGTTCGTCAATACCATCCGGGTATGTATTCCGTAAGAACTGATATAAGGCAATTTCCCCACTGTCACATCCAATGGCTATAAGCTGTTCAAGAAGCCACTTCCTAGTATCCTCGTATGAATCTCCGTCCATAATTTTCATATCTAGTCTTTGTGTGAATAATTGCGTAAAATCCGCATTACTTGCCCGACGGATAATCTGGACCAACTTATCCCTGGCAAGTCCCAAGGCTTGTAAAGGTTCACTCTCGTCACCAATCTTCTTTATAATCTGTCTATACAACACGCTGGATAATCCTCTATATGCCGCTTTTGCAGAGAATACTCCACAGTTCTGACACTGGTTTATTATGATTGATGTTGACATGGCTATCTTTCTTTGATTATTCGCTCACTTAGTATCCTTCACAATCTTTTTTATATATTGTTATCTTTAAATACCTGTCATTTGTATAAAAAAAAATAACTGGCATTAAGGGATCAACCGTTGGAAAGACCGGAAGACCGGAGGACCGGAGGACTGACCATTAGGAAGCGCAGTTCTTGCACAACTTGTCCGTTAAGTCACTTGGGCTTACAGGCATGAGACATTCCCTACACAACTCAATATTAAGCTCTGCAAGTCTCAGGGTATGGTCCTCCAAAGTTCGTGGACGACCGGAAGGACCAGAGGAAGGTGTCCCATTAGTCGTATCTTGCTGTAAGATAAAATCATCATATTCATCTTGGTCAGCCTGAATAGCGGCCCTGATTTGTTGTATATCATTGAAAGTTAACCGCTGGCCATCAAGATTTTCCTCATTATAGCGTGTTTCATTGATGATTTCCTCTATAAGCTCCTCCTCTTCAGAATGAACAAGGTAGTAGTCCTCAACTACCTCGTAGTCACTCTCAACCAGTCTATGATACGTTCTAGTACCGTGTTGAATATAGCGTCCTGTATCTGTATTTAAATATACAGGTTGTTCCTGGGGTGGAGGCGGTACGGTTTGTCTACGGACAAGCCTTCCATCGATATAATCATGGGATTCCATAACTATTCGATTAAAGGTATCTCCACCAACACGGATTGGACGTCCGGTTATAGGATTAGTTATATAAGGGTATGACATGTCTTTTTTCTGTACGTGTCTACATACCTAATTGTTATCTTCAATTTACAATAACCAAGTGACATCGTCATCAGTCCTTGTCAAGGCAAACATGGCATAGTAGCCTTTATCTTTATTAAATTTATTTAACGAACTTACAAAAATAAAATAAAATTTTCAAAGTACAAAAGAGAAAAATAAAATTAACTAAAAATAAAACTATATAGTCTCCAAAACAGTAATAAAGCTATAAAATTAATTCGAAAAGGAAAAAATCGCATAACACTAAAACTATCCTGATCCCCCGCCTAGATATGTTCCAACCTAAGAAGAAGCAACTATGCAAACAAACCAACGAACAATGCGCCCATTATTAAAATCGACACACCACCCTGCAAAAGCTGTTAGTAAGTTGCACCGTTAGACGACCCATAAAACCCGAATAGTGATTAAACCAAGGCAAACCATATTTCATCGAGTTCTTTAAATAATCAACGTCGGAGTCACGTGCGGCGTCGGAAAGGGTCGGAGGAGGTAAAGTTGAGAAAGGTAAGTACGTAGACTTTTGCAAATTTGAAGGCCGAGAAAGTTTGAGTTTATGAGTAATATTCATCGCATCTTCCCATTTAGATTTATCATAGGAGCGCGGTAGCCAAATTCGTTTTCTAATCTTTTGGATAAAGTGATTGTGGATAGCAGAGATAACCTTCATCGCAGAGTTACGTGGAATAGAAAGTTCTTCCAAAAATTCGACAAATGATTTCGGAAGGCAGCCACGGACAAGGCTATATGAAGTCCAATTTGAAGAAGAAAAGGACCAACAAGGAAGAGATTTAAATTTGTTAATAATTAAAGAGGGATCTTTCTTAACGAGATCACCAGCTTCTTGAAGTTTGTTGATAAAATGATGTTGGTAGGAGAGGAGAATTTGTTCCATAGCGATTCGTCTACATTTGCACATAAACAAGTGCATGAAATCTTCCTTGGAGTCGAGGCACGAACGACACAATAAGATGTCAATATACAAGTCCGGGCGAATTCTTTTAAGATGTTCCAAGGTAGGCAAATCTTCCAAAAAGAGTTTGAATTTGAAGGTGCGATGGAAGGAAGCATGAGCACGAGTAAATGAAGCATCATGCTGAGGTTCAGAATTTAGCGAGAACCAGGTAAGATCCCAATCAATCACGAAATCTGAGATAGAGGATAAAGCAATGGTAAAGTTAAAACGCGATAAACGCGTTAATCTATGCATCCACAGCATTTGCGAATATTGCTTAAATAGGCGTCGTGGGTTGGATTCGCATAAAATATCATCATATTTTAATAAGAAATCGTGAGGAGATACTTGATCCAGATCAGAAAGAAGAATTGCTGAAGAAGAAGTATGCGCAGAGTTGGCCAGAGAGTCCGCGTAGTCATTATAGAAATTACCAGAGTGACCTTTCACTTTAATAGCCGTGACAGATAAAGATTTGGAGGAAATGAGACGTTCAATAATAGCCCAGAGTTCAAAATTGGTGGTCTTGTAATAAAGCCTACTATTGGAATAAGAAAAGGAAGCACATAGACGAAGACCATCTATGGCAGATTGAGAGTCAGTATGAATAGTGACCGTTGAAGACGGAGGAGTGACTGTAAGAGCAGCATGTATAGCGGCGATTTCAGCTCTTGTAGAAGAAGGCCAATTGTGAAAAATTCCATGAGCGTGAGCAGCGATAGATTGGAAAAAACCAGCGCCATCAAGGACTTGGACCCAAGACCAACCCATAGAAACATCAGGAGTGCCAAGGTTAATTAAAGAACCATCAGTATAAAAACAATAATGATTATCAGGAGGAGTCGCTAACGGTGAGGCAGCAAAAGCAAAGGAGGCAGCCGAACCCAAGGAGGGGGAAGGAGAAGGAGAAGGGAGAGTAACCACATCTTCTTGTGAAAAATTAGGCAGAATGTCCAAACGATCATAATAGGATCTTACAATCTCGTCCAGGTCCGCCCAAGTAAAAGGAGAAGTAATAGTGGTGGTGTCATGTCTAATACGCTCCTGCGTTGTTGGGAGAAGTAAAGATCTAAGAGGAGAAAGTTTTGGGATGATACATAGAGGAGTAACATCTGTTGGGTTGCTTTTAGTATGGGTAACCGGTACATGTTTAGAACAACCAGGACAAGGAGTAAGCGTGATAACATCATTAGGTCGAATCACACAATCAGAGGTCCAATGGACAATCTTGCAGGAATATTGTTGTTTGCTAAGTTGTTTTCCAAAAAGAGGAGAGCCATCTTCGTCTAAAGTCACGATCCATTTCATGGATTTTCTAGAGGAACCAAAGGCTGGAGCCAAAACAATGTTTGAAGGGATAGCTTCAGAAGAAAATTGATCCAAGAGCAGAGAATTGGAATTTGGAACAGTGACGCATTGGTGGATGTCATTGAACCATTTATGCGGGAGGACTCGATGGCCTTTTCTACTTGATAGATTGGATAAGTAAACATTCCAAGTGATCATATGGGTTCCTTGAGGCGTGATGAATTGAGATAGGTAATAGAGTTGCAAACTTCTTAGACGTCAGAAGTAAGATATAAAAATTGTTGGAGTCATCACTTCAAATAAAGGCGTGTGACCATCAGGTACGGTGAGGTCAGACGAGGTTGAAAATCGAGAACGTGACAACTTGAAAGGAGTAGTGGTCAGGAGAGCAATAGTGCAAGCGATATAATCCTGTTTAAAGGTGAAAAGTTTAGACCATAAAGTCCAATCTTTAACTAACAATGGAGAAATGGGAATCAAAAAAGAAAATTGAATTAAACGTAATCTATATAAAAATAAATTTTTCATAAAAAGAGAAGAAGAATTAGCTAATAAAAACAAATTAGTTAAATGTGTTTGTGATTGGTGAAAAAATAAATTAATCAATCCCAAGCCTTGAGATAAAAACAAAATAGAATCTGGGAGTACACGTGAAAAATTGGCCTTATGTTTAACCAAGGAACGGATACTGCTGGTTGTCAAAGCACATTCAGATTCAGAGAGGTGTGTGACTTGCATGCGATATTCCAATTTCGGAATAAGGACAGTGTTGTGTAAATAAACTACTTGTTTAGCAGATAATTTGGCAGGACGAACTGTAGCAGCGAAAGAGTTACATTCTCGAGCAACTTGCTTTCTGACGAAATCGCGAGATCCAGCGACATTGAACCAGACGCCCAGGAAGCGGAAAGAACTATTCATGGAAATAGGCACAATAGAAATGGAAGGAACTTTGTTCAGTCCAGATAATTGCAAGTCAAACACGACTGGAGAAGGCGAAGGAGCTGAAGTGGGAGGCAACGAATTAGTAATTAAAACATATTTGTTGTGATTAGCGGAAGTATTATTGATCTGATAAAATTCTTCCGTAATAGAAAGCATCGATTCCATTCCAGATTTAGATGACGAGATTAAAGTGGAATCATCCATAAAGACCAAGTTGTTGATGCGTAATCCATCTGGACTAGGCTCAGCCAAGGGATTAGATAAAGAAGGAGCATGAAGTATATAAGGATCCATCATTTCATTCTTAAGAACAGTTAATAAAGGGTCTATATATATAACCCAGAGTAAAGGAGAGATAACTTCGCCTTGATCTATACCAATACGAACACGGTAAGAAGGTGTAGTTCCATGAGCAGTAAAAACGCGATTAGAGCGTTTCATAAAAAGGGATAAAATAAACTTGGTAGCAGAAGCAGGAAGTTTAATGCGTTCTAAAGCAAAACGCAACATCTTGAGATCAACTGAGTCGAAAGCCTTCGATATATCTTGTGAAAGGATCCAAAGCGGCGATTTGTTGACATGAGCATCATGGATAATAGATTCCAGGACGACAATAGGGTCGCGACAAGAACCACCAGGGAGACCGGCGAAGTTACCTCCTTTGAGAACTTCATTCGAAGCCAAAGTGGAAGCGAGACGATTATAAAAAAGTTTGACCAAAGATTTCCTAATAACTTCGAGTAAAGTAATAGGTCTTGTATTCTTGAGTTGACATTTCCATTCGTGAGGTTTAGGGATAGGAAAAACCATAGCTTGACGCCATAAATCAGGAATGTCTGCAGTATGGAAACATGATTGGACCAGGATTAAAACCAGAGCAGAAGCATTTGAACCCAGATGCTTAAGCATTTCATAAGTAATCATAGAAGGACCAGGAGCTTTGTCGTTAGGCATAGAAGAAACCGTAGACAACCATTCTTCAAGAGTAGGAGGATCCAACAAAGAATCATAAATAGAAGAATTCACATCATCCATAGGGCGATAAGCAGAAGACCATTTTTCAGGAAGAGCTGAAATGTTATCAGGAGGAGATGATTTAATAGGTACGGAATTCTGGAAGTGGTTGATAACAGCGTCATCAATATCATGCAGGTCCGTTAAAAGTTTAGGATGTGTAGGGTGGTCAATAAAGACACGATCCAATGTGATACGACGACGAGTCCTTAAGAGAGCTGAATTAATGAATGAGAAAATATCAGATTCAAAATTGTTGTCCCTATCATCCAATTTGGCACGAATAGAAGAATCTTGAAAATCTTTTTCTTTGAGAAGAAGGAGGCCATAAAGGGCACTGGAAATAATCTTTAAAGATTCTAATAAAGAATTAAAACCGTCTTGCCTACATGTGGTTAAAGAAGTAGGTAAAATAGGGGGGGAAGGAATAACCTTCTTATAAAGATGAAGAATTTTTTGAAGTCGAATGAAATGAATGGACCAAACATGTTCATATCTATTAAAATATGTGGAAGGATATTTGCGCAATAAGCGTATCGAATGCAAAAGACGGCTGAGGAAACGATAATGTTGAGTTAAAGCTTCCAAGTCTTTAGGCACCGTAGATGTGTGTTGATTACTGACCGTGACAGATGGAAGAGAAGCATTAGCAGCTTTCACGATACGAGAATGTAAGTATTCACATTGTTGATTGATGTGCCATGTTGAAAAAGTAGAAGGAAGAACGTCGCAAAATGAGTCAGTGTGAGTGGAAAAGGATTCCCATTGTTGAATAGTAACTGAATCAAATTTGAAAATGCGGCGAGTTCGACGTTGAAGTTGTTTAGCACGAGCAACCTTGATAGACGCAACTAAGAGTGAATCATCAAAATACGTGATAACAGGATTGTGATCAGAAGAGCAGGTATCATGGGCGTCGAATATGTAGGAAGTGAGAGCAAAGCTTTTTAGCATCGGGCAGGACCAAACATAGTCTATGCGAGTAATCTGGTCATCACGGTGGAAGGTGCCTAGGGAATTAGAAGCATTAACAGGAATGGTTTCTTCATAACCATGAGATAAAAGATGATGCAACAAACGATAAGACCGTTGAGAAGCAACAGAAGGGCGGTTAAAATAAATAGGGTAATAAGTATCTAAGTGCATATTAAAATCGCCACAAATGGCGTGATAAAAATTTTGTTGTTTAGTTTGCACTAATAATTGTAAAAGGAGATCAATAGTTTCAGATCGTAATTTAGAATCGGAAATAGGAGGGATATATATAACAAAAATACGCAATTTAATGTTGCCTTTAAAATAAAGGTCAACAGATAAAATACGTGAGGAATGCGAAACAAAATCTTGTACATGAGAAGCAAGAGATTTTTCAATAAAAAGGGAGACGCCACCAGTAGATTTGACTTGTTTAGTTTTATCTAAGTCAGAGGAAAAGACTGTATAATTAGGAAGGCGTTTAGATAAAAAATGAATTTGTTTGGGGGATAGATGGGTATCTACGATACCACCAAAGGAAATATGCTTGAGGTTGAAAAAGTTTGAAATTTGTTCAATTTTAACTTGACTATTATGGCGAAGACCATTAACATTAAAGGATGAAATATTAAAAGAATTAGGGATAGGAAAAACATTTAAGGTAGTAAATAAAGATTCATGTGCTGAAAAATTATAAATATCTACAGAGTTGGGGGGGTTTCGAACAAATGTATCATAATCAAAATTGTCAGTCATTAGAACACAATGATAATTATAAACGAGGAGGAGAGTTGAGAAATCAGTTATTGCGAAGGAGCTGAAGCTCGATCGGAGGGAGAACCACCAAGAGAAGCGATAAAACCTTGAATGGAACCAGTGAGCGATTGCAAAGTATCTTTAATCGCTTTTTGATCTTGAATAACCGAGTTCAATTCGTCTTGTGGGGAAGGGTTAGAGACGGATGCAGGAGCTGAGTGCGGAATATTATTGGGTGTAGATTTGGGGGAAGAGGAATTCTTTGCACCAGAAGATAAGGGAGCATTAGGATGTGGGATTAAGGTACCAGTAGATTCAGGAGGGTCTTCTTCCATCCAATCAGGTTCGGAATTGACAACAGGAGCGGGGGGAGGATTGATGCCTAAGTGGGCTTCAATAGCGGATAGCTGTTGATTGTTAAGTTCAAGATTTGAAATGCGGGATTCCACACGAGCAACATCTTGTTGAAGATTCGTTAAAACATTAAGAATCTTAAGGGCAGCCTCAAGAGCATTAGGAGAATTCGGATCCGGGAGTGGAGCACGAGCATTGGACGAAAAAGAAACAGATCTATCTTTGCCTTTACGGTTGTTGGAAGGTGTACGTCCATGAGCAGTTGAGGAGGAGTTAGCTGAGCCAGAGGAGGAGGAGGGCTTAGCATTAATATTGGAATTATTATTATTAGATCTATTGGAGTTGGAATTAGAACGTTGAGCTGAAGCAGAACGATCCCGAGATTTAGACCGAGATCGAGAACGAGAATTATTGCGCGGCGTTCTTTGTTGGGCGGGCCTTTGGCCAATATTGAAACGTTCTTTAAGAGCAGCCACAGGGTCACGTGTACGTGAACGACCACGGCGTTGGTTAAGCAGACAGGAGGTAGGAGCACAACCGAGTTTACCACATCGGTGGCAAAGAGCTTTAGAATCGTTGGATGTACCCCATCGAAGAGTACGACCTTGGAAACCAATAGTTTGCTCCATAGCGGCATCCATTGTTTCTTGCGAGTTGAAGGTAACATAAGCCCAAGGTTTGGGTTTGTAAGAATTGAGGGAAAGGGGAATGTTAATAGCTTTTGCTCCATGTTCTTTGACCAAGGGAGCGAGATGGATATCTTTAGTATTAGCAGGAAGTCCAGAGAGAACAGCCACGAACGCTCTACGAGCAGCTTTTTGTTCTAAAGAATAATGGCAAGGGGTAACACGTAAGCAGGTGGAAAAGCAGTAAACGGCCCATTGAGTTGTGAAACGGGAGATGGCATCAGCATGATCATAGACAATGCGAGCTTGTTGCATCTTAGCACCTTTCCTTGAGTAAAGATGGAGGGCAAGGAGATTGCCGAATTTCTTGAAGTAGGATTGGAGTTGCGGTTTAGTAATGAAGAACAGTATATCCGTGACTTGAATTGCACGGAGGTCTTCATCGGACCGGAGCTGTTTAGGATCGTACAGGTGGAATTGTAGGTCCGGAAAATCGGAGTGTGTGCTTTCAACACACAAGTCACGAGCCTCCGCAGTATGAAAATGTATGATGAGACGCTTAGCGTCCCCTGAACCAGTCATACGAGCCCGACCGGTATACGATTCATACGTTTCTAAAAATAAATTGTTAACGGCATCTATAATTGCCTTATTAGTTTTAAGTTTCTCTAGAGTTTGGGGAGCGGAGTTGGGCGCAGCCGCAGCCAGGAAATCTTGACGATTAATGGTAATGGTAGGGGAGGGATCGACAGCCTGATCGGGCGATGTACCATCATTCACGTCCATATTAGGGGACGCGTTAGGGGATGAGTTATTTTCTTTGTTTCGAGGTGCATGAATAGACGCGTTAGCTCCAGAGGACGCGTCTTGGCCAGGCGCAGTAGGCGCAGCAGAATTATTCGGGGTAGAAGCTTGAGTATTTTCTTGGGCAGTACTGCGGGAATTATTTTGTTGAGGAATAGCGGTCGAAGTTGAACCAACTAAACCACCGTCAGCCGGCGCGTCGGCAACGAAATCTTCATAGTCTTCATCCATGGAGTCCTTTGTAAGTATACGGGAACGTTTTTGGGAATTATTATCACTATCAGAACCAGAGTTGTCAGAGAGTTGTTTTTTATTATTTTTCTTTTCTTGACGAGCAGCCTTATTACTATTAGGATTATAACTGCCGCCACCTCTTCTAGCAAGGTTTCTAGACATGTTAGAAGGTATGAGTTGGGTAAAATATAAGAGTTGTTAGTACGAAGATATAAAATTTTCTTTCCGAAAATTTTTGGTCAATAGATCGGCGGTAAAAGATCTATATCAGTCATCAGTCCTTGTCAAAAAATGCGAGGATGCCTGATGATGAGGTTACATGGTCATCAGTCCTTGTCGCAAAACACGAGGATACCTGATGAATAAGTTATTGGATTATTGGCCTAAAAAGCATTCATGGAAAACTATGGATTATATTACAGAAAATGTGAACGGAGTTCATGTCACGTGATACCCTGAACAAATGTGTAGAGTGTCACGTGATTTCATGCGGTACGTAGATCATTTCCTTTTTGGGCGATACCCGTTCCACAAAAATCGATTTGGTAAGAATGCGTTTGGAACCTTGTGTAACATAAATTTCCTTTTTCGGTAATTCGGGATTACGCGGTAATGCCGGCCGGATCTAAAAAATATGACTCTGCAGGGTAATTCCTACGAAAGTCAAGTACAAAATGCTTACTTTTGTTGAGTCCATTCATACCACTCCCAGTCCCCAAGGATCGCCTCCCCATCTATGTTCACTTAATGCATGCTCTATGGTTTCCCTCTCTTGAGGCCCACGACCATCCCATTCCTAAGCATTTTCTCCATAATATAAAGCTGATCCTCGGTGAGGCGGTCTATCCATCTTTTATAGAAGTCGTTTACATCTTCAAATGTTATCCAGTCAACATTCCCTTTTTCGAATGGCTTTCCAAGAGCTCGGACATACCCGATCGTAGTGGCATAATTTTTCCACCTCTTATATGCCTCTTGACGAACTTCCTGCCACCACACTCTATCTACCTTACTCACTGCAATAAGGTCAGTATCCGGGATCTTTGCGACAATGCGTTCGACTATTTCTACTGGTAATTGGTCCAATATGATGTTATGTTACTTATACTATAGCTATCTTCAATTACTGTATGCCTATTACACATGGATAAAAAATATAGATTAAATTCATACAGAATCGTAGGACCACAGGAGCCGCTTATGCAAGAAGTTCTGTTAAGGTTTTCTCAGCCTCGTTTTTAGTAATAGCTCGCTTTGGGGGACCAGTTGATGAGTCCTTAGTCGCATTATAATACAATTCGAAGAGGGCCTCAAGCTTATCTAGGAGAGCTTGTTTATTCTTGTATGATTCGCGGATTTTTGCTATCTTAGCAGTATATGCCGCATTATCTGGGAAGAGTTTTCTGGCCACGAACTTTACATATGATACAGGAGAATTTGCCGTCTGGATTCGCTTGATATACTTCACGTGGTCCTGGACGAGGTAACTGGTTTTGCTAAACCCAGATACTAATGCGACTACTATAGTATCTTTTAATGCGCGGATAATCTTAGGGACAGTTTCGTCAGAGATAACACTAGGCTGAATGCGCGATGCCTCGTAAATAACCTCCTCACTAGTGCTGTCAGTGCTGTTAACAATGCTTGTGAATTCGGTATATGTTGACATGATTCTTTGTACTTTGTAAAAAATATAAATCTTCAGTTACCTGTTCATTCGAATGAGAAAAAATAAATATGAACCTCGGGGTTTACACTTGGGATACTGCGAGGCAGTAGAAGTGTCGCTCGGCCTTTTGTATCAATGGAGAGCCTGGTCTATATAACCAGGGGATAGCGACTTTCTGGATAATCCTAGCCGCTTTATTGTTCCTTCTTTCTATATATCTCCTAAAGGCTTTCTGGATCATTTCAGCATGATGAGTATAATAGTCGAAATTAAAATGCTTTGGGCAACTATATAAATGTAGTCGTACCGCTTGATCCATGGAAGCATCGGCTCCCCATCCGCGATCAATAAAAGATTTACAGTAGGTACAGTACCACCTATTTGGTAGTCGTGATACTATTCTCCTAATGTGCACAATATAAGCATATACAGCTTGACGAGACCTTGGATAAGGTAGCCGCCTATGAAAACCTATTCTACTACAAGTCTCATAATATTGCACAGCATTCTGAATGCGCTTAGCCCACGCGTGGAAACTTTCGTCGTCTTGTCTACCTAATCCGTCGGTGTTTTGCATTTGGGTATCTCGTAAGATTACATATCCCATAGGTTTATTCAATTATGCCATCACGATATGTCAGTAAAAAATAAACCTACCAGTTCTTAGCAATCATGTCCAGATAACCTTGTTCGCATTTTTCACATGGCAGTATCCCGCGGTTTCAAACTTGAAAGTCTTTAGAGTCGTATCTGCATTCTCTGAACAAGTGAAAAGCGCGGGGCTATCTGGCTGCTCTTCTAAAATAAATCCATCCATATGGATACGTCGTACTTTATCCTTGTATGGTTGAATTGCCTCAGATGTGATTTTGCGACCACGTGCTAATAAGAATGGGGCGATCCTGGGATACTCACCTTTGAAGGGATTACCCGGGTTTGTGAACTGGAATCGCCACTGGTCAGATCCTACTGGTATGATAGAGTCGAGTGTATGGCCCTCTGGAAATGTAAACGGGTCTGTTTGATCTGCGGTGAGTGTCTTGTAATTACGCTTCCTCTGGCATAATGCTCCCCATAATGTGTTGAGGACTCGCTTTGCCACGCGGCCAGCTACGCCACCCTGGTTTTTAATTTTGAAGAGGAAGTGTACATACTCACCGAATATTACAGTTCCAGGGATTCTCGCTTCTCTATCATATATCAATGCATTTGGCTTCCCATCCTGTATTAACTGTATATTGAGACCAAGTTTTTTTGCTCGTTGTAAGTCGATGAATGTATAGATTCCCCTTTTATTCTGTCGGAAGAGAATATTATTCCCACTTACCTTGGCACGGAATAATCCATACAAGGCATAACCCCTGTGGTCAACAAAGTCATTAAGTGTCTGGAATTTACCCCGTCTGATTGGAAAGTTTGCATTCGATTGTTGAATACTCGGGTATAAACTTGTTGCATCGTACTGTCTTCCATAGCCCTTCCACTCGTTATCTGCCCAGATTAATCCTCCCATCATTGCATCACTTAACCACTCTGCTTCTATCGGGTCAAGAGGATCATTGGCTGGAATCCCTACACTTAATCGTTCGAATAACCAGAGAGCCGTTCTTTTGTAAGACCAGTTATGGTATGATAAGTCGATTCCTAAACCGAACTTCTTTGTCTCCTGTAGAAAGGAATTCCGCTCCTCGTGGATTTTCTGATATGCTTCTTCGAGAGTTTCATATACCCCAGTCTTACGGTTTTTCTCGACGGGGATGAAAGAACTCTTGGAATTCTTAGTTTTTTGAAACTGCCCAATTGTGCAAGACTTAACCGTTTTGCCGTTGTATATTGTGACTACATTATTGGTCCCATCTTCATGGTATACAATGGGTAAATTACGCTTTTTATCTAATTTACTGGAGTGGAGTCTTCCGGGATTTAACGTGAGGGAGTAATGGCCTTCTGACAGGATGAGAGTCGCACATCTATCGGACTTACTCTTAGAGATTCGGGTAATGTCCCCCACAATATTAATTGCGAGACTTCCTGCGAGTTGTTCAACCTTGTCCATGCATGAAACTGGGATGGAAGCATCACGATTGAGACCTAATGCCTTTTTGATATACTCGGGCTTTTCGATTGACTTTGGCATTTTAGAGAATGTGCCGTAGATATATTTCAGGCATTCATACAGGCAATCATTTAGCTCCCCGTTGCAACCCCCTGCAACTGGTGGGGCATCTCTCACATAAATTATGAATCGTTCAAAATAATCAGGGTCTGCGTCATCCGGTAGTTGTGCTTCGTCGTAGTGGTCCAAGAGTGAGAAGAGGCTGGCTGGTTGGTTTCCTGATGTCCATCCACCGGGTTTCCAGTTTTCATAGGGAAGTAGAATCTGGAACTTTCTATCTGGAAATCGTGCCTGGAGAGTCTGACCGAGTCTGGTGATAGCTCCTCTAGAAAAGCGGGCACCGGAATACTGAAGTTCCTTGATGTCAGGTCGTGTTGGTAAAGTGCGGGCGATTCTTGAGTATTGCATTTTTATGTATATGATATGTCTTCAACTATAAATAATATCTTTCTATATATATACGAAAAAAAGAAATAATCTCAAATAGCGCTTACAATATGTCGTTGATAGCGCCTTCAGTATCCTCTTCGTCCCAGTCATCGATGATTCCATTGGCAGCTTCCCATTCACGTTCCATATCAGTTTTTGGACGTTCCTCGGAGATCTCTCGCGCTTTACCCTTATCTGCCCTCATAGTTTCATACCCAGAGGGGGTGGGAATAATCTTGGCATTACGATTATCCTTGTATATTCTTATTAAATCTGCGAGTTCTTTACGGCTAGGTGTTTTAGGTAAGTATCCATTATATTCGATCCAGTCCTTGAAGCGGTCTACTACTTCCTTAAGGTAATACTGGTACTCGTCCTCAATACGCGTTGTGGGACATTCCTCTATTTCAAACGCGAGTGTTTCCCAGTCATAGTCATCTGACGCGTCTTGGTACTTGGCCCATAATTCCTTACTTGTATTGTAGAGATCATCGAAGGCCTGGTCCTTTGAATTTTTAACCCACGGTTTGCGATCCCATCGGTGTCTTTCATGCCAAGCCCAATGCGCTCGAGTGCCTTCCTTTGGTTCAGGATCCCGGTCAACTTCTGGTTCTGTGTCGGGTTCTGGGATAAATTGCTCTTCAGGAGCCGGTTCTGGGTCAGGCTTAGTGACAGATACAGAAGATTCTGCGGGAGACTCGGGTTGTTGTTCAGAAGTTGGGTTCACGGTTGTAGAATCCGAGTCTGATAACAAGTCGTCTAAGACGTCGTAGTCATCATCTGATTCAGGGTGGGTTCTTCTTGGTCAGGTTCCTCGTCAGATAGATAACAGTCTGAGAAGTTATCTATAGGTTCATCGGTGTCTGACTCATTAGTATCTTCATCGGGATCCGGTTGTTCTTCCCTTAACTCTTGTTGACGTTCTTTTAAGTGGTCAGGCTTGGGTGGAAGCGGTGGAGGAGTCTTGCGAATTACAGGTGCGGGTTTTTCCTCAGCGGGTTCGGGTTTTTTCTCAGCGAGTTTCTTTTGTACGTCTTGTGGATTATTAGCAGGAATGCTATATATATTTGCCAAGAACTTCTCTAAGGCTTTGGGATCAGATGCGGGTTTCTTAGAAGTCTCTACATCTATTCCTTCTATGTCTATCTCGTCTATTTCATGAATCCAGTTTTTTCCGAGGAATTTCTTGTAAAGGTCCTCCCTGGATATACTATAGACACGGGTCGGTTTCTTATCTTTACGAACTAATTTGCTATTTATATCCAACTCATTTGATAGGATTCTAGAAGCGTTTATCTTTGATAAGGGTGAAATACAATGTGTTTCGCAATATGAAGTATATACCCTATAAAATTCTTGAACAGGCAGGTCGGTCATATAATTTTTCATTACAAGGTATGTGTCCTTTATAAATTGGAATAGCGGTGGAAGAGTTGAGATGATATGTTCCTGTTTGGATGTTGTCATAGGTGGCGGATTTCCATTGAAGTCTGGGTAAGCATCCGCGATGGCTCTCAAATAAGCATAGAACGCCTCACTGGCGCCTGGGTATTTCATAGCGTCACCGAGTTTTTTGAAATAGTTGAGGTCTCCCTTGCGGGATGGTGACACATCCAAGAACACTGTGCGCCTATCGTCATTCTCCACTCTGAGAGCATTTTCGTTAGTAAGGACGATAGTTGACATAAAGTTTTTGTAATGTGTTGGCGTCTTGTATTTTTCGTGGATTTCCATTATATCACTCGTTACTTTATCTTTCAAAGAGCGATACAGAGAATTCCACTGGCTTTTTTCTGTGGGCATTTCCTCGAGAAGAAGAAGAACCTTACCCTGTAATTGCCCATTGAAACTTCCAAAAATCGTCTGAGGATCGCTGGTCTTATAAACAAGTTGAGTGCCTAGGACGCTGCGCTGAATGAAATCTGTTATAATACCTTTGCCCCAACCCTGTCCGGATTTTAGATAGAGAATCGAGTACATCTTCCTTCCAGCTGCCACACCGGCTAACCACTTGATGATATACTCAGTGAGATTCCAATCACCCGAACACCAGATTTCCTGAATGTGAGAGAAGATAAATTTAACCGCGAGGTGAATTGTAGACTCAAAGGTGGATATTGGACGCAAGACGTGGAGAAATCCTGGGAAGATATTTAGATAGAGTTGGCCGGTTAAGGATCTGAAGATTCGCTGTTTATGGGGATCACAGGTTGCATTACATACATCGGTATTCTCGACCATAAACCACTTGTAGATGTTGAACTCGGTCTTTTGAGAGGGTCCTTGTTCAGGTTGTGTGTAGAATGCCTTCGTGATTGGACGGATAAGTTTACCAATATTTTTGTCAATAACGTGTTTCAAACTTTTACTATTCGGGTCCCACCAGAAAACCCCATGAGGATCTGCACAGGGAATGAAATAACTGCAAAGATACCTCTTGGCTTGATCGAGGTCACTTATACTCTTTGCAGCGACAATAAGCCGTTTAAGCTCATCGATACTGAAGGCTTTCTTTTGTTCACCGAATTTAGGGATAACTTGAGCTTGAGTGGTCATTTTTTCGTTCTGTCGAATCAGGATCTAATTTATAGTTACCTAATCTTCAATTGCCGAATATGTTTTTTCCAAAGATCCGCGCTCCTACCCGGTTATCCTCCTACAGATCTACAGGCCTTCTAGGGGTTATTAACCTACCTGTTCACTCGGTTTGTTATCTCACTGCCTCCAATAAGATAACGAACGGAATCCTGAAAGAGTAACGGATCGTAACGAATGTAACAGATCTGGGGGGGTAAAATCAAAACTTTTTTCTGAGGGGGTGTCCTCTCCTATTATTCTGAAATATCTGTTACATCTGTTACATCTGTTACTCCCTTCTGATTCTATCGTATTTTCCTCTCTTTTTCCTTATTTTATCTGTTTTTTAGTATATTTTTAGTAACAGATGTAGTAACGGATAGTAACGGATCTTGGGTAAGCCTGCCCCACGGAGGGGAGATGTAGGTACTGCGAGGCCACGAGGCCGAGGTGGGGTGAGCGCTAGCGAGACACACTACCAGCCCGACGACGCGGATTTGTCTATCCTGAAATTATAGGTTAAAATAAAGATTTTCCTGAACAGATCATGCTCAGAATTGTTTTTTTTTTTTTTTTTTTTTTTTTGTGGAGCTAATGACGTCACAAGGACGATTTTTATTAATTTTGTAGATAATAGGCCAGTGAGTTCAAAAAAACTCGGTGGCAACGAATCATACAAAAAATCTAAGTATACAACTAAACACGTAGAAGTATACCTACGATGCTACACGTTTACGAACAAATTACAAAAAAAGACTAAACTCCCACTCGTAAAGCAGAAAATCCACCCAATAAGCTAGAATAACTCCCACCTACCAAATGAATTACCGCCTAACAAGCTAGAAATGGCAAAAAAAAAAATAAATGAAAAATAAATTCTAAAACCTAAATTAATAAAAATATCTTTAAACTAATTTACGCAGCAAATCTAAAATTTCTGCTAAAACTTTATCCTTTGATTTACTACGGGACTTGTCCTTTTTGTTCTTTTGCCCATCAGGCTTTTTGGACGTCGTCTCTTTTGGTTTCTTCTTGGAATTCTTTGAATTCTGTTGAGTTTTTTCAGTCTTCTGACTTCTTGAAGTTCGATTTCGGTTCTTATTGGCTTTATCACCATGTGACCTTGTTGGTTGCGTTGGAGGAGCGTGCCGATTCCATGACAGATTATAATTTTCCCAAATTACCTGATTTTCTAATGCTGCGCGCATATCAACCCACCTTTCGAAAAAACCAAGTAACTTACGTTCCCCTCTTGCTGTTTGTATAATTTTAAAACTTTTCAATCCTTTTATCGCAGAAAGGAAAGAATGTGGGCGACGGTCAGTCCATAAGGCTGCTAGAGTCATTGAATCTGGTATCTTATGAATCGTAGCTTGGAACTTCTCACGTTGTTTTCTTTCTTTGAGAGTCCACCTTGCTGGAAACCATCGTACTGGTATCCCCCCTAAATCCGTAGTCCATACCGGATCTTCATTAATTTCGAATTGGGCTAACTGAAAGGTACTTAATTCTATCTTCAAACAGAGCGTTTGATATTTTCTTTGTGGCTTCGTTTGTAAAGAGATAGTTTTCCCCATATTAAAGTTAGTTCCTTCAGTATATCTTCAGGAGTCCAGGATACCGGAATGTCATACACCAAAATGTCTCTGACTCGCGATGTATCATCATCGGTAGGTATATGTCCAGTTATTACATTTTTAACCAAATTTTTATTCGACTTCTTTTTTTGCTTCGAAGACTTTGTCAAATCCACGTCCATATTTTCTTGTTGTATTACATGTTGCGGCTGTGTAATATCAACTATTAAGGGTGTGGCTGTGTTCAGATTGTGATCCAAAAGTGATTGATCGACATTAGGTTGTGTACCAGATGATTCTGCGATCGTCCGATCTTGAACATCAGAAGACTTATCGATCGGCCGATTTATATTCAAATCTCGATCATCATCCATTAGATCATCATCATCAGCTTCTAAATTCGGTTGAAAAGGTATTGCGTCATAATCTAACTCTTCTGAGTCAGAATTATTCGAGGAATCGAGTTGGGTTTTTGAAATCTTTTTTTTTGATTTTTTTGATTTTTTTGATTTTTTGGACTTTTTATAACTTCTAGGTAGAAATTCCAGCTGTCTTTCCAGTTCCTCCCGCTTTTTAATTTGTTGTTGTAATAGCATAGTTAAATTTTCATCATTTTCCGACTTCTTAGCTTGTACTGCGGCGAAGCCTTCTGAAGCGGAATACATAGCAACATGCAGGAAAAATGTAAAACTTTCTGGAGTCATTTGATAACGTAAAGCCCTTCCCTCCCAACTGTTAATATCTTCATCGTTTAGGCCAAAATTATTCTGTATTATATTACATTGAACTTCTGTATTTCGTCCTTTAAAAAATGAAGCATAAAGACTTTCACAATATTGTATATAATTGTGATATGTGTGTAATAAAAATGGTTTTTGTTCATGTTCTTTAGTCAAAAAATTATTTTCAGCTATTTTAATAGTAGTTCTAACGCTTTTCATAATAAAAAAACAAAAGTAAAAAATTTTTCATTTTTACTGCGGAATTGTTATGTTTTAATTATTTCAGGAAAAGAGTTTTTTTTTTATCATGCTCAGAATTGTACTGTAACACTAGTAAATCAGATGATAAGTTGTCATCTGACTAAATGACCAGCTGAAGTAAAAAATTTTTGTCGCGAACCAAAATTATTAGACAAAACATAGTCGTGTAAAAACCCATTTCTCTTACAAAAAACCCATTTCTCATATAACACCAAAATTTTTATCTTCCAGACTAACAAGTAGGTTTTTTTTTGAATATATATCAATAAAAAAGAAAGGACTCGTCAAAAAATTTTATATATATTTATTTATTTGGGTTAATATTGAATTTTTCAGGTATAATGGCTTATATATTACCTCCTACTCCAATTTCGCCCATAAGTTTTACCGAAGATATTTTACAATGCTTTATATGTAAAAAGACATTTAAATCTAAGCGAGGTTTAAGTCAGCATAAAGCAATTATACGCCAATATAATTCTTCTCGCGTAGGCTTTTACAAGCTTCCAAAAAATTTTATAAGTGAATTTAAAAAAACACTAGTTTTTTTAATTCATCGCCAACTTCCTTGTCATTTTACCAAAATTGGATTAAAAGCTGTCACTGTGGCCTGCACTGAAAGTCAGTTTTTTGCTACATTTGGTGGGAATATTCATCACTATTCTAACAAATCTCGTGTTTATAAGTGCATCTTTGGGGGCCAGATGCGTCAAGTAAGCTAGCGCAGGTCTTTGGTGATACAAATTGGGGAACCAAATTCTATCATGGAAATGAAGTAACTTCGGTGGTGACCAATCTTGATGATATAGATACAGAAGAAGAAAATCCTCTTGATCGGAAGCGAAAATTTAAAATTTATTCATAAAGGAACTCACGATATAAACGAGGACAAGTAATTATTGAATGGAAACCCTGACAAGAAAAGGATGTAAAGAGTAATAAATGTGAGGGTGGATTTTTACATATCCATTTCTGGATTACAAAAAAAAGAATAATAGATCATTAAGTAGATAAAATAAAAAAAAAGAAATGTAAAGAAATATATTTTTTTCCGGGTAAAAATAAAAGAAAAACTTTTTTTGCATGAGTAATAGGTTCAATTATAGAGAAAGCCAATAAATTAGGTATCTCCTTTCACCAGATTGTGTTACATCTTCAGTTGATCAATATTGAAAGAAGGTTACAAATTTAAAATAATTAAATATAGAAAATTTAATAGAACAAATTATTTATAATTTTTTTTCCGGCTAATGCATTTAATTTTTAAAAAGTACTATACATTACATGAATTGCATGTAGAAACTAGATTTGTATAAAATAAAAATAAACATATTAAAAAGACTTGGTTGTACAATCACCTAAATTAACGAGCTACGGTTTTGAATATACTAAAAGGTTTCGTTTGTGAAACAAAAGAATTCCCACCCATACATACTTGCACTCCCGCTTTTTATTAAAGTCTCAAAGTCCGGCTCGTAAGCTCATTAAAACTACAAAAAAGAAAAGAAAGAAAAAATGTTAATACGTTTCTCAAATCAAATAAAAAACCTCCCCCTCTTACACTTACTTTACTCACTCCTGCCTTCCATTAAATTCTCAAGTCCAGTTCGTTAAAGCTGGTATTCCTACAAAAAAGAAAGAAGAAACGTTAATACGTTTCTCAAATCAAAACAACAAAACCTCCCTTTTATACCTACTTACACTTCCGCCTTCCATTAAATTCTCAAGTCCAGTTAGTTAAAGCTGGTATTCCTACAAAAAAGAAGAAGAAACGTTAACACGTTTCTCAAATCAAAACAACAAAACCTCCCTCTTATACCTGTTTATACTTCCGCTTTCTATTAAATTCTCAAGTCCAGTTCGTTAAAGCCGGCATTTCTACAAAAAAGAAAGAAGAAACGTTAATACGTCTCTCAAATCAAATAAACAGAACCTCCCTCTCATACCTACTTACACTTCCACCTTCCATTAAATTCTCGTTAAAGCTGGTATTCCTACAAAAAAGAAGAAGAAACGTTAATACATTTCTCAAATCAAAACAACAAAACCTCCCTCTTATATTTACTTACACTTCCGCCTTCCATTAAATGCTCAAGTCCAGTTCGTTAAAGCTAACATTCCTACAAAAAAGAAAGAAGAAACGTTAATATGTTTCTCAAACAAACAATAAAAAATATATACATGTATATACTCAATATACATGCCCGTTCTTCCGTTATATGTTTAAAGCTGGCGTTCCAGTTCGTCGTTGATTGTCTAAATGATTAGGAAACATATATTTTAAAGTTTTTTTTTTTAAAGAAAAAAGTTTTCTATTTTGAAACGAAAAAAAAAGATTTTTAAAGTTTTTTTTAAAACGAAAAAAAAATGAAAAAAAATTTTTTAAAACAAAAAAAAAATGAAAAAAATAATTTTTTTTTAAAACGAAAAAAAAAGAAAAAAAATTTTTTTTAAAACGAAAAAAAAAAAAAATATTAAAAATTCCGGTTTTTTTCATTTTTAAACCAAAAAAAATATTTAAACCAAAAAAAAAAAATTTTCTTTTTTTAGCAAAATCGGCTGTTTGTTTGTAAACAAAAAAGGTAATATCAAACAATATGCTTACTATTTAAAAAAAACTTAATTATGAGTTGACGATATAATACTAAAAATAGATTTATTTATATAGTTATAAAGTATAATCGACAATAATAGTACGGATATAAATAAATTCGAGTATCACGATAGTGATGATTCTGGTTGCTTTTAAAAAAAGAAAAAAAAATTTTATTTATTTTTTTTTTATTTATTTTTTTCCATCTTATTACATTTACATTTTTATTTTTAAAGAATATTCTTATAAATTCTTAAAATTATTTTTTATTTGAATTTTACATTCTGTATTACACAGAATTTTAACAATGCCGAAAATTAAAGCTAAAAAAACTTGCGAAAACATTCCTAAAGAAATTACCGAATACCCCAAAACAAATGTTATATTATATACTGATGGCAGACGGAGCTATCATTATAGAGTTAAAAAAGAAGGTCTATATCTTCAACTTCCAATTTTAGCTTACTCTCAAGGGAAAAATAAATATAAAATTCCAGATTCTTATTGTGTTGAAACTACCTGGGGTCGAGGTAATAACAAGCAAACAGTAGAATGTTCTATCAATTATATAAGAGAAAAGCCATTTTTTAGGGTTATGTATGGGTCAAATTTTTCAGAAGATGTTTGCTCAAACACGTTTCCAACAGCAGCAGCAAATGCCGTTATACGAGTAAGTGTTAAATTTTTACTGCTAGAATTAAATTAATTATTAAAATATATTTTTTTTAGAAACTTTTTCCTAACAATGAAAAGACATTAATGTCAGGAATACATCTTTTTGGAATTCACTTAGAAACATTAAAGCAAGCCAGAGAGAGTAAAAGGGAAAGTAATAGTAATATTCAACTAAAACAAATAAAACCAATTGAGCATTGTGGCAAATCAATGATATATAAAAGACAACGCAAATTTGGGGATCAGTTGAAAGAACAGGTTCAAATTGAAGGAGCTAAGATTTATGGCAAGGATCAAGTAATTCTCAAGCAAATATCGTATAATGTTAAGCATATGGGCTTTCAAATTGCTTATGGATCAAAGGATGATAGAGAAAAAGAAAAAAAACTCACTTCAATAGTACAAGTAATTGACCAAAATTACATGTCTCGTGAGGGTTATAGGGCTTTAGCTGCAGTGGAACTGATTTAGAACGTGAATGGATAGTATCTGAACAACGACTTAAAATAACAAAAAATATGAATCAGAAAATTGAAATTACTCTTATTAATATTCCAATTATTCCAACTTTAGACGAATTAGATTTTGTTGAAAATTCAAATATTTTTGATTATGGGATAACTGATGAAATTAAAAACATTACAAATGGAGGGCATCGTAGTGCAAAAGATATTCTAACATATATTATACCAGCTCTCATCTTTAAAGGAGTATTGGATATAAGTAATCCAATAATTCATTTACGTATATCTGGAGATGGACGTAACGTAGGAAGGAAAATAAAACAGGTTATGATTACTATGGGGATTTTGAATGATGAACAAAACATTCACAAACCTGATCATCACTATACAACCATTCTTTTTCCAGGGATAGAGAGCTATGAACTTTTGGAAGTTATGATGTCACCATTCATTCAAGAACTAAATGATCTTAAAAATTATGGTTTAAAAATTAATAATATAATTTGGAAGTTTGAGTTGTACTTTAGCTCTGACTGGAAGTTTTTGTCTATATGTCTTGGATTTAATGCAGCTAATTCAAATTATTTTTGCCCATGGTGTCAGATATCCAAGCATGACCAAGTTAATAATCAAACTAATTGGAAGATTAGTAAAAAAATGGAGAAAATAAATGAATATCCAGGTCATAGTAAAAAGCCACTCTTTAATATGATTTCCTTAGATCATTGGATTCCAGATGAGCTTCATATTATGCTTCGAATTTTTGATCGTCTTTGGAGCTTAGTCTTGTCAGAATTAAAAGATGTTGATCAATTTGATAATGTATGTCGTAATGAAATTGTGAAAGAAATGAACAGAATTGGAGTTCGTTTTCAATTTTGGAAAGAGAATGGATCTAATACATGGAATTATACATCATTAATGGGTAATGATAAGTTAAAAGTTCTAAAAGATTTTAATTTAGGTCAAATATTACCACCTTCACGAGCCAAAAAAATTCGGGAGTTGTGGGATAGATTCAACCTAATTTACTCCAATCTTAAACTAAAAGATTATGACCCACACCAGTTTCAATTTGAAGCAGAAGACTGGCTGGAATTGTTTTTAACTCCAGATAGAGTTATCCCAAATTCAAATCGCTGAGATCCCCCAATTCCCTCTGTCATCAATTTACAGAGTTGCCACATCGAACGGGCATTCTCATGGTCGAACGAACGAATAATCGAACGAACGAACAATTAAACGAACAAGCAAATAATCAACGTCATAATTAACAAACAACATAATCAACGAACAATGTACAACAACATTCTTGGTTCACGACATAAATAGCATTAGTAATATAAAACATCAAACGATATAAAATAAAATTTAACTTCTCCAAATTTTCCCCAAATTATATCCACTTTTACCTTTAATTTCAAACTTCGATAGCTCTCGCTACGAATTATTACTTTTCAACGGTGTATATTTAATTCTTCTTAAATTTCCATTTTATTCAATTAAAATTAATTAAGCGAACATTAATTAAAGTTTAGGGCGAACCTATTACCTTTAATTAATATTAAACTTTACTAACAAATAATTAAATGAAACTTATATTTTTATTGAGTTCTGTGGATGAGAACTGTGGAATTACTTTGAATTCCGTTCTCTATATATACAATTTTTATGCTACTTTCTATTTTATCTATATACTATCTTTTATGTTCTTTACATATTATCTTTGAACTATCTTTCTAATATACTATCTATATTTTAAATATGCTATCTTTTAATATGCTATCTTTTAATATGCTATCTTTTTATATATGTTCTTTTTAATATATTATCTTTTACGTTCCATCTTTATACTATCTTTTTATATTATCTTTTACATTATTTTGTGTTCTTTAATCTTTCTGACATTATTTTATATGTTCTTTTAATTCGCTTTATGTGTTTTGCTTATAATCTATCTTTTGTGGCTTATAATTATTCTTTCTTATCGTTCTTATTGTTAAAGATTGCTAAGCCGCAATTGATCGACTCTATTTATCCTATTGGTTCCTTGTCAATCATTCAATAAATATTACATCATGTAGATCATTACTCTTCCTAAATGTTTATCCTTTTCGGCTAATTATTTATCCATTTACGCCAATCCACGATTAATTTGTTCGTTCTTAATATTTAATAATTACATTTGGTGGTTGAATTTTATCATCTTTTCGTGCTTGATATTCGACCGTTTACATTATCCCCCTCTTCGCTATTTGTGACCTCACAAATAACTTTAATAGAATCGAACTCGTGTCTTATCCATAATAATTTTAATCGAATCGAACTCGGGTCTTATCGAATACCTCTTTTCCTTTAATTACTATTTTTGGTGTAAATCCCCTTCGATCATAAAATTTCTTTAACCATTCTCCATTTTGTGGTGTTTTTAGTATTCTTCCGTCTAATTCTTTGAGTTTATACGCTCCATTTCCAAATTCTTCGTGAATTAAATATGGTCCTTTCCATTTGTTCTGCAATTTTCCCGACCATTGTTTCTCTCTCCATGCTTCATATAATAATACTTTTTCTCCTATTTCAAATTTAGGTTTTCTAATTCCCCTTTTGTCGTGTTGTTGTTTTTGTTTTTCTTGAGCTTCTTTCACATTTTCTTTTATTTTCCTTCTTATTACCGGTAGCTCTTCAATTAATACTTTTACTCTGTTAGCTAATGTTATTTTATTTTCGTCTTTATCCAATGGTAGTTTTGCTCTCCTTCCGTATGTCGCATAAAAAGGTTTAATCTTTGTTGATGATTGCTTCTTTGTTCTATATGCAAATAATACAGATGGTATATGTTTATCCCAATTTTCTTCTCCTAATTTGGCTAATCCTTCGCATAAAGTTTTATTGAATCTTTCGACCAAACCATTTGTTTGTGGCCTATATGGTGTACTTAATCTATGATTTATTCCACACCTTTCTACCAATTCTTCCATCATTCTATTGTTAAAGTGAGTCCCTCTATCACTAATTATTTTCTTTGGACACCCATGTCTACAAATTATGTCCCTCCAAATAAATTCTACTACCTCTTTCGCTGTAGCTTCTTTTAGTGGTGCGGCCTCGGGCCATTTTGTAAAATAATCCATTGCTACTACAATGTACTTATTTCCCTTTTCTGTCTCTTTTAGTGGTCCAACTATATCTATTCCAATCATCTCAAATGGTTCATTTACCTTTATCGGCATTAATTCGTTCTTTCCTCTTGGTTTTCCTCTCATTTGACAATTCCAGCACATTCTTACATATTCTTCTACATCTTCTTTCATATTTTTCCACCAATAATTTTCTCTTATTCTATCTAATGTCGCTTCTATCCCAAAATGCCCTGATAATTCATTATCATGCATCATGTACATCAATCCCTCGTATTCATAATCCCTGATTACTCTAAATTTGTTTTGTCCTTTTATTCTATATAAAATTCCCTCTTTTAATTCATACTTATTTTCTTCTTTGATATTGTCTATTATTCTTTTGTAATTATTTTCTTCCATAATATTTCTTTGTATATTTCCGTTCTACCTATGGCTATCTCTATTTTTATTATCTCCTCCTGTATTTCTTTAATTGATGATTCTTCCCTTTCGTTCCAATCGTCAATTTTATGTTACCTAACTTCCTGTTTTTATCCTTTAATTTGATAATTTCTTCTTGAATATTTCTTAATGCTTCAATCAATGCTTCTATCTCTGAATCCGTTGTTTTTATTATTTGTTCCATATTTTAATTCTGTACTTTTCTCCATTTTTCCACCTCTTTAAATACTTTTCTCCAACTACTATTGTCATTTTTAACTTTTACTCGACTGTATCTTTTGGTATCTTTGTACACACTCTGATTTTCTTCAAACATCTTAACCATGTCCAAATATTCATTCTTCTTTAATGTTGGGTATGATGATTTTTCCATTTTCTCTGTTTCTCTTCCAATATAATTTTTCCAACATACATCGCCATCTTTTTCTAAGAATATCACTATTGATTTATCTATCGTTTCTTTCAATCTGAATATTTCTTTTTCCATCTCATGATTTCCATGTGGAGTAATTAATCTCCTGTCGAAACTTTTCGTCTTCTGATAATAATATTCACAATATGGTGATTTGTCTAAAATTATTATATCTGTATCTTCATCATATTCTAACATTCTTTTGTTTATTTGTTCTACTACTTCTTTTCTAAATTTCCATTCCGTCTCCATCTTCGATTCATAAAATTCATCTTTGTCTTTTCTTCTTCTTTTATAAGTATTGAATCTTACTTTTAATCCTTGTTTTTCCCATTCTTTAATTAAATTTTGTACTATACTTGTCTTTCCTAATCCGTCTACTCCGTCGATTATTACTATTTCTGGTTGATCCTCTACTATCTTTAATAACCTACTTAATGCGTCGGCGTTCGTATTTTCTTTTCCCGACCTATGTATTACTTCAAAATTATATTGCTGTAATTCCATCACCCATCTTGCTCTTTTTCCTTTTGGTATCTTTGCATTCATTAATCCTTTTAATGCACTGTGATCTGTTATTACTTTAAATTTTCTATCGATTAAATATTTATGAAAATGTTGAATTCCCCAAACTATTCCTAAACATTCCAATTCTGTTATCGGATAATTTTCTTCTGCTGGTAATAAACTTCTACTTGCATATGCTATTACTACTTCTTTTCCCTTTTCATCTTTTTGACTTAATACTGCACCTAATCCTTTTCCTGATGCATCTGTTATTAATAAAAATTCTTTCTTCCAATCTGGATGTCGCAATATTGGATATTGTATTAACTTTTCTTTCAATTTTTCAAACGCTTCTTGTTGTTCTCTTCCCCAAATGAAAGGTATTCCCTTCTTTCTCAAATCACTTATTGGTCTTGCTATCTTTGAAAAATTCTTCACAAATTTTCTGTAATATGAACAAAGTCCCAAAAATGATCTTACTTCTTTCACTGTTGTTGGTGCCTTCATTTCTTTTATCTTTTCTATCTTTTTATCGTCTGGCCTTAATCCATCATTTCCTACTATATGTCCTAAAAATTCTATATTTCTTTCCAAAAATCTACATTTCTTTAGTTTTATTCCTCGTATTAATTCTTTCACTTTTTCTTCACTTTCTGCTATCTTTTCTTCTTCATACAATAATTCCTTGAACTTTCCTATTGCTTCTACTTCTGCTCTTACAGCCCTAATTTCTCCTAATGCAACCCTATACCATTGCCAAAATTTTTCAAATCTTCTTTCAACATCCCAATCTTCTAAAATATATTTGTGTTCTATTAATTCGGGATTTCCAATTAATCTATCAAATACTTCGTTCTCTAGATTTCTTTCAATACAATCTCTTACGATTACTAATATAATTGTTCGTAATCCTTTCTCTTTTATTTTCGGCTGTATTCTATATCTTATTGATTCTGTTATTCTATCCATTATATCCCTACATTTTCCTTTATGTATTGTATCTTCTCTTTCCGAATTATTCATACTTAATAAATCTAATACTCCCTTAATCGTCACATCATTATATATTATTATTGCATCTTCAAATTTAAATAATGCGTCCCAAAATTTCTTGAATACTATTGGTTCATTTACTATCGGATAACATAATTCACAATTTAAACATTCGTCCAATTCTTCCGTTCCTACTTCGTGTTCCTCTTTATGTGTTCTATATTCACTTTCCCATTGATGATACCATTCCATTGTATGCCTTAGTTAAATTGCCATGAATATCCATCCAGAATCTCAATCGGACTCCTCCCTCTATATATATATTTCACCCTTAACATTTCTATTTTCAATCTTTTAAACATTCTTTTATCTTTAAATAGGTTGCTTCTTTCAATCTTTAGATTCCATCCTTCAGTTTTATGTATTCGCTACGCCATATTTTACTATTAATTTTTACTGCGCCTCAAAATTTCAAAAATTATTCTAAGTCCACGATCTCCTCAGACTGCGGAGGTTGTTACTGTGCCACAAAGTTTATCTTTTGTCACCAAGATCCATAATCTCACATATCACATTCTAAAATTTATCCCCTATCACCGTGATTCATAATTTCACATATCACATTCTAAAATTTATCTTTTATCGCCGAGATTCATAATTTCACATATCACATATCACAAACTCCAAAATTTTCATAACTTTTAAGGTTTGCGAATCTTCAATCTTTCTTATTGTCCACATAAATCCTTCTTACTATATATTCTATATTATATAAATTAATCTATGATACACAAAATGTCGTTCTTTTCAAATAAATGTCGTTCTTTTCAAATAAATGTTCTTTTCCAAATAAATATTCTTTTTCAAATAAATGTCCTTCTTTTCGGATTTTACTCTATTATTAAATACTGCACGTAATATTCATTATACGGCTCGTTAATATGTAAATATCCTTCTATTTTATCTTCTTTTAACGGAACATTGTAATGAGAACGTGAACTAGAACACTACACCAGGAACCTTCATCTGAAATGTAGCCTAGGACCTGTAACAATACAACGTATCCATTTTTTCCTCCTTCGTTGGCCGACTTGTCTCTTAACGGGTGAATCTAACCTTCCAAAATCCAGTTTCAAAAGTCATCAGCTATCCATAAAACTCATCTAAACCAACTTATCTTTCCTCAAATTGGTGGACCTATACTGGGCTTATCTCTATCTTTTTCCCATTGGGTAAAAGCATGATAGTTTACAGGTTTGTCCCATTTTATCCATTCAATATTTCTTGATAGTAGGTGTCTTTACAATTCTCATTCCCCATCCCCAAAGCAATTTGCGCATTATTGAGCTGGGTATCCAGATTTGACGTAACCCATACGTTATAATCTTTAATGTCGAAGAATAAAAATTTTCCAATCTTGAGCATTTATCCAGAATTCAAACTCAGAGGTAACCCATACCACACAGATGAACCCCGAATAATACATTGGTGTTCTCCCATTATTAATCTTTATTCCAAAATTCATCTTTTGCTTCCACATCTCCTTATGAAATTTCCCAGGTACTTTATTCCCGAAAGAAATATTCTTGTGCTTTCTATCAATTAAGTGATTACTTGCACAACTTCAAACTCCAATCTTTCACCTTTTCAAGTTTTTAACTCAATTAAATCCTTATTGATTTATTGGTTCCTTTTGAACTCGTCAAAACCTGAAATCTAAAAATAAATTCTAAAATAAAATATTGATTAATAATACCTATCAGTGACTTACTAACGAAATTAAATTTTCATATTCATTATAACAATAATCATGTGATGATGATCATTTCCTTTCTCGGAGCATGCACCATATGAGATCCCCCAATTCCCTCTGTCATCAATTTACAGAGTTGCCACATCGAACGGGCATTCTCATGGTCGAACGAACGAATAATCGAACGAACGAACAATTAAACGAACAAGCAAATAATCAACGTCATAATTAACAAACAACATAATCAACGAACAATGTACAACAACATTCTTGGTTCACGACATAAATAGCGTTAGTAATATAAAACATCAAACGATATAAAATAAAATTTAACTTCTCCAAATTTTCCCCAAATTATATCCACTTTTACCTTTAATTTCAAACTTCGATAGCTCTCGCTACGAATTATTACTTTTCAACGGTGTATATTTAATTCTTCTTAAATTTCCATTTTATTCAATTAAAATTAATTAAGCGAACATTAATTAAAGTTTAGGGCGAACCTATTACCTTTAATTAATATTAAACTTTACTAACAAATAATTAAATGAAACTTATATTTTTATTGAGTTCTGTGGATGAGAACTGTGGAATTACTTTGAATTCCGTTCTCTATATATACAATTTTTATGCTACTTTCTATTTTATCTATATACTATCTTTTATGTTCTTTACATATTATCTTTGAACTATCTTTCTAATATACTATCTATATTTTAAATATGCTATCTTTTAATATGCTATCTTTTAATATGCTATCTTTTTATATATGTTCTTTTTAATATATTATCTTTTACGTTCCATCTTTATACTATCTTTTTATATTATCTTTTACATTATTTTGTGTTCTTTAATCTTTCTGACATTATTTTATATGTTCTTTTAATTCGCTTTATGTGTTTTGCTTATAATCTATCTTTTGTGGCTTATAATTATTCTTTCTTATCGTTCTTATTGTTAAAGATTGCTAAGCCGCAATTGATCGACTCTATTTATCCTATTGGTTCCTTGTCAATCATTCAATAAATATTACATCATGTAGATCATTACTCTTCCTAAATGTTTATCCTTTTCGGCTAATTATTTATCCATCTACGCCAATCCACGATTAATTTGTTCGTTCTTAATATTTAATAATTACATTTGGTGGTTGAATTTTATCATCTTTTCGTGCTTGATATTCGACCGTTTACATCGCATTGAAAAAGGATTGTACAGTCCAAGTGCAATTACTCCATACATACATGTTCTTGTGTATCACATATCCGAGTTTATGGAAATTCATAAGCAATGGGGTGTAAAGGCATTTTCTTGCGCGCCTGTAGAAAAAAAAAATCATCAACAAGTTACTTATTTTTTTAGACAATCTTTTAAAGGTGGGGGTAGTAAGCATAAGTCAGTTATAAAAGAGATCCTAGAATACGAAAGTAGATCTCTTTTTTACCTATTTGATGATGTTGTAACTTCTACACCAAAACCAAAGAAACTCAATATTTTTTAAAGATTATTTAGTATTTATTGTATAGTGACCGATATATGTATGTATGGTGATCAATGTATGGTGATGTATGTATGGTAGTTATTCCGTTTTGTCCCATACATGTATGTTTATTGCAAATCATGTATCACAATTGTCGCATAGGTTACTCCACTAAATTTTATTGGCAGAAATCTTGTGACTTAATTTTTATGCAGTTAATGTTTTAATAGATTCGCAATACGCAAATAGAGGTAAATTTTTTGGTGTCTTTTTTTATTTGAGAACATTATTATTAACAATACTCTTTCCTTTTATTTTTAGGAATACTTTGGACTTCAGTATGAACCTTGAAATCGCAAGTTGGAAAGGTGAGTGTCCTGTTTTTTCGTTTCAGTATCTTTTTTGTTAACGCTATTGTTCTTTCTTCTTTAGAGCTTTGATATGGACTTAGAAAAATTGCAAGTTGGAAAGGTGGGTATCGCGTTTTTTCATTTTAATGTTTTTTTCTTTATTTGAGAACCTTATATACATTATTTTTCTTTTTCTTTTTTAGAAACACTTTGAACTTCGGTATAGATCTTGTTGGAAAGGTAATTTTTGCATTTTTTTATTTCAGTATCTTTTTTCTATTTGAAAACGTTATTAATAATATTTTTTTTTTTATTCTAGAAATACCTTGGACTTCAATATGAATTTCACAAATAGTTTGCATCTTTTTTTTAATCTTAGAGCGTCATTAATGTTCCTCCTTTTTTTTAGAAAGCTTTTGGTTGTGTTTCTTGATTTGATTCTTGGAATTTAACCTTGATCATGTCTCTTAATCTTAGCTTGTTTTGTACTTCTCGTGGTTGGTTAAAATAGTTATTATAATGAAGGGTTATCTTTAGGTTCAATGAGATAAATAATTTTATGCTAGTTGGATGATTTTTTTTATTTCATGTTACTTCTTTTTATTGTTGGAATTCCTAAATAAAAGAAAAAAAAGAGAATGTTAGTGATGTTCCCAAATTAAAAAATAAAATACCAAATAAAAAAAAAATAAAGCAAAGATACACATTTTGCAATTTCAAACTCCAAGTTTAAAGTAGCATATGCGATGAAAAAATATCATGCGCAATAAGTGCGTCATCCCTATACACCACTGTATCATGTGATTGTATAATCGCATTAATAAATTGGTGCGCCATGCATTTTTTACGAAAGTTCCAATTCAAAAGATATGCTGATAAACCATTAATTATATATGGAAATCTTCCTTATGAAGCGCTCGAAGTTATTGTTGAAAGATAGAGAATATATTTCTGTATCTGATATTCATAGTATTGCAATGCTTATGTGGAAAATTCATCTGGACAACCAGGTCCTAAGTCGTTCCTAGAAAAATAAAAAATAAACTATAAATGATCCATATGATATTATCGCAAGTGCGATAAACTATAAATTGTATTGAAATGCGGGATCAACGTAGCCATTACAAGAAATAACCGGAAGTATTTTTTCAGAATGTTTGCTTCTAAGTTGATACCTCGACAAGACAAAGAAAAGTTTAGTTGGCAAGTAATAAAAAGACTGGGCGAAGAAAATGGAATAAAAGATAGTGTGACAATTAAAGAAAATATCGACAAATATGGCAGAATTTTCAGAAAATAGTTAGGGTTAACAAAATTAAACATATCTTAACAACGAAAGAGATGCGATGAAGGCGGTATTTGTATCACCAACATTAACGCCTTTCTATTTATTTATTTATTGTTTCTGGCCTTCTCTCGAAGTGAAATATAACGGTGTAACCCGAGAAATCAGGATGATCACGTGAGCGGATGAATAAAAGACCGAATGGAACAAGGATAAATAATTAACCGATAAAATAATATTTATAGTTTAGTTTAGTTTAGTCACAAGATAGTCATATGATAATATATCTTTATTTTCTTATTGTTCTTAAATTTTTATTAGTAGAAAAGTTAGAAGTGGTAGAAATAGTTTTCTTAAAAATGTATAAATATAGGTGGGATTCGTTAGGAATTCCGCAGTCAGTTTTGACTCAAATTTAATAAAATAAATATTAATTATTAAAAGTTATCTTGAATATGCTCATTGTACGCTTGAGAATTAATTAATATTATTATTAAGTCCAGAAAAGTAAAAGTAAAAGGAGTTATTCTCGTTTTATTGTATGAAATATAAGAAGTTAGGAGAACTCTCGCAGTTTATAAGAAATAAGATGGTAATATTTGAAAGAATAAATATTACAGGCAACATAATATTGTGAGAATATTATGAATGAGTGGTAGTATTGAGAATAAATACTACGGATATATGAGAAAGAAAGCGAGAAGTTAAAAGAAAAATAAAATCTAAACCAAGCAAAGTAACGAGAAATAAGTTAAATGAGAAAGATGTGTTTATCCACGGGTGGCAGACGTGGGTGACAATTTGGTGCAATGCTCTCGAGAAAGGAAATGATCAATAAAGATTAAAAGAAATGAAATATGATCATTCTGACTATTTTCATATAGTTAGGTACCTGTATGGTATTCCTGGAGGATCTGGACTTGAGTATAAAAAGAAAAAATTATTAAGTGTACAATGAGAAATAAAAGAAGTACAAGTAATGAAGGATAATCAAAGCGTGTATTGCTTGTGATTAGGAGATTTATCAGGAAATTATGAAGTTTATTATAAGAAGTTGAAAGAAGTATATGTTAGTATGAAAAAGGACTAACAAGAAGTGTATGTTAGTATGAAAAAGGACTAACATGAAATGAAAGAAATACACTAGACGATGTATAAGCCTGATAAATAAGAAATAAAAAGTTGTTAATGACAAACCTAGAAACTATCATACTTCGATATGAAGGTAGAGATAAGCCTAGTATAGGTTATTGGAAGTAAAAGGAGATAATTCTATAAGAATTATTGGAGTTAAGTTAGTCACGATAATTGACTATAAAAGAAAATATGACCGTATTGAGATTTCACGGTAAGAAAGTAAATCTAATAAAAGAAATAATGCAAAAGTTGCGGGTGAACTATAAACCCAAGAGGTTGTGTGGGAACCTTACAAGAAAAACACTAGTGGTTATGTGGGAACCTTTAAAGCACTATAAGATTGTAAGTTGTGGGTTAAGCTGTAATAAACCCTCTAGATTGTAAGTTGCGGGTTAAACTGTAAGAAACCCCCATTATTAAGATTGTAAGTTGTGGGTTAAGCTGTAATAAACCCTCTAGATTGTAAGTTGCGGGTTAAACTGTAAGAAACCCCCATTATTATTATTGTACGTCGTGGGTAAAGCGGTGTTAAACCCTCATATTAATTTATTTTTGAAGAAACTTGCTGGTCAAGTAAGAGAATAAAAATAGTTGTGTCACCAGGGGCGTTAGTCAACAGAAATTTTAGTAAGTTGATCGCTTAAAAATCCGTGGCTATCCAGCTATAATAAAAGAAAGAATGATGTTAATGATTATGAGAAGTATAATAAAAGAATTGTATCAAGTATGAAATAAAAAGAAATAGTATTGTTGAATATTTGATGTTGTAAGAATGGAGTTATAAAAATTAAATATGAGTCCAAGGTTTAAATGTAACAACTATATGTTGTTGGTATAATGGTAAGTGTTTGAACAATTGGGCTTATGATCTTCAGTTCGATTACAAATGTGAGTGAATAAAATGAGATTATACTGCGGCAAGTCACGTGAGTAATACAGATCATGTGAGTAGTACAAGGCACAGTAAAAGAATTGGAATGTTATACAAGTCACGTGAGTGATACAGATCATGTGAATGGTATAGGGCACAGTAAGAGAAAAGTTAAGAAAGAAAGTAGAAAGGAATTAAAGAGCGAAAGAAATAATTAGAGAAAAGGAGATTGAAGTTGAGAAATAAAGAATTATAAAAGAAATAAAGAATTTAATGAAATACTGAGAACGGTTGATGGAACAATAAGAATGAATAACCAATAGAATAATAGGAAAATATCAAATTAAGAGTATATATATAGTTGCCCCTGGGCAGGGACGACTGACTAATAAAATAATAAATAAATAAGAAATAATAAATCATGAAATTAAAAGTTAAAATATCAAAAGGAGAATTGAGAAAAGTTGAAGAAAAACTAAATGATTGTATTGAAGTGGAATTTTATGATGAAAATGACATGAGACTAAAGAATTGGATTGTCACATGCGAGATAGTTACTGAAAGAATATTTAACGAAGAAAAAAATTGAACTTGATGAAGATATGATAGAAGAAAGTGATAATAGTTCAGGAAATAGGAATGTTAATGATGAGTCAGAATTTAATATAGAAAAAGATGAGAATAACAAAAGTAATGATGAGAATGATAATGATAATATAGTAGTAGATGAAATAAATAATGATGGAATAGCTGATGAAGAAAGATCAGAATTAATGGAAATAGATGACAAGAATGATAAGGTTAGAGAAAAGGAAGAAGATAATAGTAGTGAGAAAAACGGAACTGATGATAGTGAAGAAAATGAAGACATAGTTAGATCAGAAAATTACCAAGTTCTAATGATTAGATTAAAACATAAGAAGGAAGATATTGACGAAGAAATGTTAGAAAAGGAGAATGGAGGACTATCGTTATTACAATTATGTCATAAAATGAGAAGGAATAATCAGATGTTATTGGAAATACATTATTATTTAGGAAAAAGGTTTGAAGAAAGATTAGAACAAGAAATTAATAAGCGAAAAGGGAAAAATAGAAAAAGGAGAACAGATAAAGAGGAACGAGAAAAGATATATAAGGAAATGTTGGAAACAGATGTAGTAAGAACAAGAAAAGGATTAAAAAGAATGATGGAAAAAGCAGAAAAAGTTTGTTTATTAGTTAATAAGATAGGAAAGAAAAGAGTATTCGAAAGTAATTGTGATATTACATCAGTAGATAGTTGTACTAAGAAAGAAATAACAGAAATAGCGGAAGATCTTATAAGAGGACAAGAAATAGAGGAATGAAAGGTCAAAATATAGAGATTAAAGTCTGAGAACCTTGAAATGTTTAAAATAAAGTTATAAAAAGGGCAAAATTTGTACCGTGAAAAGAATATGAAGTATATATATTTTAAGAAGTAATACAAAAGATTAAAATGGAAATACCAATATTTTATGGTGTAATAGGAGAAAATCCAAAAGAATGGACAAATCAAGTAGAAAAATATCTGTCAAAGATAGGAATTAAAGACGATAGAAGAATATTTAAGATTGCAAAGACATATTTGTTAGGAAATGCGTTACAATGGTTTGAAAATGAAGGAATGTGTATTACAGATTGGGATAAAAATGAGATCAAATGGTTGAATTTAAAATTTAGAATAATTGATAGATATTCGAGTGACAATAGAAGCTAAGTAATCAATTATTATAAAAGTAGAAGGAAATGGATAATGACAAAATAAAATAATAATAAATGAGAAATTCTGAGTAAAATACAGGAAATGAAAACAATGATATTTGAAAATATAAACGAAAAAGGTTTTATTAGAATAGACGGTGAAGTAAAATGTAAATATTGCAAAAAAAAATAGAGAATGTAACATTACAAGAAATTAATTATTTTGAAGTTAGGGAAGAAAGCGAAGAAAGTTTAAGAAATAAAATAGAAACGTTATGTAAAGAATACTTTCGAAAAGGAATGGGATACCTTAATGAATATGAAGAAAGATGTGAACACAAAAATATGAATATATTGCGAATAGGAGAATGTAAAATAGCCGCATACAGGAATAATCAGAAAATTTATGAACAGACAGAATATAGGAATTGAAGAATAAGATGAATATTAAAGGACGAAATAAATATACAAAAAGACGTTAGAAGATAATGGGTGGAATAAAAGAATATCATAAGAAGAATAATAAGCGTGAAGAAATCAAGCGGTTAAGATGGAAATACAGGAAAAATGTAAATAATAAGAATTTAGAGACAAATAGTTGTCCAGAAAGACGTTAAACTAATTAGGAATTAATGAAGTTGGAAGAATATCAAGTTATAAGTAATAGAATACTATGTGATATAAAATATAATAAAGAAATGTAGTAGAAAGTTGTAAACATGAAAATATAAAAGAAATAAAGATTGAAATGATAAACGAATAAATACTATATGAATAAAAATATAAATAGACGGGAAATATGAAATGAAATCATTTTGCAAGTAAATAGGTAAATAAAATAAATCAAGATGTCTGAAATATACGATGAATTAGAAGAGATCAAAAATAGACACGAAATAGAAAAACATAATGAATCGAGGAAGGAATATCAAGTAGATCCTTCATGCCTGAAATGTTATAGTATTGATGAAATAAAGATAGAAGATTGGTTTAAAAGATTTTGGAAAATTTTTCAAAAAGTAATATTAGAAGCAATGAGTTATAACAGAAATACGTATATGAAATTAATGGAATACATAATACTAACAAGAAAGGATGGGGAAGAAAATTATCCATCTAGTAAAAAGAAAAGAAATAAAGAATTTGAGAGAATGAGAAAAGAAGGAGAAAAACTGTTGGATGTAGTCGTAAGATCAATAAGGTATAGAAATAAACCGGACTACAGAAAAATAGGAATTATATCAGTAATAAAAGTAATATGTGAACATTACATACTGAATGAAGATAATGAACTTATATTAGATGAACAAACAGAAGAGAATTTATTAGGAAATAGGGAATTGTTAACATATAGATATATTATAGAAGATGATGAATTAGATATGAGATTTGCAAAATTTGAGGAATGGTTAGAAAAAACAGAACCAATAACCATTAAAAACAAAGGATATAGCACAATGAGATATTTCAAGGAAATATTGCATTTAGAAGAAAATATAGTAGAAGAAGAGAATAGAGAGAAAGTCAGAAAGTTTCAGAAAAGTATAACATATCAATGGTGGGATGGAAATAAATACCCGAAACCATGGATAGATGATGACATAACAGATAAGATAATAAAGAAAATTGTAGAAGCAAAAGGTTTTGTTGAAGAACAAAGTGATGTAGGAGAACTGGAAAATTCAGATGATTTGGGAGAATCAAGTTCGAATGAAGGAGATGAACATATAGAGAGAATATACAGAAATTATTGGTTAGAAAATGGTTATGAAATTGATACTGAAGAGATAAGGCGAATAATAAATTTCAGAGTGGAATATGAAATAATGAAGACTAAAGAATTTATGAGTTTTTACAAAACTATTGAAGAATTAGATGACGAAAGAATAGAAGAAGAGTTAAGAATATGGCATTATATGTATACGATAGAATGCCCAATGTGCAATAAAATAATATTAAAGAAAGAAGCAATAGAAGCGGTAGAATACAATAAAGAATTTATAGAAAAGATATGTAAAAATTGTTATGAAAAAGGACCAGAAAATGTAAAAGATGAGAATGAATTGGATGATGAAACAGAAATAGAGAAAAGGTTAGAACAGTTAAAAAATCTAATCAAAGTTTTAGAAATTGAAGTTTCCGATGGAGGATTATTAAGATTAATGAGTATGGGATATAGAGATGTTGATATATTAAGTGCAGACTTTATAAGAAAATTTCAAGAATATAAAAATGAATCGGAAAAAGAAATAAAGAGAATATTAGATGAATACTTAAAGAAATTTGAAATTGAAGAAAGTGAAGAGGAAGTTGAAGAAGAAAATGATGATACAGATAATTCAGAAAAGATTGGAGAAATATTAGATCCAGAAGAATACGAGATTTGGGAAGGAAATTCTAAAGACCTCAATGAAAATGAAGTTGAAAATAATAATGAAAATGTTATAAATACAGGAGGTTTTGACTTAAGTCAAAATTCAGATTCGAATAATTCGTTGAATATTAGGGATTCTGATATTGAAAATTCTGATACAGAAAGTGAACTATCTGATTATAATTTACAGGATTTATTTCAAGAGAATATATTATTGAATATGGCAGAAAGAAATCACATCAGAGAAGATTTGAGAGTATTTGGAAATATAATGTTAGGACATGATATAGGAAATGATTGGAATGCTTTAGTTCCACCAGCAAATACGATATTTGGAAGAATTAATCAAGTTGAAACAAGAATTGGAAATTTGACAGGACCAGTGAATAGAGCAGCGAAAGTAGGAGATTTACCATTATATTATGGAGGAGATCAAGATCCATATGAGTGGATTAGAGATTTTGAGGTTGTTTGGAACGCAAATGGTTATCAAGAAGGAGCTAATCAAATAGATAAAATAAGAAAAGCAGCAGCATGTATGCGAGGAGAAGCAGCTGATTGGTATGAAGGCAAACAAGGAGATATACAAAGATGGGAGGACAATGGTCATAACCATGGGAATAATGATTTTACTAAAATACTGAAGGAACATTATGCAAGCGATGTTAGAAAGAATCAATGGATTAGAGAGTTACAAACGATTAAACAAGAAATGAATGAGAAAGTAGGAGCATATGCAAGCAGATTCAGAAAGTTAATAAGAAAAGTAGCACCAGGAGTTAATGATTTAGGAGAAATGTATAAAATTAACTATTTTATTCAGGGACTGAATCCAGTTATGATATCAAGAGTAATGGAAACAGCACCAGCGACGTTGGATGCAGCTGTTGAAAGAGCTAAAATTATAGAGACAGGAAATCAAATGATGATACAAAGTATGATGAATCAAAGTTTGTTGAATCAGAATAATATTCAGAATAATAATATTCAAGATATTAGACAAAACAGTGATAAAAGAAATGAACAAGAAAATAAGTTTAACAAACCGTTAAAGGAAGATTGTGAGGACGATTTAGTGGAAAAATTAGAGAAAATGAGAATTGCCAAATTGGAAAAACAAGTACGAAATATGGAAAGGGAGTTGAATAATAATGGGAATAGAAACCAATTGAATCAGAGAAGAAATAATGGAGCACCGATTAATTATGATGAAATAACTTGTTTTAGGTGTAATAGAAGAGGTCATTTTGCGACTAGATGTCCATTAGGAAATAATATCAGAAGAAATGAGAGAAGAGTTAATTTAATGGATATAGAAGACCATGAAGAAGATTATGACTACGAAAATGAAGAATCAGATGATGATTACGACTATGAAAATAATGAATATGATGATCCACAATTGTATAATTACAATCGTGATTTGTATGAAAAAGATAACCCAGTACAAGAAAGAAGGAGAAGTAATAGAATAAATCCTAAACAAGGATGGAAAAATTTTGGAAAGCCAAATTTAGACAAAGAGATTGAGGAAAGAGGGAAAGAAGAATATAAATATAGAAATAGAAGAGAAGTTCCGATGGAAGAATATGTGGAGGATGAGCAACCAATGTATAATAGACCAATAGGACCAGACAATACGAATATCCCAAAAAGATATAAATGGAGTAAAAAGAGAGGAGAATATTATGACACAATGGAAGGAATAAATAGATGGAAAGAAGCAGGGGGAAAACGTAGACCAAGAGAAGATAAAATTATAGGAGTTAAACCAAAAGATCCAGTAGATTATGGAAATCTACTTAATATTGTGGAACAACAAGGAAGAATGATAAAGAAAATGATAAGAAAAGGAGATAAAACAGAGTGACTACACTCGGAGGTGAAAAAGACTGAAATAAGTGGAGAAAAAGAAGTTACAACGGCAATGAAAACACAGTTTATAATAAATGATAAGGAAATCGAAGTTGTAATAGATTCAGGAGCAGCAATAAGTGTAATAACAGAGAAATTAAGAAAAGAGTTAAATATACCAATAAAAGGAAAAAGTAATATTACGTGTACATTAGCAGATGGAGGAAAGATTGCTTCATTAGGAAAAGTGAATACAGAAATAAAAGTTTATAAAGAATTAGTATTACCAGTAACATTAGATGTAATAGATTCAAAGCAAAAAGAAATGATTATAGGAAACGATTTATTGGATAAATGGAATGCAAATATCAACTATAAAGAAAAGATATTGGAATTAGAAAATGATGAAGAAATAATAGACATACCAGTGTGGTATATTAAACAAGTGGAAGAGTCAGAAGAATCCGACTATGAAAGTGAATCAGGAGAATCTGATTATGAACAAGAAGAAGGAAAGAAGTTATATACAGTAAAAGAAGCAATAAAAGAAAAGGAAGTAGTAAAAGAAAATGAGTCTCAAGAAGATAGTGAAAGTTCCAGTGAAGAAAGCTCGTCTGATGATAGTGAAATATCTAGTGAAAATGAGGATTAAATTATATAAAAAGGGTTAAAATTGTCCCAAAATGTAAAATTGTTGAAATAATAATAAGAAATAAAATAATAAATAAATTTTAAAATGATAAATGAAAATGATAAAAATGAAACTAAATGGGAAAAGTTCGATAAAAAGATAAATTTGGGAGAAGTAACAGGTAAAAGAAAGGATGGTATAATAAAGCTAATCAAAAGTTATGAAGAGATATTTGAATACGATGGAGAAAAATTAGGAAAGGTAGACACTGTTAGACATAAAATAGAAATTAAAGAAGGTCAAGAACCAATAGCACAGAAGAGGTATAAAGAGACCGAGGAAAAGGGAAAGTTTATAAAGAAAGAAGTTGAACAGTTATTAAAAATGGGGAAAATTAGAAAGTCATGGAGTCCATGGGCGTCTCCAGTAACACTAGCAGGAAAGAAAACAGGAAATTATAGATTTTGCATTGATTATAGGAAATTGAATAATATAACTAAGTCGGATGCATACCCATTACCAAGAATAGACGAATTATTAGAAAAATATAGAACAGCGAGATGGTTTACGAGTTTGGATCTAGCGGCAGGGTATCATCAAGTAGAAATGGTAGAAGAAGATAAAGAAAAGACAGCATTTATATGTTCACAAGGATTATATGAATATAATGTTATGCCATTTGGTTTAAAGAATGCACCAGGAACATTTCAGAGGATAATGGATGAGATATTAAAAGAATATATTGGAGAATTTGTAATAGTATATCTAGATGATATAATGATTTATTCAAAAAATTTTGAAGAACATGTGGAACATATCGATAAAGTGTTGAACAAATTAAAGAAAAACAACTTGATTGTGAAATTGAAGAAATGTAAGTTTGGTGAACGAAATATAGAATTTTTAGGACATATAGTTGGAAGAGATGGTTTGAAACCAGATGCAAAGAAAGTGGAGAAGATTAAAGAAATAAAGATACCAGAAACTGTTACACAAGTGAGATCATTTTTAGGATTGTGCTCATATTATAGAAGATTTATAAAGAATTTTGCGAAAATAGCAAAGCCTTTATATCACTTAGTTAAAAAGGATGTACCATTTGAATGGACAGAGAAACAGCAGGAAGCATTTGAAGAATTAAAAATAAGATTAATGGAGAAACCAGTATTAGATCACCCTAATTTCGAAAAGGAGTTTATATTGATTACAGACGCGTCAGGAGAAGGGTTAGGAGCAGTATTATCTCAGAAAAATGAAGAAAATAAAGAATTTGTTATCGCCTATGCTAGTAGAAGTTTAGTGGGAGCAGAAAAGAATTATGCAATAACAGAATTAGAATGTTTAGCGATATTCTGGGGGATCAAGTATTTCCATAAGTTCTTAGCAGGAAGAAAATTTATGGTTATAACGGATCATGCTGCGTTAAAAGGATTAATGAATGCTAAAGTACCTACAGGAAGAAGAGCAAGATGGGTAATGGAGTTACAACAATATGATTTTGAAGTAATACATAGAAGTGGTAAAGAAAATAAGAATGCAGATGCGTTATCAAGACTAGAATTTGAAGAGAAAGTTATAAAAAGGGACCCTGGAGGCTTAAGTCAAGAAATAATGAAAATGGAACATAATAAAGAGAAAAAGCTGAGATATGTTAGATCAGGAAATGAATGGTTCGACGCTAGAAGATTTAAGGGAAAATGGGATGATATGAAATATTTTAATGATAAAGAAGCAATATTACTGAACTTAGAAGAAAAGACAGAAAAAGAATTATTAAAGAAATTAGGAAGGAAGAGTAAACCACAAATTATTATTGTTGATGGGGTTGATGGTGTAGGGAAATCCACCATAGTGGAAAATATAATTAAACGATTAAAAGAAAAGGATGATTTAAAAATAATATTTAATAAGTTGAAAAGAAGAAGAAATGATGATAAGAGATTTGAGGAACCTTCAAAAGAATATGAATGGTTATTAAGTTGTAGAAGAAATCAATAGGAGAATAGTTGAATTTACAGATGAAGACATTATAATACTGGATAAGTCACCATATTGTGAATACTTTTATCAAAAGACCAAAAGTTTTGACAGAGGATATATTACTCCATATGGGAATCATAAAATGGAGAAAGAGATATTTAAATATAAAGACATTATAGATAATGCGGTAATAATTTTCTTAGAAAATAAAGAATGTTGGAATAATTATATTGGAAGAGAAACTAAGAAAAGTAATGAAGGACATAAAACATCATATGAAACGTTGAACGAAGAGGAATATATGGACATGGTGAAAATGTTTAAAGAACATCAGAATATTTATGAGAATAAAGGAAAATATAAGAGGATTAGAATTAAAAACGATGACAAAAGTTGGAAAAAAGTATATAAACGAGTTGAAAAGCTATTGGAAAAATAAAAATGACTACTGAAAATATTGGAATAGGAATATATATTTACATCATACACAGGAATACGAATTATCACTGCGTGTTATTTGAAGATAAAAGTATTAGGTTTATTTTACCTTTTGAAGAAGAAATAGAAGAAATACTAGTTAATGGAAGAAGATAAATACAATGAGATAATTAAAAATGTAGATAATGAACAACACTATAGGATGAAAGATGGTTTGTTATATAGAATAAAGGATAATAGAGAACTGAGAGTAATAAGAAAATATGAGTTCGAAGGATTAATGTATATTGCACACGACCATGAACTATCTGGACATTTTGGAATAGATGCAACATATGAAAGGATTAGAGAGAAATATTATTGGAAAGGAATGAAACAAGATATGGAAATATATGTTAAATCATGCGATAGTTGTCAAAGGAGAGGAAAACCGATTGGAAAACACGAATTAAATGTAATAAAAGTTAAAGAACCATTTTATCAGATTGGAATAGATGTTGTGGGACCGTTACCAATAACAGAAAGAAATAATAGATACATAGTTACGGCAATGGATTATTTTACGAAATGGCCAGAAGCTAGAGCTCTAGAAACAGCAGATGCTAAGGAAATTGCAAGATTCATTTATGAAGATATAATATGTAGACATGGATGTCCAAAGAAGATATTAAGTGATAGGGGAAGTCAATTTAATAATAAATTAGTAGAACTATTAATGAAGGAATTTCAGATAAAACACAATTTTTCGACACCTTATCACCCGAAGACGAATGGATTAATAGAAAGGTTCAACAAAACATTATGCGAATCATTAGCAAAATTGAATAACATTAAAGATTGGGATTTAAAAATACCGGGAGTTTTATTTGCATATAGAACAAAGAAGAATGATTCAACCAAGTTAAAACCAGGATATCTAATATATGGAAGAGAAATGAAGACATTATTAAATTTAGAAGATGAAAATGTTACGATAACACAAAGAATTAATAGTTTAATGGAAGATCTACCGAACATTAGAAGTCAAGCTAAAGAAAATATAGAGAAATCTCAAGAAAAACAGAAGAAATATCATGATAAGAAATACAAGATGAAAAAGAATTTTCAAATAGGGGATAAAGTGCTATATTATGATGCAGCAAAAGAAAAACAATGGTCTGGAAAACTAGAAGAAAAATGGAAAGGACCGTATTATATACATGAAATAATTTCTAAAGGATCTTATAAAATTAAAACTATGGAGGGAAGGATACAGAAAACGCCAGTAAATGGAGAATTATTGAAGGAATATATCGACAGGTCAAATTTCGAAGTTATAATTAGAATTTGATGGGACTCAAATTTTTCTTGGGGGGGATAGCTGTAACCCGAGAAATCAGGATGATCACGTGAGCGGATGAATAAAAGACTGAATGGAACAAGGATAAATAATTAACCGATAAAATAATATTTATAGTTTAGTTTAGTTTAGTCACAAGATAGTCATATGATAATATATCTTTATTTTCTTATTGTTCTTAAATTTTTATTAGTAGAAAAGTTAGAAGTGGTAGAAATAGTTTTCTTAAAAATGTATAAATATAGGTGGGATTCGTTAGGAATTCCGCAGTCAGTTTTGACTCAAATTTAATAAAATAAATATTAATTATTAAAAGTTATCTTGAATATGCTCATTGTACGCTTGAGAATTAATTAATATTATTATTAAGTCCAGAAAAGTAAAAGTAAAAGGAGTTATTCTCGTTTTATTGTATGAAATATAAGAAGTTAGGAGAACTCTCGCAGTTTATAAGAAATAAGATGGTAATATTTGAAAGAATAAATATTACAGGCAACATAATATTGTGAGAATATTATGAATGAGTGGTAGTATTGAGAATAAATACTACGGATATATGAGAAAGAAAGCGAGAAGTTAAAAGAAAAATAAAATCTAAACTAAGCAAAGTAACGAGAAATAAGTTAAATGAGAAAGATGTGTTTATCCACGGGTGGCAGACGTGGGTGACAACGGTAGGTATTATTTGGGTGGGTGTAGTTGTGTAATGGCGTTATTAAATAACATTAATGCCTTTTTTTTTATTTATTTAGGTTTCCAGCCTTCTCTCGAAGTGGAATATGATGGTGGTATTATTTGGGTTGAAAATTTTTTTTTCATTTTTATTTAATGAACGTCTTTTTTACTTTTTGTAGGTTCAGGACACCGACGGACACTACTTCGAAGGTATTTACCTTCAAAAAATTTCTTTTATTTAATTCAATATCAATATGGAATAATACCAAAGGGAACAAGAAAGAGGATAGATAAGAGTCGACAACGGACGATTTAGAGACATCGGAAATTAAAGATATAAAGAAAAGAATGGCTTTAGTGCAGGGTGAGAGAGAAAAAGAGTTGGGTTAGGTGTCAATATAGGAAACGTAAGTGGAATAGATTTAGCGTTATATTAGACTACATAGTTATTATCATATAGCGTTTACTTTAGTGTGTGTTTAGAGGTTCACAGATATCACTGGGTTTTTAGTGATCTTGCTTTTCCTGAATCTGTAGCCTATTAGAATTTTTAATTTATTGTTTTTATTTGAATTTTCACATGGGTCGTTAGTTGCTACTTCGTTTTATTATACGAAGATTTCGGTATGGAGAGATTTGGGGTAACATTCACGTTGCAACCAAATTTCAATGTATCTTTTGTATTTTAGCGTAGTAAATGTTCTCTCACATATTACTATAATAAAAAATGCGTTATTGATTAAAAAAAAATAAACAAATAAAAAATAAATCGTATTGAAATACGATTTTAATTCTGGCCGGAATTAACATAATTTCAGCCTAACATAATATTAGAAGAACGTGTAACAATTTTATTTGTTTATCTTTATTTTTAATTTGCCTAACCTTATTTGCGTCTTAATAATACTTTTTACCAAAAAAAAATAACAAAAATTACACTATCGGAATGAGTAACCAAATCCGCCGATATGAGGTATTATTCAATATATAAACCAGTATAAGACCTGGGGTATTTTATGACAGTGCTGGATTATAATTGTCAATATTCTAGAAAGTATTGAAATTTAAATAAATTAGAATTTATTTAAATCATAAGAGAAATAATACAACTATTAATCATAAAAAAATTGATAGGAGAAATGAAATTCTGTAATTAATTTATTAAGTCTTGATTAGATTACCGTAAAGCAAGCAACCTTTCCTTTTTTTGTTATAGGGGTGCTTATATTTGTATATTTTGTATATTGTAGTATTGGCCAAAATTATCATAGTGTTGGTCAAGGTTGCTTACTTTCGGGTAATATAAAAATCTGGGTGCTTATATTCGGGACTTTATGGTATATTTTAAAAAAAATTGTATCATTTAGATGACAAACTTTGGGCTAGTTGGAGCAATAAATTTCATGATAGGATTTTTTTGATTAAAACTATAACTATTATTCCAAATCTGTATAAGCTTTCAATTAAGTCTTTTACTGATCTTAATAGAGAATACTCCAAGTTGACAACTTTCAACTAAATTAGAATTTGACAAATCTTATTGAATAAAGTGAAAGAATTTTCATAGTTTGTTTTCGTTAATCATAGAAAAGAAAGAAAATAAAAATTGTATAGATCTAACATCACTAATTTATTAACTCTTCTATGAATATTCTCACCTATATACTACTTTTGGGTGAATAAATAAAAGAAGCATTCATACTATGTATCCTTATACCGTTATGATCTCATAACTATTAAATCAATAAAAATAAATCATTGTTTGTTTATAATTTTTTTAACGGTACTAGAAGTAGGCACTGTTATTTGCCGCATCTACAACAAATTCTTAAAATTCTAAGTTCAATATAATAGTAAAAAATTCAAAAAATTCAATTAATCTTAAAAATAAAATTCTAGTAGTCAAAACAATTAAAATTATTTTTAAAAAATACCTCTTGATGGCCATCACGTAATCAGCTGTCTTAGAAGTAGTCACTATTATTTGCCGCACCTACAACAAATTCTTGAAATTCTAAGATCAATATAATAATAAAAAACTCAATTAACATTAAAAATAAAATTCTAGTAGTCAAAACAATTAAAATTATTTTTAAAAAATACCTCTTGATGGCCATCACGTAATCAGCTGTCTTAGAAGTAGTCACTGTTATTTGCCGCACCTACAACAAATTCTTAAAATTCTAAGATCAATATAATAATAAAAAATTCAATTAACATTAAAAATAAAATTCTAGTAGTCAAAACAATTAAAAATAATTTTAAGAGATACCTCTTTATGGCCATCACGTAATCAGCTGCCTCAGAAGCAGTCACTGTTATTTGTCGCACCTACAACAAATTCTTAAAATCTAAGATCAATATATAGTAAAAAACACATTAATCTTGAAAAGTTAAAATTCTAGTAGTCAAAATAATAAAAAATCATTTTTTAAAAAATACCTCTTAATGGCCATCACGTAATTTGCCGCACCTATAACAAATTCCTAAAATCTAAGATCAATAAGTAACCAGTGGTCCTATTTGGAATAAATCACACTCTTTCGCCTATATAGTTTAAATAATATTTAGAACTCTTAAGTCAAGGGTGCATGTTTAAGTATAGTCAAGATGCATATTAGTGAAATGGTTCATTTCTTCCACATATAGCACAAACTAATTTACAACTTTTGAGTACTAATTGATCGGTTTTTCTTGCGCGAGAATGCTTTGAATACTTTACTTCCCAAAAACAGATTTACTAATTACCATAATTCCATCATTTTCAGCAATTTCAAAACATTACTTAATTCATAAATTTTGTTGACGCAAATAAAAACAAATGTATCATCGTTAATTTTGCTTATTTTCTCATGCAATATTTGCTCGATAATTATGATATAAATTTAAAATATCATTGCGAAAAATATCTGCTGAAATTATCACCTTCAGTTATGATCGTCTGGGGCGATCCAAATTGTTATTAAATATTCACGAAAAACTGTACCTGTAAAAGGATTAATTCTGTAAATAAATGAGTATTTACAATTTCTTTTCCTTATTTTCCCCTAAAATTTCTTTGTAAATTCTGCTTGTTTTTCAACGGAAGGATTGATCTTATCCATATGATTCTTTAAATGTTTATTAATAGTAGTTAGATAGCTTCTTACATTTGAGCAAGGTTATTTTTTAATAAACAGGAATAATATTAGCAGTAGAATCACGGGATCATATTACGATATTTATCACCCCGTGTCATGCCCTCCACTTTCATTTTTTGATTTTATGCTATTCTAAAAAAAAAATAATATTGCATGAATAAAAAAAATAATCTGTCATTCTGTCATGTACAACCGTCAACCATGTACAAAAAACAAACTATTACAATGGAAAAATTTTATGAAAGAGTTGGGTATATAGCGCGTTTTACAAAAACATTGTGTAGCGATAAAAACCTTACGTTACCATTATGATAATGATGAAGACGCTAATAATAAAATTGTCCATGAGGTTTGTAAATTTTAAAATTTATGTTTAATTCAAATGCCAAGCGTAAATTTTTTTTTTTTGTATTGACTTAGATTCAACTTAAATCAACAAATGAGTTATCATAACAATATGGAGTTACTGAAGAAGGTTCGTCAATGTTAAAATTAATGTTTATTGTATTCTTGTTAATAATTATTTTTGCCTATTATAAAGGAGCAAGAAAAACGTTTTCTCTAGTATTGATAGACTTTTAAGCCTATCCTTTTAAATAAACATCATCCATAAAAATATCAATAAGGAAAATCACGGACGACTATTAGGAAAAGTAAAAATTAACAATGAGATCATAAGTAACGTTTGATATTTCATAAGTTGATAAGACAAAAAAACTTGATGATGGGTATTATAATAAGAAAATAAAGAAAATGACAAATTTAAGAACCATCATTTCTAGTTTTCATTAATTTTGGGAGGTTTGTAAAAGGACTTAGGATTTTTAAAACAGATGCTAAAGGAGTAATAATGGATAAATAACTAAAATCAATCGCTTTACTCAAAAAGTAAATCTAATAGTTTTTTTTTTAAAAAAATAAAATTAACTTGATTAATATTTGATTTAAAAAAAAAGGTGATGCAAAAAAATTACATACTCTAAAAGCTAGGTCGGGTATATCTTTAATAATCATACCAATAAATTCTCCAATAATAATCCTTTGTTCAAATTCTTTAGATAACTTAACGTTAACGTTAAGTTTATATCCACAAAATTGAAAATTAAATATATCTAGAGCTAGTGATATCAACATTACAAGAACTATTTTATGATATTTTCTCTAGGTTCGTCAAGAAGTTGAAGTTCGCTAAGGATAATGTAAACTGCATATCCTAACTTGATAACATATGGAGCTATCACAAAAAAACACTTAAAGAAAATTTTATTATTTTAGTGTTTTTTTAAAAGAATTTTTTAGTTCAGAAGTTGATATTTACCTCGCAAAAAAAATAATTTTGACGCTGCCTGCCTCTATCTTAGCAAAAAGAATGTCCAACACAAATGACAAAACATTTAATCCATAACAATAAATTATAAAGTGGTTACTCTAAAATTAATAAACATTATGTTAGTATTTGATTTTCAATTAAAATATAGAATGTGTACTTTACCTTATCCTCATTTCCCTCATTACCCTCCTTCCCCTTAAATAAATTTACAGATTGGATTAATTTAATTAATTTACATATATCCGATTTCATTATTTGAAAAAAAGCTTTCCTAACACTACCGCTACTATTTGCGCCACTTATTACTTTTTTTGCATCATAATATATAGAAATGATGCAAAGTATGGTCAATATCAAAAAGAATATAACTGTTAAAATAAATTGGAACATATTGTCAGAATTCTCATACCACCTGGCTATTAAAAAAAGAAAGAAAGAAAGGAAAATTAATTAAGTTGGTTAAATTTTCATCTGAAAAAATTAAAAAACGAATAGTTACGAATAGTCACATATCCATAGAGTGGATCCAAGTATTTCGAAGAACTTCCAGATTCAAGAACAGTGATGTCCATATTCTGGATCATAGCATCTAAATCTTTAGTGATTAATTTAGTCTCCCTATCTGATGCAGATTGTGGTTTATCAATCTTAATGGATAAAAGATATTGTTTTGAAGAACTTTCAGTGTCGATCACAAATCTATAATTGGTGGTTATTCGTTTTGATGTGACAGCGACTGCATCGGCCAATTCTTGTGTTAAGTTATCAAAGAATTTATTTTTTTGATTGGGATTGAGAGTGTCAAAGTAAGAAGTTCCGTTTTTGGTCAATCTAACTTTTCCATAAATGCCATCAAAAAACATTTTAATTTTACTTCCTACTTTTTCTTTTTTTTCTTCTGGTACTATTTGAAAAATAAATAATTATATATATAATATAATTCAATTTTATGAGCATGATTATAAATTACTTACACGTTGTAAAAGACCAAATATTACTAGATAAACCAGGGATAGGTTCATTGTATAATAGACTCGAAACAAAATTATTCTCAATCATAACATAATACGTTGAACCAGGATTATTAAATGTACTTTCAATTATATCAATACTAACGGTATCGTTATCAAGCGTTACATAATTTTGGTTATTTAAGCCGTTAATGGTTTGACGTACAATTCCAGGATTAGAACTGCCATTACTTTGAAAAATTGTAATTGTGCCGTTTGATAAACCAATAGGAATTGTATATGTAATTTTAAGGGGATTAGTTTCACGTGCGGTGATAGTTTGATGAATGGTCGGAGATGTATTTCTGATGAACATATTATCATAACCATTATCTAGAGTATTTGTAAGAGTTAAAAAAAATATAATAAAATAAAAATATTTTTGCTATCACCTTACCTTCATGAATTTTATACAAATCAGTGGCGATTAAACTCCAATTTTGTCCTACTATTGGTTGAAGCATTACAAGAGTGTTATTTGTTAAAAGTTGGGGGGAAGCATTAGAATCTGACAGGGTAGGATATGAAAGGTTCCATCGATTAAAATTTCCATTTTCATCCAAAACATAGCCCCAAATATCACTACTCATATTGGTTGTTTGAACAACACTATAGAAATAACCTCCAAATGGTAATGGCGTAATTATAAATTGAGGATCGGTAAGTTCATTAATACCTATACTTGTGGGCGGTGTGGCATCTACATGTTTGACATCAAATACAGATCCTCCTGAAAAATAATTAACTTGAATAAAAAAAGGGATTGGATTTGGATCGGTGGAATTAGGTTCTATGATTATCAAACAAATTTGCCCAACTTCCGAGTTAGAGATAATAACACAATTAAGGCCAATAATATTTAATTCCATTATAAAAGTATAAAGAATAACTTGTTTTCGCATTTTATTACTTCCATATCCACAATACATGGCGTAAAGCCCATTCTGTGAAGAATAAGGATCCTGGGAGGTTGTAAAATTAGGATAAATAAACATGTAACCTCCATCCACTGTTGAAACTATAGCAGGACGCATTTGAAGAGTTAAAACCATTGCTGCAATATTGCTAAAAATTCCGTCTTCATTTCTTCATAAAAAAAGGAAAGGAATATAAGTTAAACTATACATTAAATTAAAAATAAAAATTAAAATGTTTATCAATATGATAATTTACATTATCCATTGCGACACGTTATAATTACTATTGACATCATTAAGACCACTCGATAATATTGCAAAGTAGAGAAATCCTTGCTCATTATTAACATTTGGATAAATAAAAGATTGTTGAGGCACCCATGTATTATTATTACTTGAGTCAATAAGAGAAGGCCCCATTAAAGTTTTACTATTGCTATAAAAGAAAGTACACATATTACAAAAAAAAGTACATATATTCTCCGAAAAGGTTTTAATAAAAAGATCAACTCATTCTAACCTGTAAATTTTTCCATTTAAATCGATCAACATTAAATAATCATTATACGTGAGTGGATTATTTACGTCCGCAGCTACAGTATACCTTTTTTTGTTTCTATGGCTTTAAGAGTAATAGGGTTAAATCCATCAACGGTACAAAAATTGAAAGATTGTATCTCCAATTCTTCCATTGAAAGATCGATTGGTATAATAGTACCATTGGGATAAATAACGCGAAATGATATTTTTGTTTCAAAACAATTTCCACCACTTAAATTGCGAACTATTTGCAAAACTATCGTATTATCTCCATATTTCAAAATGTCTGCCACTTGAAATTCTGTAGTTTCTTTTTCTGTGAAAGTTATAACATTTGATTTTATTGGTAATGTTACAAGTGTAATTATTGATAAAAAAATTAAGAAATGTTTTAATTTCATTTCGTAGAAATTATAATTTTTTTTTAAAAAAAATGAGGAAATTTCAATTTAAATTTAATTAAGGTTGATGAATGGAATGCATATTGTATACATTTTTTTTCTTATTTTCTGATCTATTCAAATCAAATAATATAATAGGAATGTTTACTATATATTAATTATTAATAATTCATTTTTTTTTTCTTAAAAAAGCGGCGGAGTCATAAATCCGTTAAATGCTAATCGGGTGGCATACTTTTTTTTTTAGGAAGGTTTGTGTAGATCTTTTGATTAGTCTAACTTGATTTAAATTAAATGAATGCATCTGAGATTGATTCATTTAGTTTACTTTCATTTAGCTTTCATTTTTTTTCTTTTTAAAAAAAGTTAACGCATGTTACAACAATGATCATGATAATATTTATTAAAAAAAATTGTAATACCGTAAACTGGGATTCATTTGATTCATTTAAATGAACTTGCATTTTAGCGTGTAAATAATTCAATTCTCTAATACTATCTAGCCCCCTATTAACGTTTATAACTAGAAAGTTGACTAAATTTACGGAGTATTATTTTAACAATATGGTAAAATATATTATAATAGCAGTTCAATGGCCTTAAATTTTATAATTCGTCAGTTTATAATACATTACAGTCAAACCTTTATATAACGATATGTCGGGACTCATAAGAAAAAATTTAAAAAAATCGTTATATCAAATTATACCGATATTTATATGTCCTCACATATAGTGGGAATGTAAAATTTTATCGGTATATCAAGTTTTTAATAATGTATCGGTATATCGAATATCGGTATATCGAGTTCTGACTGTAGTGCTTTTGAGATAATATTATACTTAAAAACTCTCATTTATTTATTACGCTAATAATATATTTCTAATTCTCTTTAATTGCATAAAAATTCATAATAGACAAACATTATTATGAGCTATTTTAATTGTTGGCTCTCTTTTTTTTTAGAGAATAGAGTTAATAGGAAATGTTCTTAATCGATTTTTGCGCGGAAAAAAAATGTCATTTCTGCATAATAAAATTGTTTTTCGAAACTGAACCAAATTCAATTTATTAATAGTAACATAATAATTAATTCTAAAATTATTTATTTCTCATAGACGCAACACTATTTATTATTTTTCCTTTCACCAAAGTTTTCCGAACTTAGTACAATTGGTATTAAGATTATTCTATAAAACTAATACTTTTAAAACATAATTTATAATAACCTCGTAATAAAGGAACGATTTATATCAGTTGGGATGAACGTATTGTAAAGATCTATGGGTTATCTGGTTTGGAACTGCCAACTGGAATATCATTCCCCCCTTTGCTTGGCCCACTTGGAGGAATTGTGCCTATAATGAAAAAAAAAAAATAAAAAAAGGAACATAAGCAAAGAATTTAACATTTTTAAGCGCATGAATAACTCTAATTACACTACCTTTCGGTCTTTTTTCCAATCTCATCATCATTGGTGCTGATGATACCGATACTAATAATACATTTAATGTTATAAGAGCGATGAGGAAGAGAACTTTTGATAATTTCATATTGCAAACGATAGAAATTTCTTATGATTATTTTCTTTTTTAAATAATATGATGGAATTTTCTTACGAAGAAAGAGGTAAGTCGTAGCCCTTTATATAAGAAATAATTTTTTGAAAAATGATTACCACGACAATATGAAATTTAAAAAAAATCAAAAAAGATAAAACATAAACCATATAAAATCATATCTACTCTAAATTAAGATAGTCTATGTCATGTATAAAAATTATATATGATCACCTAACCACACGTTAAACGTCAAAAATTTTTAAAGTTAATAAATTCGGAAATTAATACCTTTTTAAGTAAGTTTGGTATATTATAAAACGAAAATGCATCTCCCTTAATGTTGATTTGATAATTTCATTGGTTAATAAATCGACAGTGTAAATTATAGATCGGCATGTGAAGACAAATGATTTGTCAGTGAAGATGGAAATAATAGTAATTCCGAAATAATAGGTTTGGTATATGAAAAGAAAAGCATCTCTCTTAATGCGATTGGATAATTTCATTGAAATAGTAATTCTGATATATTCATTTGCATTTTTTTCGGTTAATAAAGATCTAGGAAATATTAAATAGTAATCCCGAAATAGTAGTAATCCCGAAGAGCGATGCTTGGCTTATCAATGTTGCATCAAAGGCTTTTACAACACTCCCGCCGTCCTATTCGCCCAGAACGGATTTCAGAAAAAAAGGTGATCGAATAGAACATTATTTATGCCATACTTTAGAAGGTATCTTTTCACCGAAGTCCATTTCACCGTAACCCATTTCGCCGAAGCCACTTCACCAAAGGGAAATGGAATTCGGCGAAATGGACGATTCGGTGAAATGAACCGTAACCACTTTAGAGATTTACCAGAACTCATTAGACCAGAAATGCAAAAATATGGATCGGAAAAAACTGTGCCCTCAAAGTTGGCTAGAATGTCCTACGTCTTTAACATTGCCTATTTCTTTGTTACAGATAATGGCACTCAAACAGATAATATTACCTGTAATCATGAGGAAGAAATAAATAAACGGGTTAAAAGTGAGCTTAATGTAATACAACAGCAATTGCTTAAATTTAATAGAGATACTTTTGGTCGATTCATGCAAGGGAGCATGAAGATCGGATTAAAGCTAATAAGCAACTGCGCAATGAGACTAAAAATATGAAGATGCAAGTGCCGGAGGCGGAAAAAATTCTTGCTTCCATGAAAGCAACATAATTTTCCGAGAATATTCTTGGTATTTTCTCCCAGGAAACAGTAGCCCCGCAAACTTTTTGGTCAATTTATAGGCGGAAATTTTTGCTAGAAACTTTTTAGAATACCCAATTAACAGTAATTATTAGTAAGCTGGTAATTCTTCTTAATCAGCAACTATTTTAGTAATTGGTTACAGAAAACGAAAAATATAGATTGTACTGGAGATATTTGTATATATAAGTATGTTACAAGTTTAAGTTGTTTTTTTTTTTCTTGGCAAATCATTTCCCAATCGAATTTGTAAATAGCTGTTTGTTGAACTTTTATATTAACAGTTTTTAAATTTTAGTTCTTGGAATTCTTGATTACGAATAAAATTATTATAAATAGAATCTCTTTAGAATTTTCACGCACGTAAACAAAGTTTTAACTGCTTATAAGCTGGAAAATTTATTTTGATGTGATAAAACAAAAAAAAAAAAATGATTTTTGACTAAATTGAGAAAATAAATTTGTTTTATTTTAAAGTAAAATAACATACCACGCGTACATTTCATTATAACCTTTTATATCTAAAACTCGAGAGTCTGTACAACAAAAAAAAAAATTAGGACCAATAATTAAATAGATGTTCTATTAATACAAATATGATTATAATAAATATATTATTAACCAACATCAAAAGAACCTCTCCTATATTGTCAATTCCATTAGGTTTTCATTTTGTTTTTTAAATATTTGCTTTGTCGATTTATTGGTATCTAATTTATTTTAGCTGGCGGTCGCAGTTATACGTTAATTAACTAATAACTATTTATTTTATATTTCTGAACCTCTCAAATCTTGGTAATTTCTATTGGGCATTCAATTAATAGTCTATTAACTTAATTGAGCCAGGCGATTGCAGCTTCTTACTAAATTAACCGACTATATACGTTATCAGTTATACTTCTTTTAGTGGCTAATAAAAAAAAGACAAATAAATAAATGAAATGAAATAATTTTTTGTACAGAATCGAAGTGTGTAGCTACTCAAGATCACGTGAAATAAATTAACGTTACTACTGTATTACTTATAATAAAAAATTAATTCGATTAATTCAAGAGGTAAAAAATATTTTCGTAATATATCATATAAATATTATACTTTTTAACACTAAAAGCATTTTTTAAGAAAAAGAGGATGGAATGAAGGAGTGGAGATGTGAAGGAGTAGAGAAGTAGAAGAGAAGAGCAGAGAGGTAAGAGAAGTAGAGGAGTAGTGAGTTTTTTTATCTGAAGCCATTCCAGTTCCCCGCTGTAATTGTAACAGGTGATCAATATTTGGAAAATAAAAAATAGATTTATAATTAAGAAATAAGATTAAATAAAATTTCCCAATATCGACTGTCAATTTATTGCAAAATTCAAAACTAAACTAGCATTTAAAATAAAAGAAGCTTGCAATGTATTTGTATCAAAGATTCAAGTTATGTAAATAAATAGGAATTTAAAGTTGCAACATTTTTCGAAGTTTTTAACTTCAAAATATACCAACCACACCAAAAATTTGTACTTTCCATGGAAGAATCCGGTCAAACCTAGGCACTACCTACTCTTAAAGAAAAATCAGCAAAGTTTTCAAATTTTACTTTCGAAGTATATCATTCGCCCAAAGGAAACCAAAAACTACAAAAAAACAAAGACGGTTTGCCTAATTCACGGAAATTTTTCTTAAACAAAAATATTTGCTGCTATAGTATCTCTGTACAAGTCCTTTATTATAACGTTCGCTCGTGTCTTCTTTCATCTCTTTAATTTAATTGTTCAATGAAAATATTTCTCTACATTTAAAAAAAAAACTTATCATAAATATCACAGTTTAGATTATTACATAATGTACAACCAGTCAGCAAGCCAATAAAAATCATCTGCTATTAATTTTAACGAATTCGAATTTTAGCTTCCTTTTGTCATTTCCCAATTGGACTATTAGTTCTCAAAATTCGTAATCGCGAGTACAAAATTATATATTTACAATGAGAAAGAAGATGTAATAAATTTAATTTCGAACGTGATAAGTCAAAAATTTTCATTACGGATTTAAAGTTAATACGTTAATACAATCGAAGAAATTAATATACGTTTTTTATTTAACAAATAAAATAATTTTTCTATCATAAACAAAACTTGAGAGATCATTCAGAAGGTACTAAGCAGATAATATATAATAAATGTTACTTTTAATGTAAACTATCTACCTAAGTCGTGAACATGGGAGACCTCATTGGATCCACATTCTCATTATTCGAGAAAAGAAAAAAAATTTTCATAAAAATTTGGCGATGTCTTGAAAAAAATAATAACAGTAATAATCCATGTAGATTTTACAAGTATAGAGCACTATGATCTAAAGTAATTCAATAGATTTTAATAGATGTCTATTAATTGGTCACGGGCGAGAATACCCGAAATTAACTTAACCAACTATCTATGCGAGCAGATCACGTGAATTAATTGTGAGCTAGATACGACTCTCGTATAACTTGTTTAACCTTTCGTAGTACGTGAACCTTCCTGGAACTACTCTATTTCCTTATTTTTTAGGAAACGGTAAAGATTTCAGTTTAATGTACAGTAAACAAATGACAAGAGATAAAAAAAAAAAAAATTTTTTTATGTAAAAATATACCTCATTAGCTTTCATAAACCCTACATGTTCAAGCCGACACTTCTTATTTTCCAGTAACCCAACCATTTTACAAGTACAACTATGAATCAGTTCAGTAGATATCTATTAATTATTAATCATTAAAACTTTCGCGTTTTAAACGATTATAATTAACCAACAATCTACGTAATTCATGTAGCCACGCGCACAAAATTTTTTTCTAGCCGAATAAATGTGAGCTAGTGACGATTAAATTTCAGTTTAATGTAAACAAATGACAAAAAAAAAAATAATAATAATAATTTAAGTGTATAAATATACCTTTCATATAATTAAAACAAACTCTCCATGTTTAAAACCGGCACTTCTCATATTTATTTAATTTCGTCATTTAAAATATAAATGTTTGTATTAGTACTTAAAAAAGAGTGAAGAGGAGAAGTAGAGAAATATAAAGAACTTAATAGAGGGATATAGGGGAGTAAAGGAATATACCGGAGTAGAAGTAGTGAGAGTTTTTTCGACTGAGAGAAAATTCCAAGTTCAACAACCTACACATAGTTATACAAACATATGAAATCGGTGTAACCATTATATTGGGCGTTTAAACATCTTATATGATCTACCGCGACCGGGCCGAATATAAGCCAATCAGTTGATCAGTCTATGGTTTACAGGGTTTTTTTCAGATTCCACTTAAGTAAAAGAAATAATTTTAATAAAATTTATATTGTTATTTCATGAAAAGTTGAAAATAATAGGTATCCCTTCCCAGGAAATAAATGGATAATCCCCTGAATTTCCGGCTATCTACAATATGGGAAATAAGTATGTACTGTATATTTGTCGCTAGCACAAGTAATAAATCTCTAATCCCTAAACCCGCTGAAAATTACAAAAATAAAAAGAAGGGCATTCGTATCACGTGATCCTTAATATCTTGCGTGGCATGAAGGTAATCATGAGTGACACTAGGGATTGGAATCGATTAATCGAAAATCGACAAAACATATTCTCGAGAATCGATTCTCAGCAATTTTTTACATATAAGTTAACCTGACTTCAAAGTAATTTTTCATACCGGCCAAGTGCTGATTATTTTTGCTGAAATTAGAAACTGATTCAAAGTCAGGTTGGTCGTCTATAAGAAAAATCTTGAAAAGATTCGATTTTCGATTCCAATCCCTAAGTGACACTTAGTGCGACAGCAGGGGATTAATTTCAAATAATCCATTTTCATTGATATAAACATAATAATTCCGTCCTTTCAGTCTAATCTCAATCGCATGTAACTGCTTCAAATGACATCATCCTGATATTTTAAAACGCAGTTACCGTTACGTGATTAGTATTGCATAAGTAAGTAATACCCGCCTTAATAAACTGAAGTAACCGACCATCATAATAAAGGGTAAAAAAAAAATATCATAATATAAAGTTATACAATTGAATTTGTAAAACATTTGTCTACTACTTATTAAATTTTATCATATCGTTTATAATTAAGTTATTATATTTTTAATTTTTTGGAATTTTTGATAGTGAATAAACTTACTATACAGGGAATTAAAATAATTAAATTTTCACGTAAAACGAAATTTTAACTGCTGATGAAATTTATTTTGATATGTATGATAAACCCCCAAAAAAAAAGATGTTTAAGATTTTTGAAAAAATTGAGAAAAATAAATTTATTTTTATTTTAACGAGTTTTCGACGCAAAAAAAAATTTTTCATTATAACTTTTATGTTTGAAACTCAAAGAGGTTCGATTAATCTGTACTACAAAAAAGAAAAAAGAAAATAGGACTAGTACTTAAAAAAAGATGTCTATTAATATAAATTATTTAATATATTAACCAACATAAGAGAACCTCCATTAGATATTTCAATATAAAAAATTTTTGTAGTTTTAAAAGAAAAAAATTTTTTCGCAAAAATTAATAATCCGTGCAGATATAAAAGATCCATTCTATAAGTATAAATTACTAACTAGTAGATAGCCTATTAATATGACGACGCACGAGGCGACCACTATTAACCAACTATCTACGTAATTCATGTAGTCACGCGCACAAAATTTCCCAGATCACGTGAACTGCGAATAAATACGGTAAGATTTCAGTTTAATATAAATTTTTATGTAAAATATACCTTTTATACAAATAAAATAAACCCTACATATTTAATGCCGACACTTCTCATATTTAGTCATTTAAAATATATTAGCACTTAAAAAAAAGAGTGAAAGAGGAGAAGTAGAGAAATATAAAGAATTTAATAGAGGGATATAGAGGAGTAAAGGAATATAGAGGAGTAAGCGGAAGTAGAGGAGAGTTTTTTTCCGGTTGAGAAAAAATTCCAAGTTCAACAACCTACACATAGTTATATAACATATGAAATCGGTGTAACCATTACATTGATGTCATGTGCGTTTAAACATCATAATCATCATATGATCAACCGCTTTATTTTGCTAACGGGCCGAATATAAGTCCATCAGTTGATCAGTCTATAGTTTACAGAGTTTTTTTCAGATTCTAAAAAAAAAAATAGGAACATGGGTAATAAATGGGTAATCCCTGGGGCGTGTCGGTTTATATTAAATTTAAACTAAAATTAGACTATCTATATGAGACCGGGAAATAAGTATAATCACTCGCAATTTTTAAAAATTAGTATGAAGGTAAACTTAGTGCGACAGTGAATTAATTTTCAAATAATCCATTCATTGATATAAACATCTTTTTGTTAGATAAAGTTAATAATTCCATCCATTCAGTCTAATCTCAATCGCATGTAAAATAAATCAGCTGCTTCAAATGAACATCATCCTGATATTTTGAAAACTCAGTTACCGTAACATTTGTTTGCTGTTCATTAAACTTTATCATATCGTTTATAATTATAGTTTTTATATTTTTAGTTTTTGGAATTTTTGATAGTGAATAAACTTGACTATACAGAATTAAAATAATTAAATTTTCACGTAAAATATCTTTTTTTTTTTTGGTTTATCATATCAAGATAAAATTTCCATCTTGTTCATCAGCAGTTAAAATTTCGTTTAAGATTTTTGAAAAAAAATTGAGAAAATAAATTTATTTTATTTTAACAAATTTTTAACGCAAAAAAAAAGAAAAAAAAATTTTTTTCATTTAAACTTTTATGTTTGAAACTCAAGAGGTTCGATTAATCTGTACTATAAAAAAGAAAAAAGAAAATAGGACTAGTACTTAAAAAAAAGATGTCTATTAATACAATATTATAAATATATTAACCAACATAAGAGAACCTCTCAAATCTTTTTAATTAATATTTGTTTTGTCGATTTATCATTAATTAATCACTTATGTTATATCTTGTTTTGTCGCAACTATTTACGAGTATTTACGTCATATTTCTTATTAACCAACTTATGAGAACTTCTCGAATCTTGATAATTTCTATTGGTATTCAATTAATTAAAAAATATATTAATTATCGTTATCAGCTATCTTAGAAGCTACATTAACAAGTAATTAACCGACTAATATACATTATATTTCTTTTAGTTGGCTAATAAAAAAACAAAAATAAATAAATAAATAAACTTACCAAATTTCTATTGTAAAGTCTATTAATTAGTAATATTCTAGTAGTAAAATAATTAATAATTAACCGACTATATACGTTATATTTCTTTTAGTTGGCTAATAAGAAAAAAAGACGAATAAATAAATAAAAATAAAAAAATAAATTGAAAATATTCATAAAAATAATTTTATATACTATTACTTACAATAAAAAATTTTAAAAATTATCCATTTGATTGATTTAAGCAAATATTATACCTTTAACTCTTTTAACTCTTCATGTACTAAGTTAAACATTAAAAGATTTTAAAAAAAGAGTGTGAAATGTTGTTATTATTCAAGTGGTGAGTTAAGAGTAGGAGTAGAGGAGTGAAGGATTAGAGGAGTGAAGTGGTAATAGAGGAGTGAAGAGTAATAGCGGAGTGAAGAGTTGTTATCTGGTACAGAATATACAAGCATATGAATTATGAAACCAGTGCAACTGTTACATGTACTTTTGAATATTACTAACCCTGATAAGCTAATCTCAAAAAAGTGTTTCCATTAGAGGGTTCGTTCTATTGTACACCAATCATCGTTATGGCATGTAGGTTACACCGACATCACATATCCCGAGACATTTTCCCGACATGACATTTACATTAAAAAAAGCGATTACCCAATTATTTAAAATAAAGGAGACAATTTTTTTATTTGCTTATTCATATATTTATTTTATTAAAAATTCACAATTTCATGTATACTGTATATTTCATTTTCATAGTGCAAATTTTTAATAAAATAACTAGCAGCAACCCGTTGCGTCCCTACAAAAATTTATTTTAGTTGCATTTATTAAATTGCATACTATACGGTTCATTTTGATTTAAAAAAATGGATAAGTGAAAAACTCCAAAAATCTGAATTTCGAAGTAGAGATAAAAAAAAAAAGTATAAATAAAACGGTTCTTTAATCACAGATGATCTGTTAGCAATTAAAATTGAATTATCTATCTAAAGCCAATTTATTAACGGATTTCATATGAATTCAATTAATCATTGTGGTAAATTATCAAAGCCAGCCATTGGATGTAAATTATATTAAGAATATGAATTATATTTGTTTAATTCTTGTATTTTTGAATAAAGTTATTAATTATTTCATTTATAACAGTTTTTTCATGATTTATCATTTTTTTATATCACATACTGTAATTCCAAATTTTACAATATATCTAATATAATTAAATAAAAGTTTCTATATAATTCATGGTTAAATTAGAATTATCTCTTATTTCATCATCTATAAAGTGAATTAGCAGTGAATTATTACGTTTTATAGTGATTTCTTCTTTTTTAAGTATCTCACGGATTCTTCTGTAAAATTGAAATGATAATTTCTCAATATTTGAAAAGTTGCCTTTATAAAAAATTTTATCTATTATTTCTAAAACTCCATAAAAATGAGCCTTCCACGGATCCATTCACGGAAAATGTAAATAATTCGATAAATTTCGTGATATACAGTACAGTCAGAACTCGATATAACGAACCCTCCGGTTAGGCAATTTTGGATCGTTATATCGGATATTCGATAAATCAAATATTCTTAATATACCGATTATATAGTAAAAAATATAAAAATTCGGTATACCAAATTTTTATTAATAAAAAAAATGATTTTAATTGTATTACATGCTGTGCTAATTTGTTTATTATTAATATACAGGAATTATTAAATTCCAAAATTAAGGCATAAATGTCAGGTGATCTGCTGCTGCATAGTGCCAGCCGGGAATAAGTTAATTCTGACCGGAGTTAGGTGGTAATCGGCTTATCGCGAATAAATACATATGACTGGTTTATGATCAGACTTCGTTATATATAATAATAAAATCGGTATATAGTGATAAAATTTAATATAGACGGTTTTGGTTTGAGAAAAAAGTTCGTTATAGGCTAAAATCGGTTTATCACGAATCGTTATATCGTGTTCTGACTGTAATACATTATAAATCGCAAATTTTAAATTTTTTAAAATTAAGTTTTATTGATAATAAAATATTGTTTTTGACAAATAATATTTAGAAAGTAATTGTTAAAAAATTCATGTGTAACCGTTACGTTTAACCTATATAAATAATTTTAAATTGTGCAGCTGTCGGTCATGTGTACGTTCCGATGGCCAACGTTCCGATGGCCAATCTGAGAGATTTCATCGCTAATACAGTTCCGGTTAATGAAATTTTTAATTGGATTTTTTTTTTCTAATTAACTCAAAAAAAGCTTATTAATCATGTTTCATTTTCGGCCAGATCGATTACCGTAGCTATTCGATTGTTGATTTTAAAATCTTTTTCAGTCTCTTTTTTAGTCCGGATCTTTTTAAATAAAAAATAAATTACGTAATTTTAATTTAATATGTTTAATATATGAAATTGTAATTGTGTTTAAAAAAAAAAATTGTCTCAATTAAGATAAATTACGTGATAAAATGTAATAATTGTAAAATAATGAATTCATTTTTTATTTAATAAAAAAAAATTAAGAAAATAGTATTACACAAAAAGTAAATTAGATAAATATAATAAACATAAAATTTAATTTTTCCATTAATTTATTTATTATATCAAAAAATTTCATTTTTATTTTTATTTTTTTTTTTTGCAGTTAAATCAAGTATTTTTGTGAATCATTTTTCGTAATTTGATTTCGGGAAAATATTTTGTCTTTCGGGATAATGTCATGTCGGAAAAAGGTGTTACTCGGGAAAATGTCCATTCGGGATTTTATTTTTGAACGCGGCGATAATTGACAAATCATTCATTATAGGTTTACAATTAATACAATCGAAGAAATTAATATATATTTTTTATTTAACTAATAAAAAAATTTTTTCTATCATAAACAAAACTTGATAGATCATTCAGAAGAAAACTTCAATACTGAAATAGAACTGATACTAAACAGATGTCAATATACTGATCTTGACGATTTTACATAAAATTAAAGTTTCCAGTACAAATTGATATGGATTTCCCCATAACTGCCTAATTTCCAAAATAAATTTTTTATCGTAATTGAGAGATCATCCAGAAGAAAAAAACTTCAATACTGAAATAGAACTGATACTAAACAGATGTCTATTAATAGTAATATACTTAACTGCAATAGAGTTACTAAGTAATTTTACTATTAACCAACTATCTATTTAGTATAAAATTGAAGTTTCCAGTACAAATTGAAATGGATTTTCTCATAACTATCAATTTCCAAAATAAATTTTTTATCGTAATTGAGAGATCATCCAGAAGAAAAATACTTCAATACTGAAAATAGAACTGATACTAAACACATGTCTAATATCTTATTGAATATAACATATATATCATATATATATATTAACTATCTATCTACTTAAGTCGTGAACATGGGAGACCTCTCGAAATTTATTTGGGTATTCCCATTATTCGAAAAAAAGAAAAAAATTTTTTGCTATGTTCTGAAAAAGAAATAATAATAATAATAATAATCCATAGCTTTTATCCAGATATAAAAGATCCATTCTATAAGTATAAATTACTAACTTGTAGATAGCCTATTAATTACTCTGATTAACCAACTACCTACGTAATTCATGTAGTCACGCGCACAAAATTCCCAGATCACGTGAACTGCGAATAATATGAGTGGTTACGGTAAGATTTCAGTTTAATATAACAAATGACAAAAAATAAAAAAAAAAAATTTTTATGTAAAAATATACCTTTTATACAAATAAAATAAACCCTACATGTTTAATGCCGACACTTCTCATATTTAGTCATTTAAAATATATTAGTACTTAAAAAAGAGTGAAAGAGGAGAAGTAGGAAATATAAAGAATTTAATAGAGGGATAGAAAGGAGTAAAGGAATATAGAGGAGTAAGCGGAAGTAGAGGAGAGTTTTTTTCCGGTTGAGAAAAAATTCCAAGTTCAACCTACACATAGTTATACAAACATATGAAATCGGTGTAACCATTACATTGGATGTCATGTGCGTTTAAACATAATCATCATATGATCTACCGGCGCTTTATTTTAGCGAACGGGCCTCAGTAGTTACAGTATTTAGCATGGAAATTAATTCACCATACCATAGCGTCAAAAAATTTGAACGTCAAATTCCACAAAGTCAAAAGTCATAGTGGCGATACTTTCAATGACCTTAGCGATGATTTAACCAATATGGCGCGCTTGCTGCCGCCGTTAGAAATCAACCCAACTCGAGTTTTTGACTCTCTTATGACACCCACATGGGATTCCATCGGCCCTATTGACTGGGACCTCAGAAAATTCGCACGGAATATTACTGAATGCCGTCGTGTCTTCGATGAATTTTTAAATAGTATTGCATAAGTAAGTAATACCCGCTTTAATAAACTGAAGTAACCGACCATCATAATAAAGGGTAAAAAAAAAAATATTGTATTCTCATAATATAAAATCATACAATTAACGTTTGTTTGCTGCTCATTAAACTTCATCATATCGTTTATAATTGTAGTTTTTATATTTTTATATTTTTGGAACTTTTGATAGTGGACAAACTTGACTATTAAAATAATTAAATTTTCACGTAAAATATCTTTTTTTTTGGTTTATCATACCAAAATAAATTTTCCATCTTGTTCATCAGCAGTTAAAATTTCGTTTAAGATTTTTGAAAAACAATTGAGAAAATAAATTTTATTTTATTTCAACAAATTTTTAACGCAAAAAACTCAAGAGGGTCGATTAATCTGTACTACAAAAAAGAAAAAAGAAAATAGGATTAGTACTTAAAAAAAGATGTCTATTAATACAAATATTATAAATATATTATTAACCAACATAAGAGAAACCTCTTAAATCTTTTTAATTAATATTTGTTTTATCGATTTATCATTAATTACTAATCACTTATGTTATATCTTGCTTTGTCGCAACTATTTGCGTCATATTTCTTATTAACCAACTTATGAGAACTTCTCGAATCTTGATAATTTCTATTGGTATTCAATTAATTAAAAAATATATTAATTATCGTTATCAGCTATCTTAGAAACCAGATTAACAAGTAATTAACCGACTAATATATATTATATTTCTTTTAGTTGGCTAATAAAAAAACAAAAATAAATAAATAAATAAACTTACCAAATTTCTATTGTAAAGTCTATTAATTAAATGATAATATCATTAGTGACAATCATAATTAACCGACTATATACGTTATATTTCTTTTAGTTGGCTACTCATAAGAAAAAAAGACGAATAAATAAATAAAAATAAAAAAATAAATTATTTGAAATAAATAATTTTTCGTACAGGATCAACGTGCACAAAACACTCAAGATCACGTAAACTCAAATACTTTTTGTATACTATTACTTCTATTACTTACAATAAAAAATTTAAAAAATTATCCATTTGATTGATTTAAGCAAATATTATAACTTTAACTCTATTAACTCTTCATGTACTAAGTTAAATATTAAAAGCATTTTAAAAAAAGAGTGTGAAATGTTGTTATTATTCAAGTGGTGAGTTAAGAGTAGGAGTAGAGGAGTGAAGGAGTAGAAGAGTGAAGCGGGAGTAGAGGAGTAAAGAGTAGAGTATTTTTTTTATCTGATACAGCCAAGCATATGAATCTTATGAAACCAGTTACGTAACTGTTACATGTAGTCATGTACTTTTGAAAATTACTAACCCTGATAAGCTAATCTCAAAAAATGTTTCCATTAGAGGGTTCGTTCTATTGTACACCAATTATCGGTAGATAAATTTATTTTGAACGCGGCGATAATTGACAAATCAAAAATTTCATTTATTACAGGTTTACAATTAATACAATCGAAGAAATTAATATATATTTTTTATTTAACAAATAAAAAAAATTTTTTCTATCATAAACAAAACTTGATAGATCATTTAGAAGAAAACTTCAATACTGAAATAGAACTGATACTAAACAGATGTCTATTAATAATATACTTGTCTTAACGCTTAACGACACAGTAATACTATTAACCAACTATCTTGCATAAAATTGAAATTTCCAGTACAAATTGAAATGGATTTTCTCTTAACTACCAATTTCCAAAATAAATTTTTTATCGTAATTGGGAGATCATCCAGAAGAAAAATACTTCAATACTGAAAATAGAACTGATACTAAACACATGTCTAATATCTTATTGTATATATATTAATATCTATCTACTTAAGTGAGAGACCTCTCGAAATTTATTTGGGTATTCCCATTATTCGAAAAAAAGAAAAAAATTTTTTGCTATGTTCTGAAAAAGAAAAAAAATAATAATAATAATCCACAGCTTTTATCCAGATATAAAAGATCCATTCTATAAGTATAAATTACTAACTTGTAGATAGTATATTTTTAGAAAAAAAATGTTTCAAAGGATTATTGCATCTGTACGAACGAAACTTTATTCACTATGGACATTAATATTTAGGCAAGCAAAATGCCAGAAATCAGGCTTAATTGTCTTGTTGTTCCTAGCGATTCAGTTGGGAGAATTACACAACTTACAATCAAAATTAACAACAATGAATTCGTCCATTCTCCCAGATCACAAATTAAAAAAGAACATATATACTCCCCGATTTGATAATATTCCAATTACTGAATTTGTAGTCCGTGCAATTCCCTTAAATTCAGATAAAGTGCTAGCATCGGTTAATGCTGAAGGAGTGATGATAAGCGTGAATATTGGGAGACAGGATGAAGTACAGGCGCTGTTTCCAATGCTCAATATTCTTGATCATTTTCCCAAGCAACCTTCTGAAAAAGATATTCATATTATAATTTATTTAGATATTAAAACACCCCAGTAATGAAATGAATAGCGATATAGTCACAAATTTTTATGTAATGTAGGCCGGCTTCCGGCAAGGTTTTTTTTATTTTTTAAATAAAGCATATATTATAAATCTTGAAAAATATCACGTGTAATGATGTAATATAATCGCCTGACAATCCTGTACTACAAGTGCATTATGAATCGATACAAAAAAATCTATCATTTCTACCCGAGCGCTTTACTTCGGAAACCAAAAATACTTTTATATCCATAAACCATCTTTACCTGTAACTGCTGTCGGGTGCATAAATTTTTTCGCAAGCACAAACTTACATATATAAAAACCATGTCTTCACAAGCCTCTACACCTTCTTCTCCAAGCTCAATAACGGAAGAAATTTCCACTAGAACAATGTCGGACGTGGTTAAGGATTTTAATACAGAGGAGCTTATCGATTATTTGGGGAGGAAAGACCTGAAGCTCAAGGAGACTCACTTTAAAATTTTACGCAAGGAAGAAATTACTGGTCTTGCCTTTCTCAAGTTAACTAAAGAGGACTTTCGCAGTATTGGCTTCGCTTTAGGTCCAGCAACAGTTCTCGCAGAAATCATTGAAGTTCTTGGCCAAAAAATAAGGAACTATTCCTCGCTTAAAACTCTCGTAAAAATAAGGTCAATGGGGAAGACATAATAAACATCAAGCAGTTTACTCCTGGTAAGTAATTAATTAATTTTCGAAACTAACTAGATAGCCATGTTAACTTTATTTTTCTTTGTAGTCTTCGAGGAGATCAATGATGATGATAAGGCATTCGAACACTGTATGGAAGACATTATATTAAAACTTTCAAATGTGGAAACCATGACCGACGCCAACGAGGCGACGCGCTGTGAATTTATTTCATCGATTCTCCATGCATCCATCGCTATAGCTAAAAAACTTACCTCCCAAGATATATTTATAGTTTTACAGAAAGATATATCCGGTGAGGATGCAACAGGCAGAGTAGACTACGCAATCAAAGTCTGGAAGACCTCCTCTGTATTACCAAAGGGAAGCCACGCAATATTAAGATTGGTTATGCTCAGGTAAGTCTAATACTTGACTCATGTTTTAGAAGTTTCAATAACATTAATGCATTTTATTTCTTAGAGTCTGGCGCAACTCGAGAGTGCATTTCAAACAAATAAGAAAAAACGAACTGCAGATCAAGCATTCGGGAATGACTATTTTGACTATATCTATGGTATTGTGACCACAAGTACAGAGTGGCACTTTATTATATACACTCCGGATGGTATTTATTGTACGAGCGGTAGTGAGTACCAGATTAACCTCACGAAATCCTCCATCAAAGATAGTCCTGAACTACTTCGTAGTAATGTGAAAAGGGTAATTGGCATCATTGTAGGGTTGTTAAAAGATAGAGTTAGTGTAGATAGTTCTCCTGATAGTAAGAGGGCTAGGATCAAAAAAATTATCAAAAAATAATATGGATCGGTGACCTCCTTTGTATTTACTTTTTTGTGTTGTATCATGAAAATTTTTCTTGGAAAAGTGATCAGTGTTATGAAAAGTTACGCTACATGGGAAGCAAAGCACTCTAACAGGTTCATCTATCAACCAAGACCAACTGGAGAGGCAATAAGCGTTCAAGCTGGGAAAGCAACCATATTTCATTTCAGGCAATCTCTCCCGAAGTAGGATTATGCACTGGGTTTCAACTTTCAATACCACAAAATTTTTACTCAAGTGTGATCACCCTTCTGAATTTTCCGTGTTTTATTATTTTAGAAATTTACATGTTATCGTTTCACAATAAAATTAATGTATACAATAAAGCTAAATGTGCATCACATGTAAATTTTTCTTTATTTATTCAGTAAAAATAAAACATCACTAGTTAAGTAGCAATAGAAAACCTAATTGAAATAATCAAAAAGAAGCAAATAAGCGCTATCCCTCGCAGTACTGTTTACGACCTATTTTTTTTATGAATCAACGTTCTTTCCTTGAGGTGCTTCAGGTTGTTCGTGAGGCTGATTCGCAAATGGAGGTGTGAAAAACAATCTTAGGTTTGGGTTTGCATAAAGTTGAAACAAATTTCCCGTTGTCTGCGCGAAAGTCTGCAAAAGATTTTGTTTACTTAATTTTTGACTTCTGATGTATAAACTTTTCAGATTATAATTACCTGAGTTAATCGTTCAATTTCTGTTTCTAATTTCTTAATTTCCATTTTTAATTTATGAGTCTCCTGTATAGCGTTACCAGAATTGATTTCCAATTGCACTTGTTGGTTCTTTAATCCCAATGAATAATTAAAGAATGCAAGGATTGTAACACCGTTCAAAATTATAAGGAGTGAAATACCGAACATAAGTTTACAACAAGTTAATTGATTCATTTTATTTAATTCTCTAATCGGAAGAAAATAATCACTTCTATTTTTAAGTGAATTTTGTTTTAAATACATCATGAAAAGACTGATAAACTCTGATAAAACTGATCAAATAATTTATACTAAAATCTGAGACAGGTTAAGCCGTAGCGTGGCACAGCAAAAAATTATAAAAATAGCTTTTAAAAATTACTATTTTCGTCTATATAAAAACGTAACACTATGTCAGGTGATAAGTGTGAATAGTCTTTACAGTTAGGGAGGCGCAGTGATTCGATTGTTGCCAGTTCATAATTGGTTGAACGGGATATTTGGTGCCTTATGTTTATCAAACCTTGAACTTTGATCATGAAATTAGTGTAACATGACAAAAAAAGCCGATCGAACAATTATGAACTGGCCTTATGGCTGATCACAAACAAATTTTTTCACATCAGTATTTTTTCGCAAATAAAATTCTTGTTCTCACTTACCGCACTTTGAACCAATAGCATTTCGCAAAAAATCCTATATAAACTGAAAACATGTCTATCACGTTACTCTGCCTCATCAAAGGAAATAAGACCGCAAACGCTTTTCCTGTTGATATTAATAAGGACCAGCTTGTTGGCCACCTTAAAAAAGTTATTAGGAAAGAGATAGATGTTCCTGAAAATGTCAAGGCGAAAGACTTGAAACTATGGAATGTGAAGATCCCTGACGATCAGGATGATCTTTTAAGCAATCCCACACTCAATGACGAGGATGAACTCCTTGCAACAAAAAAGATTTTGAAATACTTTTCAGACTCACCTCCCAAAGAACATATCCATGTTATTATAAAATTACCACGTAAGTGTCTAGAGCTTTGGTACAGTCTATAATTTTTCATTTACCATCGTAATATTAACATGTATTCATTTCCGGTTCTTAGCTTGAAAGAGGCGTTGTCATGTATTCCACCACCCATAACATATTCTTCAAAATGTACTACATCAAAGAACTCTACAAAGGTTAATGGTGTCCTTCTGACAAATGTACAACTTTGGGGTGACTTTTTCAAGGAAGTGAATCAGTTCCGCTTCGAACAATAACCGATATTTGAGAGGCCACAATTTATTCAAGATAAAGTGGTATTAAATGAGGAGGATGTTCATGTTGCTATTGACGTCAACATTTGTATAATGTTAAATAGGTTTATGGAATCAGAATATGATTTTTCAAAATGACCTCCTAACACTCCTGGCATACCAGATTTCACCTGTCATCTCGTGGGTTCATTGATCTTGCTAAAAGAAAGAATGTTTAGAAGATATGGGTGAACAAACATTTCCTGAGTTTTATCAGACGAGTAAATGCAAAGACGTGATTCAACAAATCTACAATTATATGGGCAGAAATGAACTTAGATATGATGTTCTCACCACTATGATAATCACTGGTTCTTATGTTGAGAGCTTTGGATCTCAAAAACTCTTCCACTGCAGTCTGAATCTCCACCTGTACTCAAGGCATATGCTTATCTAACTCGACGGGTAAAAGAGAATTCTAAGTCTCTTAAACCTCAAGTAGTAGTACCAGTTCAAGGAACAATAATTCACGTACTTTTCAATCACATTCAAAATCGCTTTTCAGTTCATCAATAAGCCAACTACTAACTTCCGTGAATCAACAATCATCTTCTAACATCCCGTAAACCAGCAAAATTATAACTTCACAGACTTCAAGTTTAAAAGTATACTAGGTGAGGGACGCAGTGGTAAAACACTGCTGTGTGAGTTTTGTGATAATACGATTGCTTTGAAGAGTGTTGACTTATCGAAGGCCCCACCATATGTTCTGGAAGAAATGCAAAAAGAAGTTGAGATTTATAAAGACCTCGTTGACATTCAAGGCAAGTACATTTTAAAATTAATCTGTTATGGATATTATGGAGGAGGTATGAGCTTCGTTATCAGTATGATCATTGTTGGTACTATATTGAGCAAGCATAATATAATAAAACGTCAAAGAACAAAGGCTCTAAAGGGGTTAGAAGCAATCCACAAGTATGGCATCCTCCATAATGACATTCGAGAGGAAAACATCTTAATTAATGACAATGACGACATCTACCTGATTGACTTCGGAATGGCAAGTCAGGAGGACACAAAAAAGAAGAGAAAGCTTTTCGACAAGAACAGCTCAAATATTCTAACTTGCTAGATAGATATAAAGCGTAAGAATTTATTATTAATAAATTCCTATATTGTGATTCTTGTAACTTTAGTTTCTCATTATTAATAAATATGAACTTTATAGCAGTCATATTGTAAAGAACGCGAGGTGAATTTTTAAGTTACGTAAATGCCAAATAGTTAGTTAGATTGTAGGAATAGATCCTAGCACAGACGTCATGTATCATAATATCCTGAACATTTGTATTTATTTTTCGCATGTATTAATAAAATACCATGAATATTCTTCTCGCTTATCATCACTTGATATGCAAAACTATGAAATCCTGAGACTGTAACGTGCATCACGATCTCAAATTTTAGCACTTTTTTATATGAAGTATTTGTAAAGTATGGTATTTGTAATTTGGTATGACTATTAAGTCAGTTGTGTAACTGATCAACTGATGAGTTGGATCAATCTGTGTGATAATTGATTTCTTATATATATCCCAAATTTCCATATTGCAAAAAAAAAGATCTCTTTTCTGTTTGTCCATTGTCATACAAATAAAAACGTATAAAATGTTTACAGTTGGAACGTCCATCAGACTTTGGTGCCTTATTGGTAGGGACAACTTTATTATCGACCTCAAAGAAATTATCAAGAATAGGAAGCAAAATAAGTTTGCTAAGGTTGATTTCGATCAACTCATTCTATGGAAAGTCAACATTGATCAAAGTCAAATTAAGACCACTTCTATTAACGATATATTAAATGATGAAGACAAATTAGAAAACTCAGGATTAACAGTTGTAAAAACCTTTCCAAACACCAAAGGAAACAATGTTAAAGTTATCATAGGAGTGCCTGCTCTCGTTGGTGAGTTATAACAAATATAGTTAGCATGATAGTTATAACTCTTCGCCAATAATACCAAATACTTACTTATTCTTGTGCTTTTCTTTTCTGCTTCTTATTGTCAAACCCGCCCAAAAAATACATTCGCATTATCATAGAGCAACCTGATGCTGGTAACTAAGTGAGTCGTAATAAATTTTATCAACGCGAGTGAACGAGACATTGTTTTAACTTTTCATTCTTGTTATTTAATAATCAATGAAAATACTTAAAGTCGAAGAAAAGGGTAAGTAACTACCTTCAGATATATACTCTTTTTTTCTTCATCTAGAAAATGTTTGATAACTTGTACTATTTCTTATCTCTAGCTATATACTACCAATATAATCAATCAAAGGTAATTCCTATGAAAAACAGCATATGGAATGATTTTGTTAAATTATTTGAAAGCCTTCAAAAACTTTTTGATCCTATAGGCTCAATGATAGATTATAACTTTATTATTGCGAATAAAAGAGTAAAATTTGACTCTAAAGAAGTCTTCGTTGAATTCATTGATAAATACCAAATTCGCTTAGAAATCCTGTTATAATATTAGATACTATAAAAGGTATGTAATCATTTGTCGATTATAAAATAAATCATTGTCTAACATAACAATTTTCAGGCCCCTGCATGACATATACAGAACTTCTAGATACTTTACCAATGTCATCAAAACTTGGAGAACCTGAAGAATGGTATTTTAATAACCGCAATAAAGCTATTTGTCTCAATCACCACCCGCCATCAGCTTCTAACACCGTACCTGTTATCCTACATTGTTTGATTTTCGGTATATTTAAAGATCACTGTGAGGAAGATCTAGAACACAGTGATAACCTATAATTTTTGTCTTGAGATGGCTAAATTTTATACTAAAGAAGAAGAGTATCGAAATAAAGCAAATAATTTATTATCAAAATATCTTGATTGTAGAGTAGATTGACAGAAATTAAAGTACTGATGGTACGGTCAATTTATATCATAAAATTAACATTAAATACAAAAATGAGTCATGTTTGACCAAATCCTATGCAGCTGTGCTTATCTCGAAAACTGTAGATACTATTTATTATTTTGTAAGAACCAGAAAAATACTAATACTAATATGCCATGTTTCTTGGTTAATATTGCAGGTATATCTATAAACTTGCATTGATATATCTTTACTGAATTTGTGAATAACTTAGTACTAGATCTCAGGGCCTACCTTCACTGTATATGGTGCTGTGCTTTCAGATACTGCTATAGTGGATCTTTTTATCCCGACCTATCACCTTATTTAGCTCAAGAATAATGAAAAGATGATGTCATTATTTTCCAGAGCATTTCATGCTTTGAGGTTATCTCTTCAAGAACTAGACAAGTATTATAGAAATGTACCTCAAATTTACTACCGCCAATATCCTTTATTTCTTGATTTGACGTTAACAAGCCAATCGGAAGAAGTCACAAGTCCACAACTTTTAAAGTTAGAATTGATTTCCAATATGGTAGTTATCTGCTTTGAAATACTACACTTCAAGCAGATAACAAAATACAAGAATTTTCAGTATATGTGAAAGCTGTTTAAAGAAAATATTACTCACCTCAAGCACAAAGAATTTTATATGAGAATAGACATTATGCTCTATCATAGCCACCAGAAATAGGCCTGAAGGTTGGCTTTTGATTTATATAGAATGTCTGTAAAATCATGTAACATTAGATAAAATCTTAATAGTGGGAAGCGGAATTCCCTAAGAACGGAAATCATTAGAGTAGTTAAAATTTTATATGATAATAATTTTATGCACAGAGACTTGTGATGTAACTGTAAATATTGGACTTAATCATATGAAATAGATAAGTAATATAACGAAAAGAAGATCACATGATAATAGATCACATGATATGATACGATATTTATGATTGGATCATGTGATAGAAGTTATATGATATAATCACGTGATAATTATGAGATAAAAGATAATAGAAAGTCACGTAAAAAGTAAGTCACATAATGGAGGTCTTCACAAAAAACATGATTGAGATTGAGATTGAGATTTCATATAAAATTTTTAATCTTAATATGTTAGTAAAATTGAAATTCTATACTAAATTTCAATCTCAATTTCAATCATGTTTTTTGTGAAGACCCTAATATCCCAATTGTAGCATAGATACTAAGATAGTCACGTGATATAGATAAATAATATACCGAACAGAAGATTACATGAAAGTCATATGACCAGATAAATAATAATGTTTATTGAATGATTAATGAAGATCAGATAGATTAATTATGGAGTTGATTGATTATGACATTACAACCAGTTTATTGAGCTCGTCAATAGTAAGGTTGCCTGCCGAAACTCATTTGGCCTGGTGCCGAAAGCCGAAACTCTTTTATTAGTGCTGAAACTGCTGAAATGCCGAAACTGCCGAAACTATTTGCAAGTTTCGGCATAGTTTCGGCATAGCTAATACTAACATCTTGATATAGTTTCGGCATAATTTCGGCATTCTATAATAATTTTTTTTCATTAATTTAATTCCAATATATATATACGTAATTAAATATTTTATTTTATTATTTATTTTATTGTAATAAACCAATTTTTATAAACAATGGTATACTATAAGAAACACACTCGTTTCTTTGAAGCAATTAAATAAAACTTTCCATATAAAAAAGTCTGGTAAAAAAAAACAAAAAAAATAGAAAGAACATTATAACGTTTCTTCAATATATTAAAAAAAAAGATTCCTTCCCCCTTCCTTAAGCTTACATACCAAGTATCCCAAGTTCGGGTTCTTCAAGTTCCTAGGAGTCTGGTAACCTAAAAAAACAGAAAAAAGAAACGTTAGTACGTTTCTTTAACACAATTAAATACAGTACCCCATATACTTACCAAAGACCGGTTCTTCCAAGTTCCTGGGAGTCCGGTATCCTAAAAAAAACAGAAAAAAGAAACATTAATACGTTTCTTTAACACAATTAAACACAGTACCCCATATACTTACCAAAGATCCATTCTTTCAAGTTCCTAGGAGTCTGGTAAACTAAAAAAAACAGAAAAAAGAAACGTTAGTATGTTTCTTTAACACAATTAAACACAGTACCCCATATACTTACCAAAGACCGGTTCTTCCAAGTTCCTAGAAGTCCGGTAACCTAAAAAAACAGAAAAAAGAAACGTTAGTACGTTTCTTTAACACAATTAAACACAGTACCCCATATACTTACCGAAGACCGGTTCTTCCAAGTTCCTGGGAGTCTGGTATCCTAAAAAAACAGAAAAAAGAAACGTTAGTACGTTTCTTTAACACAATTAAACACAGTATTCCATATACTTACCAAAGACCGATTCTTCCAAGTTCCTAGGAGTCCGGTAACCTAAAAAAACAGAAAAAAGAAACGTTAGTACATTTCTTTAACACAATTTAAACACAGTACTTCATATACTTACCAAAGTCCAGGTTCTTTCAAGTTCCTAGGAGTCCGGTATCCTAAAAAACAAGAAAATAGAAACGTTTGTACGTTTCTTTAATACAATTCAAGAAAAAAATTAAAAAAAATTAACGTTAGTAAAATATACTAACGTTAAAATAAAGGGTGGGCGGGCGATCATAAAATTCAACGTTAAATTACCTTTTTAACGTTAAAAAAGTTTTTTTAAAAAAAAAAATAATGATAATGGTTTAAAAAACCGTTTTAGATTATCAATGATCAGTTATGATCAGTTAAAAAACTGATTGGAGTTTAACTGAATTAAGAAACGCCGAAACTATATGTATATCATATGATATACTGCGCCGAAATGCTGAAACAGTTTTGGCAGTTTTGGCAGTTTTGGCATTTCAGCATTTTCAGTTGCTTGCCGAAACCTAGTTTTGGCAGTTTTGGCAGTTTCGGCATGCCAAAACTCCCTAGTTTCGGCAAGCAACTTTAAGTCAATAGGAATAAATCCCGATATAATAACAAGTTTATCAAGTTTATTAATAGGAATGATTAGGAGAAGTAATTATAGATAGATTATAAGTTGGAAGATTATTTCTTGAAAAGATTATTTCTTTATGATAGAATATTTCTTTATAATGTAATATTTGAAAAATTTACAAAATAATAGATTAACAAATTAAAGAATAACAGGTTTAAAAATGGGCAATAAAAAAACACAAAAAGGAGGGAAATTTGACCAAGTTTTTGTAATTCAGATCAAGTTCAAAATAACTCAAATACCTTTTGATTAATAAAGTATAAATATACATCCTTTAATTATTTTGATTGTTTATACTGTTTTCTTATAATGAAAAAGTACATTATTATAATAAAATATTAATTATTAAAAGTTATTTCAAATATGCTTATTATTTGCTCAAGCCTTAATTGATATTTTATTAAAAGTATAAATTATAAGTCGAAATAAACATAAACTTTTGTAATAAAAATTATCAAAGTTTGGAAGTTGAAATATAAATAAAATGTTGTGACAAGAGCTATCACAGTTTAAAAGTTAAGGTAAATATAAATCTAAACTAAGCGAGAATACTTTAATGTTTCATTAAAAATAAAGATATTAACAGTTAAGGTGAAATCCTTTTGATTATCAATGGGTGGCAGACATTGGTAACAGTGAAAGGGAAATATTTTAGTTTGTCGACATAGTGAAAGAAAATGTGGCTTTGATGTGAAGCTAATCAATTTTGAATGGTCAGGACTTGCTGGAACAGCATGTTATTCTCATTTTATGAATCATATCAGGACCCCAAATAATACTAATATAATTCACAAGTAAACTTTAAATACCAAAGTAAAAATACATTTTATGACATAGCTCTGTCAGTATTGAAGCTAGGAATTCGTTTTTACTATCATTAGAATCCTCTCATCAAGACGAATCTAATGACATAAATTTTATTAAAATCGAATCACTGGTTATGTTAAAAACAGGGGTATGTAGGATAACAAAATTTTGAAAATATTCCTGTAATACGCAACTTTTGAAAAATTTTAATATAAACTCTATGCAAACTTAAATGTGAGTTGTCTGCCCCTGTGGGAATGTGACATGTGCGATGGGGTCCTTCTTAGGATGACCATTCCTTCCAGAGTATAAATAATATATCCTTAAATGTGAGTTGTCCCCCTCCTTTCTCTACTCAGTGTTTTGACATTTCCCCTAATCAATTTAATCGTGAACTTAGTTTTTCTAATATTTTACGAATTGGTACTATCAATGTTCAATCTATAGTTTATTCTTCAAAACAACTAAATTTATTTTCTCTAATAATTTCTCATCAACTTCATGGTTTGATCCTTACTGAAACCAATTTACGATCGCCTGCGCACAAATATGTGTGTGAACCTTATCTCTCCCAATTTTCGTATCACAAATGGTTTTCATTTTCTCCTTCTGTTAATTACCATGCGGGTATTGGCATAATTCTTCATTCTAGTTTAGCTATGTATGTAATTAGAAAACGGTTTTATAAGGACCAGTTAATATCACTTTTTCTCCAGCTACCGGGTCGACAAAATGTTTATATTATTAGAGCCTATATACCTCCTTCTAGTGGACTTAATAATAGATTAATTTCTTGAATATCATTCTACTCTCGTTTCTTAGATTACTGATGCGCGCTCCGCTGATGCTCACGTTTTATTAGGTGGTAAGTCGTCGGGCTGGTAGTGTAGTCACTACGTTCCTCCACCTCGGCCAGGGGCCTCGCAGTACCTACATCCCCCCTCCGTGGGGCAGGTTTACCTGCCACAGTACCATGGTCTGCCACGGTATTTTTCCACTTTTTTTTTTTCTACATTTTTTCTTATATATAACTTACTATGACAACTATGGCAACTATGGCAGACTACTTAAAAACGGAATAAAAATGCGAATAAAGCCAAAATCAGACAGAATTTCCTGCCATAGTACCTGCCATAGTACGAAAAACCTTATAATAATACTATGGCAGCCTTAGTCAGCCCCTCAGACCCCAAAACCCGATTCACGCTATGATTACCCTTTATATACTCACCTAGACCCTCCAAGTATGATTCCCTATGTCCTGAACTATGGCACCCGAACTATGGCAGCCGAACTATGACCACTTACTCCCGTCAGAAAAAATATATTCGGCAATTGAAGATTAGGTAACTATAAGTAACATACAATGATAAACTTACACGCCGCCACTTCTCTTGCCGAAGATCTTGGTCTCGATCTTGTAGACATCTATGGAATCCGTAAATGGATCCAAATGCAGGCTTCGCCCTTCAACGACCCGGACATAGTAAGAGAGATGGTCAGAAACCTTCCGATCAAAGAATTCGGAAAACATCTCAAGATAAACAGACTCTGGTACAACGGTTGTAAAGCCGAGTTGTGGAAGCGATATAAAGAAGCTGAGGAGGTATACAAACAGGCAGTAGACTACTACAGGGAGGCCATTGGCAATTTCAATGAAGCCGATCAGAAAAAATACACTAGGTTCGCAGGAATGGTGGCAGTAGAAAGAGCTCTTCTCAGATGTGGCTTTATAACGCAAGAGTCCGACTGGGAGAAATGGACTCAAATAACGTACAACATCCAATTGCTTAAGGAAGGCCGCACTCTTGATGACTCGGACGATGAATCAGATGATGGAGAGGTATCTCTCGATGACTCGGATGATGAGGAATACTTTTAGAAGGCGGTACTAATCTGTCTTTCTCTTTTTTGCTTCCTTAAGGCATTTATCAATACACTGTTTACACGCGTCATCAGACTCTAAAATTTTTTGCCCAAGTTTTTTGCATTGCCTATTATACGCCGTCTGATGTCTTTTAGCCGCGGTTTCTTTTTTCTTCTCCTTGGTTTTCTTTTTGATAACCCAGTCTATCCCAGTAAAAGTATTCTTATGCATCCCACAAACTACACAGTCACCATGTAAACGATAGCGGCCATTTGTGGTCATATCTTGTATTTCACTAGCAGTCTCGGTTTCCTTCTTACACTTTAGGCAGTAAAATCGTGTCATCTTAAGATTTGAAGTCCGAAATCTTTCCTTTAATTTGTCGTAATATGTCGCATTTAGAGAATTATTACAAATACTACAATCTCTCCGGAGTACCGGCACGAATTCTAAAAGGTGAGGAGCACTACAACCTATATAAAAAGCCCCTAAAGGAGAAGTCATCAGAGCGTCCACAAGTAGTTGTATGGAAACCAAATGCAACACATCAGGCAGATCTTGCAGAGATGCCAGTCGACCCCAAAGGATTCCACTATTTCCTCGTAGTGGTGGAAGTCGCGGGTAAACAAGTCGATGCAGAACCCCTAAAGGATAAAACTGCAAATAGGGTTCTAAACGGGTTTGTCAAAATCTACAGAAGAAATCGTATTAAGCCACCAACACACAGACTGGAGACAGACTCCGGATCAGAATTCACTAACGACCAGGTACGTGATTTTTTCCTGAACAGCCTAGGGGTAATGATGAGGTTCGGCGAACCAGGAAGACACAAACAGCAATCATACGCTGAACGAGCCATCCAAGCAATCCAGGAACCTCTCCTAAAACGAATGGTGGCACAGGAGTTGAAGACCGGGGTGACATCCGTGGAATGGTCAGAAGATTTCCGTGATGTAGTTAATAAAATAGATGAAATCTGGCAGAGAAATCCCCCAGACATTCCGACAGGGTCACCCAAAGTGTCAAAAAAGACAGAACTTCTCTCTGAAGGAACACATGTCCGAGTCAAGTTAGACGAACCTATTTCAGTACTCGGGAATAAACTCCATGGAAAATTTCATACAGGTGACATAAGATGGAATCCCAATATCCGTGTCATCAAAAAAATGATCCTCTCACCCGAACAGCCTCCTACGTATCTTCTTGATGGACCACACGGGCGTCTAGGTGTATCCAGATGTGCGTACACCCGAAAAGAGTTGCAGATTGTTCCAGAAAATGAACATCCCCCACCTGACTCCGTGATAAGAGGGCAACCCGAAAGATTTGTACCTGAGCGGATACTCCGGCATCGCATCAGGAAGGGTCAAGACCAGTATCTAGTCAAGTGGGAACGATACCCAGATACCGAAGCCACTTGGGAACCCGCTGACCGGTTGGAGGAGGATGTCCCTGCCTTAATCCGCAAATTTTGGGAATAAAAAATAAATATTCCCTATTTTTTGTCTCCTCGATTCACATCAGAAACTATCGGGATAAAAACATTCTTCTCATTACAAGTAAGGGCGATATGTTCACGTGATTCATGGACATCATAATTGTAACGTTTCAGACACGTCCGGCTCAATCCAATCTCCCTATGCTTGTAATCGCTTAAAACCGCGAGATTCTCAGTGATTACACAATCAGGGGTTAGTTTGATTGACACACCTTTTACCATGCCGAATGTCCTACCAGAACCCGGAGCGCCGGATATGTTATGTGTAATACTCTTGTCGATATCCAACCCTAATTCTTCAGCGGCTTCCCTCTGAATAAAAGACGCGTTAGCACAAGTGTCTGCTAAACACTGAATTGCTATCCCATTGACCTTCCCATCCAGCGCTAAAAGATCTTTAGTATTCTCCAAACGAGCTATGTCAATATCCATCGGGTCATCTTCCCTGATATCCTCTTCTTGTTTTTCCTCAACTAGGTCTTCCGGAATCTCCGTACTTTTACGAGCAGACTTTAATTCTTCCCGAAGAATCTCGCGGAGTAATTTTCTAAAATCTGCAGACCTTAATAAACTTAATGAATCATTTTTGGTGACGGCTTTTATAAGTGTGGGCTTACTACTAGTAACCTTCACAGGAATCTTAATAGGAGTCATTTTAACTGATTTTTTTGGAACAGATTTAAGAAGTTTCGAGATACTTACACCCTTATCCGAGTTTACTTTTTTTTTGTACTTCGAACCGCACAAATCCGAAAACCACCTTCCTTATCGGGAACAATTTTCAAGTCATCAAAACTCGCGGTATTAGTATCAATATCCATAGCATCATCATTAAGATCGAGGTTTCTCATTGCTCGGGCTAATTCCAGATCATCGCGTCTATCTTTAGCCTTCTGAAGTCTCTTTGGAAATCTTTTAGACGTCTCATATTCCATAATAAGATCAATAACATGTTGATCATCCTCACTAGTCCACTCAGGAGCATCAGGGTCACCAGGGTCATCACCAAAATCATGATCTACATAACCATCATCCCAATCAGGATCCTGATGATCCTGAACAACGCGTGGCCGTGGCTTTGGCCGAACAGGTTTAATCTGTTGTCTATAGACCGGTGGTTTACGAACTGGCTTAGATGCTTGTAATTGTTTAAATTGTGCCTGGAAATTCTTGGTAAGTTCTTCGGCTTGTGCCTTGAGCAATTCTTGTAATCGTTCTTGAGTAATAACGTCTGTCGACCTTTGTATTACAGCACCTTCGTGTGGAGTCACGGGATGAGTATAGCCAGCCAATTCCTCTTTTTTAGCCTTTTCAATACCCTGACGCCTTTGTAATCCATAGAACATTTCGCCCTTTCGTCGCTCAAGATCACTCAATCTATCGATTAATGTATTAAGAGATGCCGCCCCGATTCTGGAAGCTTCAATAACGTTTTCCGGCAAAAGTCCTCTATAGAACTGGTCAGTAACCATAATTCGATTATATCCTACAATATCCCCAGCCCTCTCAACTCGCTTATAGTAAGATCGAACAGGTTCACCTTGTTCCTGGTAAAGATTACTAAATCGTATCTGAAGTCTTTCTTCTACGACGGTTGGAAAATTTGTACGCATATGCATAAATGCTTGATCCAGGAGAATCCCCTGTAAGACTATTGGTTGATTCTGGACAGCAGCATTAAATGGACCTCCATGATTTCCCAACCCATTAACGGGTTGATGAGTAGGACGTCCGCCCGCACGCCTCCACTGCTCTTCAACTTTAAAATTCGTTCTAACGATATCAGCGCGTGATGGGAAAAATGCATCTCCAACGGTTACCGCCGCATTACCTGCAACCCTTGAATATACATCAGCATCAGACCCGGGTAAGTAAGTACCAACATGTAATCCATTAGCAACCTCAGGAACAGCTAAAGCTCTGAACGCTCGGCGAGTAGCACCGGCTCCACCATTTGCAGTAGCCACTAACCGAATATTCGAGAGTTCCCAATTTTTTCCAGTAAGTTCTGCATCAAACCACCTCGCCGCTTCATCTCTCATACAGCTACGAAGAACCCCCATCGCTCGCACCCGACCAGGAGGCGCACCGGCATTGTCCAATGGATCAATACCAACGGTATTAATATACCCTAAAAAGTTATCAATAAAAAGATTAAGATCTTCATCTTCCCGACCATGAAATATGGGGGCAGCTATACCAACGGCAGCCATATCGTATTTTGTGGATGGTTGAGAGGAGGTGGAGGAAGGTTCAATTGTCTGATCCGAAACCATTGTACTTGGATACGCAGAGCGGCTATTTGTTGGAAAAGTCGATTCCTAAGACGTCCCAATGTCCGAATTCCAAAAAGAACCCGATTATTGGCATATACAAGCCGATTTCGTGCCACATCACGCTCGCCTATAGCTCTATTACGTTCACCTATAGCTCTATTACGTTCTCCTCTCATAAGATTATATTGCTGCTGAAGACGACGATTAGTCGTCCGCATACCACCAAACTCACGTTCCAATTCAGCCAAATTAGCTTCTAAACTAGTAATAGTATCTTGTACGTTATTTAGCTCATCTTGTGTAAGACCTAACAAACCCGTTTGAACCTCGAGTTCATCTTGTAATTCATCACGTTCTTTTCGAGATCGATCGCGTTCCGCTTTTAATATATCACGTTCTTCGTATGTTTCTCTACAGCGATGAATTAATAAATTAAGAGCATGTTTAAGACGATGGTTTGCATTTTGTACATCTCGATTAACAACCATGCGATCACTGACAGTTAAAAAATCTGTTAGATCCTTAATTACCGCAACTAATGGTATATTATTCATATCACGCAAATCCCTAGGAGGCGGTCCAGTAGGCTCTGAAGGAGTATAAATTGCAATTGGTGTCGACATCATATTTAAACTAAATTAGAATAAAATTCAAATGGATCTTTATGTATACAATTTGGACGAGTACATGACCGACTCGAGACAGGGTAATGAGTTTGCCCCATCATGGCCTTTCCGTCTTGCCGTAGCAGGAAGTTCTGACTCGGGTAAGACAACTATGATCATTAATTTGTTAATGGGAGACAAGAAGGCAAAGGAGGATGGCGAAAGGTACATATTATGTGATGCGGTAATTCTAGTTGGCAGATACCTCGATGAACCGAAGTGGGCAGTCGTACGTGATTTTTTCAAAGAAGAAGAAATTCCGTTTACCGCAGTATCCCATAGTGAGATTCCAAATGTTAAGGACTTCAACTCCACCCAGGCTACTGTGGTAATCTTCGAGGATTTGATGGATGCGCCTAAAAAAACCCAGGATCTCATCACTGGATTTTTTACACACGGACGACACAAAAATATTTCATGTATTTATGTGGCCCAAAGATTCTTTACCATTCCCAAGGCTATTCGTGAAAATGTGAATTATATTTCCCTACATGGAGGTCACGGAAGTTTAACCGATACTAAGAGGATCATCCGCCAGTATACAGAAGAATCGGAGTCACTAGCTCCAGTAATCGATGACCTTACTCTGCAACGCGAATTTATAGTATTTGATCTTAGAAGATCCAAGAGCGATCCGTTATCCATTCGGGTTAGATGGGATACTAGTCTCAGTTCGATCACTGATCAATCTCAGTTCGATCCTAGTTCGAACTCAGTTCAATCCCCGTTCGATCCGAGTTTGAACCCAGTTCGATCAAAGTTTAGTCCTTATGGCCAGAAAGCTGTAGCTGAAGCAAAAAAGTCCTCCCAGCTAATTGAGTTTACTCGGGAATATCCATCGCCTAAAGAGAGAAAACACCTCCTCGTATCTGGTATTATAGCTAAGAACGCAGATACCTGGATTAAGTACGTCTTTCGGGAAGCCTACGGACTATCTGGTAAAACCCTGGGATCAGACTTCCAAAAATTCTTAGCAAAAGTACGGGATAGGACCACGAAGACTGAAATTCCAAAACCTGAGACCGTAAAGGAGTTATTCTCCCGATATGAAGTCCTGAAGTCTAGTCACCCTTTGGATAATAAAAAATTAATAGAAGGCATCGGGGTCCTTTTACAGATCTTTTCTAAGGGTCATATGGACCGTCGAGCATTACGAGTAGGGATCAATAGTATTTTGTAAGAATCTGGTTGCTTTAGCAACCCATCTCGCGAAGTTTTTCCGCAGAAGCCCTAAGAATCATGGCACTTTTTTTACGTCCTTCGAAGTCAATCCGTAGCATCCTAGCTTTTAATCCAATAGCTCCTAAGGCTCGAGAAGCAAAGTTCTTAGTCATCGGATTTCTTACATGATTTACATAGTTCTCATAGAATGTAGTAAAGGGTTCATCAATACCATCCGGATATGTATTCCGTAAGAACTGATATAAGGCAATTTCCCCACTGTCACATCCAATGGCTATAAGCTGTTCAAGAAGCCACTTCCTAGTATCCTCGTATGAATCTCCGTCCATAATTTTCATATCTAGTCTTTGTGTGAATAATTGCGTAAAATCCGCATTACTTGCCCGACGGATAATCTGGACCAACTTATCTCTGGCAAGTCCCAAGGCTTGTAAAGGTTCACTCTCGTCACCAATCTTCTTTATAATCTGTCTATACAACACGCTGGATAATCCTCTATATGCCGCTTTTGCAGAGAATACTCCACAGTTCTGACACTGGTTTATTACGATTGATGTTGACATGGCTATCTTTCTTTGATTATTCGCTCACTTAGTATCCTTCACAATCTTTTTTATATATTGTTATCTTTAAATACCTGTCATTTGTATAAAAAAAAATAACTGGCATTAAGGGATCAACCGTTGGAAAGACCGGAAGACCAGAGGACCGGAGGACTCACCATTAGGAAGCGCAGTCCTTGCACAACTTGTCCGTTAAGTCACTTGGGCTTACAGGCATGAGACATTCCCTACACAACTCAATATTAAGCTCTGCAAGTCTCGGGGCATGGTCCTCCAAAGTTCGTGGATGACCGGAAGGACCGGAGGAAGGTGTCCCGTTAGTCATATTCTGCTGTAAGATAAAATCATCATATTCATCTTGGTCAGCTTGAATAGCGGCTCTGATTTGTTGTATATTATTGAAAGTTAACCGCTGGCCATCAAGATTTTCCTCATTATAGCGTGTTTCATTGATGATTTCATCTATAAGCTCCTCCTCTTCAGAATGAACAAGGTAGTAGTCCTCAACTACCTCGTAGTCACTCTCAACCAGTCTATGATACGTTCTAGTACCGTGTTGAATATAGCGTCCTGTATCTGTATTTAAATATACAGGTTGTTCCTGGGGTGGAGGCGGTACGGTTTGTCTACGGACAAGCCTTCCATCGATATAATCATGGGATTCCATAACTATTCGATTAAAGGTATCTCCACCAACACGGATTGGACGTCCGGTTATAGGATTAGTTATATAAGGGTATGACATGTCTTTTTTCTGTACGTGTCTACATACCTAATTGTTATCTTCAATTTACAATAACCAAGTGACATCGTCATCAGTCCTTGTCAAAAAATGCGAGGATGCCTGATGATGAGGTTACATGGTCATCAGTCCTTGTCGCAAAACACGAGGATACCTGATGAATAAGTTATTGGATTATTGGCCTAAAAAGCATTCATGGAAAAACTATGGATTATATTACAGAAAATGTGAACGGAGTTCATGTCACGTGATACCCTGAACAAATGTGTAGAGTGTCACGTGATTTCATGCGGTACGTAGATCATTTCCTTTTTGGGCGATACCCGTTCCACAAAAAATCGATTTTGGTAAAAATGCGTTTGGAACCTTGTGTAACATAAATTTCCTTTTTCGGTAATTCGGGATTACGCGGTAATGCCGGCCGGATCTAAAAAATATGACTCTGCAGGGTAATTCCTACGAAAGTCAAGTACAAAATGCTTACTCCTGTTGAGTCCATTCATACCACTCCCAGTCCCCAAGGATCGCCTCCCCATCTTTGTTCACTTAATGCATACTCTATGGTTTCCCTCTCTTGGGGGTCCACGACCATCCCATTCCTAAGCATTTTCTCCATAATATAAAGCTGATCCTCGGTGAGGCGGTCTATCCAGTTTTTATAGAAGTTGTTTACATCTTCAAACGTCATCCACTCAATATCCCCCTTTTCAAACCGCTTTCCAAGAGCCTGGATTTCCCAGTACACATCCCCGATCGTAGTGGCATAATTTTTCCACCTCTTATATGCCTCTCGACGAACTTCCTGCCACCACACTCTATCTACCTTACTCGCTGCAATAAGGTCAGTATCCGGGATCTTTGCAACAATGCGTTCGACTATTTCTACTGGTAATCGGTCCAACATGATGTTATGTTACTTATACTATAGCTATCTTCAATTACTGTATGCCTATTACACATGGATAAAAAATATAGACTAAATTCGTACAGAATCGTAGGACCACAGGAGCCGCTTATGCAAGAAGTTCTGTTAAGGTTTTCTCAGCCTCGTTTTTAGTAATAGCTCGCTTTGGGGGACCGGTTGATGAGTCCTTAGTCGCATTATAATACAATTCGAAGAGGGCCTCAAGCTTATCTAGGAGAGCTTGTTTATTCTTGTATGATTCGCGGATTTTTGCTATTTTAGCAGTATATGCCGCATTATCTGGGAAGAGTTTTCTGGCCACGAACTTCACATATGATACAGGAGAATTTGCCGTTTGGATTCGCTTGATATACTTCACGTGGTCCTGGACGAGGTAACTGGTTTTGCTAAACCCAGATACTAATGCGATTACTATAGTATCTTTTAATGCGCGGATAATCTTGGGGACAGTTTCGTCAGAGACAACATTAGGCTGAATGCGCGATGCCTCGTAAATAACCTCCTCACTAGTGCTGTCAGTGCTGTTAACAATGCTTGCGAATTCGGTATATGTTGACATGATTCTTTGTACTTTGTAAAAAATATAAATCTTCAGTTACCTGTTCATTCGAATGAGAAAAAATAAATATGAACCTCGGGGTTTACACTTGGGATACTGCAAGACAGTAGAAGCGTCGCTCGGCCTTTTGCATCAATGGAGAGCCTGGTCTATATAACCAGGGGATAGCGACTTTCTGGATTATCCTAGCCGCTTTATTGTTCCTTCTTTCTATATATCTCCTAAAGGCATTCTGGATCATTTCAGCATGATGAGTATAATAGTCGAAATTAAAATGCTTTGGGCAACTATATAAATGTAGTCGCACCGCTTGATCCATGGAAGCATCGGCTCCCCATCCGCGATCAATAAAAGATTTACAGTAGGTACAGTACCACCTATTTGGTAGTCGTGATACTATTCTCCTAATGTGCACAATATAAGCATATACAGCTTGGACGAGACCTTGGATAAGGTAGCCGCCTATGAAAACCTATTCTACTACAAGTCTCATAATATTGCACAGCATTCTGAATGCGCTTAGCCCACGTGTGGAAACTTTCGTCGTCTTGTCTACCTAATCCGTCGGTGTTTTGCATTTGGGTATCTTGTAAGATTACATGTTCTATAGGTTTATTCAATTATGCTATCACGGTATGTCGGTAAAAAATAAACCTACCAGTTCTTAGCAATCATGTCCAGATAACCTTGTTCGCATTTTTCACATGGCAGTATCCCGCGGTTTCAAACTTGAAAGTCTTTAGAGTCGTATCTGCATTCTCTGAACAAGTGAAAAGCGCGGGGCTATCTGGCTGCTCTTCTAAAATAAATCCATCCGTATGGATACGTCGTACTTTATCCTTGTATGGTTGAATTGCCTCAGATGTGATTTTGCGACCACGTGCTAATAAGAATGGGGCGATCCTGGGATACTCACCTTTGAAGGGATTACCCGGGTTTGTGAACTGGAATCGCCACTGGTCAGATCCTACTGGTATGATAGAGTCGAGTGTATGGCCCTCTGGAAATGTAAACGGGTCTGTTTGATCTGCGGTGAGTGTCTTGTAATTACGCTTCCTCTGGCATAATGCTCCCCATAATGTGTTGAGGACTCGCTTTGCCACGTGGCCAGCTACGCCACCCTGGTTTTTAATTTTGAAGAGGAAGTGTACATACTCACCGAATATTACAGTTCCAGGGATTCTCGCTTCTCTATCATATATCAATGCATTTGGCTTCCCATCCTGTATTAACTGTATATTGAGACCAAGTTTTTTTGCTCGTTGTAAGTCGATGAATGTATAGATTCCCCTTTTATTCTGTCAGAAGAGAATATTATTCCCACTTATTTTGGCACGGAATAATCCATACAAGGCATAACCCCTGTGGTCGACAAAGTCATTAAGTGTCTGGAATTTACCCCGTCTGATTGGAAAGTTCGCGTTCGATTGTTGGATACTCGGGTATAAACTTGTTGCGTCATACTGTCTTCCATAGCCCTTCCACTCGTTATCTGCCCAGATTAATCCTCCCATCATTGCATCACTTAACCACTCCGCTTCTATCGGGTCAAGAGGATCATTGGCTGGAATTCCTACACTTAATCGTTCGAATAACCAGAGAGCCGTTCTTTTGTAAGACCAGTTATGGTATGATAAGTCGATTCCTAAACCGAACTTCTTTGTCTCCTGTAGAAAGGAATTCCGCTCCTCGTGGATTCTCTGATATGCTTTTTCAAGAGTTTCATATACTCCAGTCTTACGGTTTTTCTCGACAGGGATGAAAGAACTTTTGGAATTCTTAGTTTTTTGAAACTGCGCAATTGTGCAAGACTTAACTGTTTTGCCGTTGTATATTGTGACTACATTATTGGTCCCATCTTCATGGTATACAATGGGTAAATTACGCTTTTTATCTATTTTACTGGGGTGGAGTCTTCCAGGATTTAACGTGAGGGAGTAATGGCCTTCTGATAGGATGAGAGTCGCACGTCTATCGGACTTACTCTTAGAGATTCGGGTAATGTCCCCCACAATATTAATTGCGAGACTTCCTGCGAGTTGTTCAACCTTGTCCATGCATGAAACTGGGATGGGAGCATCGCGATTGAGACCTAATGCCTTTTTGATATACTCGGGCTTTTCGATTGACTTTGGCATTTTAGAGAATGTACCGTAAATATTTTTTAGGCATTCATACAGGCAATCATTTAGCTCCCCATTGCATCCTCCTGCGGCCGGTGGACTATCTCTTGCATAAATTATGAATCGTTCAAAATAATCAGGGTCTGCGTCATCCGGTAGTTGTGCTTCATCATAATGGTCTAATAGTGAAAAGAGGCTGGCTGGTTGGTTTCCTGATGTCCATCCACCGGGTTTCCAGTTTTCATAGGGAAGTAGGATCTGGAACTTTCTATCTGGAAATCGCGTCTGGAGAGTCTGACCGAGTCTGGCGATAGCTCCTCTGGAAAAGCGAGCACCAGAATACTGAAGTTCCTTGATGTCAGGTCGTGTTGGTAAAGTGCGGGCAATTCTTGAGTATTGCATTTTTATGTATATGATTTGTCTTCAACTATAAATAATATCTTTCTATATATATACGAAAAAAAAAAGAAATAATCTCAAATAGCGCTTACAATATGTCGTTGATAGCGCCCTCAGTATCCTCTTCGTCCCAGTCATCGATGATTCCATTGGAGCCTCCCATTCACGTTCCATATCAGTTTTTGGACGTTCCTCGGGGATCTCTCGCGCTTTACCCTTATCTGCCCTCATAGTTTCATAACCAGAGGGGGTGGGAATAATCTCGGCATTACGATTCTCCTTGTATATTCTTATTAAATCTGCGAGTTCTTTACGGCTAGGTATTTTAGGTAAGTATCCATTATATTCAATCCAGTCCTTGAAGCGGTCTACTACCTCCATAAGGTAGTACTGGTACTCGTCCTCAATACGCGTTGTGGGACATTCCTCTATTTCAAACGCGAGTATTTCCCAGTCATATTCGTCTGACGCATCTTGGTACTTGGCCCATAATTCCTTACCTGTATTGTAGAGATCATTGAAGACCTGGTCCTTTAAATTTTTAACCCATGATTTGCGATCCCATCGGTGTCTTTCTTGCCAAGCCCAGTGCGCTCGAGTGCCTTCCTTTGGTTCAGGATCCCGGTCAACTTCTGGTTCTGTGTCGGGTTCTGGGATAAATTGCTCTTCAGAAGCCGGTTCTGGGTCAGGCTTAGTGACAGATGCAGAAGATTCTGCGGGATACTCGGGTTGTTGTTCAGCAGCTGGGTTCACAGTTGTAAAATCTGAGTCAGATAGCAAGTCATCTAAAACGTCGTAGTTATCTGGCTCGGGGATAGGTTCTTCTTGGTCGGGTTCCTCGTCAGATAAATAACAATCTGAAAAGTTATCTATAGATTTATCGGTGTTTGACTCATTAGTATCTTCATCGGGATCTGGTTGTTCTTTTCTTAACTCTTGTGGACGTTCTTTTAAGTGGTCAGGCTTGGGTGGAAGCGGTGGAGGAGTCTTGCGAATTACAGGTGCAGGTTTTTCCTCAGCGGGTTCGGGTTTTTTCTCAGCGGGTTTTTCCTCAGCGGGTTCGGGTTTTTTCTCAGTGGGTTTTTCCTCAGCGGGTTTGGGTTTTTTCTCAGTGGGTTTTTTCTCAGCGGGTTCGGGTTTTTTCTCAGCGGGTTTTTCCTCAGCGGGTTCGGGTTTTTTCTCAGTGGGTTTTTCCTCAGCGGGTTCGGGTTTTTTCTCAGTGGGTTTTTCCTCAGCGGGTTTGGGTTTTTTCTCAGCGGGTTTTTCCTCAGCGGGTTTCTCGGCAACTAACTCTACTCCCTCTACTGGTGCTTCCTGTACGTCTTGTACATCTTGGATTACTTTACTAAAATTCTCCACGATTTTTGCTTTATCTAGTATGTAATAGTTTATTCGGGTACCTGAGCGGCTTACACGTATTTTAGGGGCGAATTGTTTAATCTCCATACCGAATTTATTGTCACTTAGTGTTTTGTTTTCACCCTTCTCACTGCACCAATTCTGGTAAGTGCTATAGAAATTTGTACACGGGATTTCAAGTGTGTCGCAATTGTCGGGCCACATCATTTCAAGGTAATATTGTATAAAACGCTGGGGATTCGGGATACTTGCTTCAATTAACTCCCGTTTCATTTGAGTATCAGGAATAGATCGGGGATTGAAGCCAGTTAAGTCTCGGCTAAGTAGATAGGACATGAAGGAACTGGCTGTATCCGGATTTTCTAATACTTTTACGAGAGAACCGAAGTATTCTCTATTGCCCTTATATTTGGCTGAGACGTTGAGAGCTACAAATCTTTCATCTCCCATTTCTATGCGGATTGGCATAGCATGATTACTGAGGATCATGTAGCCAGCAAAGTCATCAATAACCTTCACATCTATCCCCTTTTCCTCAATAGAGATGTAAGGCTCGGTGATTAAACTCTTGAGTCGGTTGTTTGCCCCGTGCCATTCCTTGCCTGACATATCGCATTCATTGAGGATGATAAGTTTTTTGGCACGAACAGCCGCATTGAACCTTCCCATTACATCTTCAAGACGCGTAGTGGAAAGGAAGTTTTCACGGCCGAGAATACGTTCTCCGATAAAATCGGTTAAGATATTCTTACCACATCTGGGGGGACTGCGCATGATAATTGCTGTACCGGGTTTTTTGTCTGGATTTTGAATTAGAAATGCGAGCCAGTTGAGGATGTATATAGTTAATTGCTTGTCCTCTGCACACCATACCTCATGAACGTGTCGGATGATTGGATTAACTAGGTTTGGTTTGATGCGCTTAGCGGGTTGGGCCCTGAAACCTAGGAAGAGATTGAAGAATTCAGGATTATACTTTGGCGCATTTGGGGGATAAGGCATGAAGTTTACATCTGTATAACAGATCTTTGCGATTGATGCTTGGAGAAGAAGATCCTTTAATTTGGTGGATGTGGTCACGTCACTGTCTTCTCCGGTATCTGACCGAATAATTACCTTGTGCTTAGTAGAAATCCCCTTAAGATCTGCGGCGAACTCGAAGTATATGCTTCCATTGTAAGCCTTCTTTTTTCTAATCCACATGCCGGATTTTGTGGTGATGAAAGCCACAGAAGCCAAGATTGCTGAATTGACGCTTTCTTTCGTGTGTGTACCTACACATTTTTTAAGAAGGTCATCGTAGAAGAAACGGTTGTTGGGGTTAAAGATTGCTGGAACTTGAGCGGCCATTTTTTGTTCTATCAAATCGAGTACTAATTTATAGTTACCTAATCTTCAATTGCCGAATATATTTTTTCTGACGGGGGTAAGTGGTCATAGTTCGGCTGCCATAGTTCGGGTGCCATAGTTCAGGACATAGGGAATCATACTTGGAGGGTCTAGGTGAGTATATAAAGGGTAATCATAGCGTGAATCGGGTTTTGGGGTCTGAGGGGCTGACTAAGGCTGCCATAGTATTATTATAAGGTTTTTCGTACTATGGCAGGTACTATTGCAGGAAATTCTGTCTGATTTTGGCTTTATTCGCATTTTTATTCCGTTTTTAAGTAGTCTGCCATAGTTGCCATAGTTGTCATAGTAAGTTATATATAAGAAAAAATGTAGAAAAAAAAAAAGTGGAAAAATACCGTGGCAGACCATGGTACTGTGGCAGGTAAACCTGCCCCACGGAGGGGGGATGTAGGTACTGCGAGGCCCCTGGCCGAGGTGGAGGAACGTAGTGACTACACTACCAGCCCGACGACGGTAACCTGAATGCTGAATTTGATGGTTACCTCAAGAATATTTCTGATCCAACTATTTTATCTCCTATTAACCCTTTATTTTGATATTTACATTCACATCAATTTGATGATTTGTGTGCTTTTGATTCTTCTTTCTTTCCATTACCCACTTTTTGATCTTCGAGTTCTAATCATTTATCCTGTTTGGATTATCTTTGGACTTCTTCTGCTTTTCCTGCGGCTCATTTATGGTCTCATATTTTAGATTCTTTAGATACTTTTAGTTCTGATCATTTTTTATTAATTGGATTTTTTGATTTCCTTAATATTCGTGATTTACGTGCTCCGAGTTATTTAAAACAATGTTCAAGATTCCGTACTGAATATAATGTTTATGTTGCTCTTCCTGAACAAAAGATTCTTTTTACTGCAGAAGTGGATTCTGGTCTTAAGAAACCTGCTTACTCTAAGGGTGATGGATACCTAAATCAAGAATGGTATCGGCTAAAATCCACCTTACTTACCGCCGCTCGCCGTGCTTTTTCCAAACGAATAATTTCTTTAAACAAGCTTCAAGTAGTTCCATTCAAACTCAGACCTTTTATCCATCTTAGTCAGAAATTGGATCATTATATTAGTTCACTTTTTAAAATTTTTTCAATTTCTGACCTCTATTTTTCTTGGAATCGATTTTTTCCATCCTTTTGTAGAGAATTCACGGATTTATTTCCTGATCAGTCTGCCTTTATTGATTCCCTTCCTATTCCTACTACACTTTATTCAGTTTTTATAACTTTGCATTTAGACTTTCCGACTTTCTTGACGAAATTTCAAACCTTTTTACGAACCATTAAAAGGTTTATTTCTGGAAAAGTCACTTTAGAATTTGATAATCATAAGCAAGTTGCTATGAAAGCTGCTATTGCTGAACAGAACTCCAATTTCTATGAAGATAAAGGAAAATTCATCCGCAGCTCTTTGAATCGAGAAAAACGAAGCATTGTTTTGGACTGAATACTTATTACAGATATCCCTGGTAATCCCAATTGTTGATTGCACCTGATGACATTTATAAGGCTGCCATTAGGCACTTCCAAAATGTAGTTGGTCCTAGTAAATCTCCATTTAAGAATCTTGAAGACCTCCCTGATCGATGAAAAAGTCGCTATGCCCCTATTTCTTCAATTGATCCTGATATATATTCAATGGTTATGGCACCCATCACTGAAGTTGAACTTCTAGCCATTATTAATAATTCTCTAAACCACAAAGCTCCTGGCCTCTCATCCATTCCTTATGAATGGTTCAGATTACTCTCTTCTGAGGCAATCCTTTACTTATGCAAATTAATGAACTCATGTTTAGCGTCATCGGTCATCGGATATACCAGGACCCTGAACAATATATAAATAGGTCATAGGAAATTGGCAAAATTTTACTATTAGCTCTACGCATTTTTTCAGGGTTGGAATTATGATAATGTCAGTCAGTTACTAAATAAAGTAATATATTTCTTACCAACGTTATCAAAATTTATCTAAAAAAGGAAAGATTTTCATGATTATTTTAGCCTATTCTACGCGTTATTTCTTGTTACCTATTTCAGTATTGCTCGGGATCCTGATATACCTAAGGATTGGCATTTGGCTTCTATTGTCCCTATACCTAAACCTCATGAGTTCGAATGCCTATTAAAAAACACCTGGCCAATTACTTTGTTGGAAACTGCTAGAAAATTAATGGTTAAAATTGTTACCGATCATCTTTCTCGAGTTATGTCTCAACATCAAGTACTCACTGGCAATAATTTTGCTGGACTTCCTGGTTCATCTGTCAACACCCCTATCAATATTCTTGATGGCATTATGAAAAGTCATCGTGTTTTACAACTCCCTCAAGAATTGTGGATTTTAAGTCAAGACATTTCCAAAGCATTTGACTCTATAGATTTGCATATGCTTTGGCTTTATTTTGACCATTTAAAATTTTCTTTTAATCTTTCTGACTTTATAGTTAGTTTATTTACTTTCAGGAAAAATAGAATCTTGACTCCTTTTGGCAAAACTGAATCGTATGACCTCTTAATAGGAATTGATCAAGGCGAGGTTATTTCTCCGCTCCTTTGGACTATTTACTTTGATCCCCTTTTGACCAAATTGTCATTATCAGCAATTTCCCTTTATATATGGAGCTCTGGTATCCCTACCGACATTCTGAACATTAATAATAATGAAAATCTTGCCATACCCATTACTCAGCTTACTTATTTGGATAATTCCACGTTGATTGCCTCTTCTTTGTCGGGCTTAGAACAATTACTTTCCATAGCCCGTGATTTTTATTTTTTAAATAATATCACAGCGAACTTTTCGAAATATGAGTTGATCTCGTCTTCAGCCAACAACAATTTAATTTCATTTCAATTGGAGTCTGAAATTCTGGATCATCTTTCTTCTATAAGCTTTTCATTACAGGCTCTGAGATTGTCTTCATCCTTTCATTTTTTAGGGGTTTGGTTTAATTTACAAGGATCCCCTAATTTTGTTCTTTCACAACTTAAAGATATTTATTCTTTTTTTGTCAGTTCTGTGCGATTCAAGAAATTGTCACCTGCTCAATTGGCTTATCTTCATTCTACAATTCCGGTCTCAAGTATTATACTTATCAGAATCACAGATTAGGGATTGGAATTGATTCCCATTATTAGAATCGATTCTAAAATTGATTAATCGCAATTAATCGTTTCGCAAATACCAATTTTTTTTTATACTATTTATAATAGGTGTGTTTAAGACGACCATAGCGTCGTCTCCAAGAAATGGTAGCCAGATTATTTTGCCAGTTCTTTAGTGTTAGGGTTAGGATTAGGGTTGGGATTAGGGTAAGGGGATTAGGATTAGGATTAGGGTAAGGGGATTAAGGGTTAGGAATTCATCACATAATGTCACACCTTAACGTTTCTTTAATTTTATAATTATTCTGAGGACTTAGAAAATTTTTTATACGTAAAGTACTAAATGTCACGTATTATTTATCACCTCTCAATAATATATGTAACCTGGCAAATTAGAACCGGCTACTATTTTTTGGAGGCGATGCTAGGGTGGTTGTGTGTTTAAACATATATCACGTGATTACAAAAATTACAGTGATCGTCTGATCGACAAACAAATTTTCTTTTTTGAAAATTTGTACAACCTTGTGTGATGGCAACTTGAATTTTATTGGGAGATAAAATTTCCTTTTTAGGAAGTTTGTGTTCCATCACGTGATTCGCGGGCGGAATTATAAATTTGGCCAAAATTAACTATTATGAACAAATAATAATTTACGGTCAAATTAACGAAACTGCGCCACAATAAGTAGATGCGATTTTTATTCGAGATTCAATTTAAAATCGATTCTTATCGATTTTCGATAGTTTCGATTTTAATCAAATCTTTTCCGATCTCTATCACAGATTATGCGAATTGCTAATGGATACAATCAGACCTCTATGTACTGATATCCTATGTACCAATAATTGCCTGTACCGATAAATTTTCTATGTCCTGTTTCACAATTAATAAAAAAATCTCGTTGTACCGATATTATATATGGTTTCACGATGTAACATGTACAGATACTTTTCTTTGCCCCTTTATAATTAATACATAGTAAGATATACCAATACTTTAGGTTACACTGGTATTAATTCAGGTCAACACTATAAATTTGGCCAGAGTTAACATAAAGGTTCCATCCAAATCACATGACATTTTAATATATTAGCTATCCGAAGTTTACATAATGCTGGCAAGAATGTGATTTTGGCCCACATTATGATTCACTGATGACGGTTATGTAATGATAATTTGATATACCGATATATTTTCCCCAAAACAACAGTATCGGTACATAAAGGTCTAACTGTATTATGGTCTTCAACGAAAAGCTCTGTCTGTGGCTCGTACCTTTTCATCAATAGCCCTAACCAGTAGATTCTTTAGTAAAGATTCTAATCCTTATGATTCCTTATGTGAACGACTTATATGTCATTTTCTATCCTGGATTTCATTTTTATTTACTAATTCCAAACAGGCAAATTGGGTTCTTATTATGTTACGAACCTTGCAGCTCACTTTAAAATGGCCTTCTTCGATTGATCTTATTGTAGATTTTTCGCTATGGACCTCTAAACGTCGTTCCGTCAGTCATAATTGGCTGTTTCAAGCCATTAAACTACTTCGCGAATCTGGACTTCAATTTGATTTTTCTGACCATACCTTTCTCGACTTAATGCCTGATGAAGTATGCCCTTTAGTCTCTTTATCTTCTGATTTGGCTGTTTTAGAAACACGTTCTTGGCTTAAATCTGCTCTTTGGTGCCTTACACAAGTTATGGACCTGTTCTATAATTTCCAATTTACATGGAATGACCTTAAAAAAATGGGCCTGGTGGCCAATACTGGAAAAATTCCTTTTTGGTTTCAGATTATTACCTTCTTTTCCAATCTATCTTCTTACCTTCCTAAACAAAAGGATGCTATTTGTATCCCTCCACTCATATCTTCATTGGTCGGAAAATTTGTTAATATTATTGACACTTCCTCTTATATTCGACTCCAGAATAAATATTATTGAATTGTTGGCGTAGACTCCTCAAATTCTCTTGTTTTTGGACGGGCTTTTTATACCTTTGATGATGATTCTGGAACTCGTATAGTTTACTTTTCTCATTGGATTCCCAGTACACATAACCGAATGGAGATTACTCCTTGTCCTGGTTGTTCCCTTCATTGCCTTGATATGGATGACGGCCCTTTGACTTTAAAAACTGTTGGCAGAAAACTAATTCATCGTTCTTGTTTATCTGTTTTATTTTTCTATCGTTGTTTACAACTTTTTCAAATGACTGTACATGTAGATATTTCTCAACAAATTATTAATTTGAAGCTTTCTCCTTTTTTTTTATGTTCTTATTTTAGATTTTTACTTGGCTTTTCTGAACTGTATATTCCCGAAAGATACTTAGCGATTGCGCAACCACCTTTATCACATTGTGACAGTTCTGCTGCCTTACTACCTGATCTTACTCTAATATCAAATCCTATTTTTGCATTACGTTTGGATACCACTTTCCATATATCTGAAACTATACATGCCATTGATTCTATAACTTCACTCTTGGTCTGGTGCTTGGGTTCAAATCCTGGACAATTTTATTCTTGACTCTGGAATTTTTTCTTGTCCTATGATCTCTTCATATAATGATGTTGCAGAATTAGCTTTTATATTATATATGTTGAACTCCCTTCCTATGGATTCCTCTGTTTCCTTTGTCTCTTTATCTCAATTTGACATATTGTTTTCAAGATGGTGCGAAACCTCCCCTACGCGAAGAATCTGATTAAAGAATAATTCTTTATGGTCCTGCATCTCAGAATTGTTGAAATCCAGACGAATTTCCTGTAGATTTTGTAGTTTTTACAAAGATTCTATTCCTGCATATTCCGTTCAGATCCATGAACTTATCAAAGGACCAAATTGGCCTGACCTGCTTAAGGTTGGTAAAGTCCTTATTTCAGACCTAAAGACTCAGTCCTAAGACTGAGTCTGCAGATCTTTAAGTTCGATTTTTTGGACTAATACATAAGGAGTTAGTTTTAAATGAGTCCTAATCAATAAAAAGGGTTCTTACATTTGGTATATATATTACACAGTATTTTTAATTTTTGTTGTACAAACTTACACAATGAGTTTAGATGACGTGTTCGATTTTGTTGACTTGTAGAGTGATGACATTTTGGATAACATATTACGTACTGAAGGAAGTTCTCGAAAAACTTCACCTCTATGGAATTATGTAGATTGCAAAGTCCAGCTCACCCGGAAGTACCTGTATGCAAAAGGTGCAATTATGTATTTTCTATTAAGTCAAGTAATACTACTATTGAACGGCATCTTTTAAATAAGCACAACATAACAATTCCAAAGGTCAGAAAGCAAACAACATTAAATTTCAAATGTACAGATCCTTGGCCTGCAAAAGAAAAATTAGAGCGAGATAAAGCAGTTGTTATTTGGATTATTGATAACCAACAACCTTTTAGTGTTGTGGAAAATGAAAAATTTATTGAAATGATGCATATTTTCGATCCTCGTTACAAAATTCCTGATCGACATCAAATAAAAGAAATGATTATTGATGAATTTAATGAACGTCGTTCTAATATTGGCTATAATTTACAAAAAATATCCAGCAAAGTTTCCTTACCTGCTGATATGTGGACATCAACTATAAGTAGCGAAGCATACCTTGGCCTAACAATTCACTATATTGACCAAAATTGGGTTTTTCGGCATTTTTTACTTGATATTATTCCCTTTAAAGTTCGTCATACAGGAATCAATATGGCAGCAGCAATCACTAATGTTCTTAATGAATTCAACTTAGCAGGTAAAGCATTAGCACTTACTACAGATAATGAATCTGCGATGTTAGTATGTGGACGAAAATTATCAGAAGAATTTGAAAAAGAATTAAATAATCTTACCTTCAGCTATTATCATTGTTCAGCACATATACTTAGCCTTGCAGTTAAGCAAGGAATGGAAATAGTTGATCAAGAAATAGTAGAAGTGCGACAACTAATGTCAAAAATTAAAAATTCAGTCTTATTATGTGATGAATTACGTGAATTATATGTTATAGAGAAACTTGAGTACCTTCGGCCAGAAATAAACATAGAAACGAGGTGGAACTCCACCTATTACATGCTTTGTAAGTTACAGCGAATGGAAACGGCATTGAAAATGCTTGCAGCTAAACATGATAGTGTGCGTGAATTAATGCCAGATGTTGAAGCATGGATGAAAATAAAGGTAAAAATGAAATAATATTTTTTTTTCAATAACAAATTTCTTTTTTTTTCGTTATTACTACTTACAAAATTAAATCCTTTTTAATTATTAATAAAGGAAACAGTGATCGTTTTAGAACCCCTTGAAAGAGCAACAAAAAATCTCTCAGGATCATTGTACCCAACTATTGCTGATGTTTGATTTTACTTTAATGAAATTCGTGATCATCTAAAGTATTGTGTGGAAAGGGAGGATGGATTCAGACAATACATGTTAGCGGCTTCAATAAATGAAAAACTTAAAGAATACTGGTTAATTATTGATAATAATACTACCATCTCATCAATATTAGACCCCCAAAATAAAATTTCTCTTTTTGAACCAAGTGAACCAATGACAAATGCTATTGCCACCTTACGTGAACAATTTTCCTTCTATCTTTCCCAAAAGCCACAATCACAAACTTCCCTTCCTTCTACATCATCACAAGAATATTTTCGTCAACTAAAAAAACGTCGCATAGGAGTAACTGCTGAAACAATACTACCACCCTCACCTAGCCCTGATTTTGCTGAAATAGAAAGATATCTAGCTTTGCCATGTGATGAAAATGTGAAAGCGCTTCTTTGGTGGCAAGCCCACTCCACTGAATTTCCGGTACTTTCACTAATGGCAAAAGACTACTTAGCAATACAATCCACAAGTGTAGCCTGTGAACAAGCATTTTCTGTTGCAGGCAATACAATCACCAAAGTTCGAAATCGTTTATGTCCTGAGACTGCAAGAGCATTGTTATGTACAAAAAGTTGGGTTGAGAATAATATTGGTGAACAAATTCGGTTGAAGTAATATATGTTTTATTTGTTAAACGCAGTATTTAGTATTACGTTGTATAACATATTAACATATGATCAATTGATCATCATTTATACAAATAAAACTTTTAGTATATTTTTTTGGAGTTTTTTGAGTTTTTTTATAATGTTTTTATATTAATTTTAAGGAAAACGCATATACGATAGAAAAAAAAGAAATTTTATACAGAATTTATAATAAATGATATACGTTAAACTGGTTTAGGACTGAGTCTTAGGATCTAGTCCAGAACCGGACTTGGTCGGACACAAGTTCTGGACTAATCATATATGGACTTAGTTTGTAGATTCATCGGATAGGACTTGCAAGTTTTAGTACTAAAACCGGACTAGGACTGACTTTACCAACCCTAGACCTGCTTCAATCTGTTCCATTAATGGATGATGTTTTTCCTTCCTCTTTGAGAACTATAGGTCTCTTCACTGGCTATGATGAACTTTTAACTCATGATCCGATCAAGTATTAGTGGTCCTTTTCAGATATTCGCCACTTTTTCTCGTTGATAAGCCTTTCCTGTTTTTCGTCTTTACAGTCTTCCTTCCATACTGTGGATTGGATTCTTTTTTTTAATATCTTCAGACACACTTTGTACCCAAACCTTGCAGTGTCTAAATCCTCCATTTTCACACAATTTCGCTTTAAGCTTTGGTTTGATGAACTTCCTGTCATGTATAAACTTTCCCAAAGATTTCCTGGTTTATATGCTGATGACTTCTTATACCCGATTTGTGGCATCTTTATGGAAACTCTGAAACATCTTTTTATCTGTTCACCTAGTTATTTAGATATCGAAGGGTACAATTTTACGCTTCCGACCCAAAAGGATATATCTACAAATCTTATTGAACGCTTTCTGGTCAAACTTGCTACTAAAGTGTCTTCTTCACCACGATACAAACAATCATATGATGAACTTCTTATGGCTCTTCACGCTTTACCTATATTTGGTCTTCCAGATTTACTTTCAAGTAATAATTATTTGTCTTTTTCTGCCTTTTGGTTTCTCCGAGGGTTTATCCCATGTGATCTTCCAAGGTGCCTTATCTGATGCTCTGGTCTCAGTTACAATTATCTATCCCCTATTATTTCCAGTACATTTTTGAAACTTCAACGTGAAATTTATCATGGACTTTGGCGACTGAGGTGTAAAATTAAAGTTACAAAAGACTTGGCAAAGGGAATTTTGCCAAGTACTCTTCGCTCATACAAAGGATCAGCTGTTCAAACTTTCCGCTTTTCTGCTCCTCAAGTGACTTTATCTCAGGCCAATGGGCCTCTTTCCCCGCTTCAGGCTTATGAATGGTTTTCTCTTGGTATCAAGTAGCTCCATTCCTTCTTAACCCAACGATACTCATGGTCTCATCACTTGTTGGGTTTTCTGAAGAGTCAAACAGTCCTCATCTGGAATCACATCTTGGTGTATTGTAAAATCGGGTAAGATTTTCTGGGTTTGGGTAGTTGATCTGAAACTTTGCTTTTTAGGTTTAAAGTTGGGATATACAAGTTTGAAATTTATAGTTTAGGTTACTTTTCTATATGTACAAATTTGTGCGACTATTTTCTTTTTATTTTAGTTTTATTTATTTACTTTCTTTTCATTGTATTTTGAGTTTAAGAAGTTATAAATGATTAATAAAAATTACTGTTAGTCTATTAAATGTGAGTTGTAAGGGTTGATCACCCTATCTTAGTGGTAAGTCACTAAGACCCTCATGAAGCCTGAGTATAGTGAGGTTGCAAGTTCGATTCTGCCGATCACAGAAATAAAAAGAATTTTACTGCAGATGCTACAACTAATAGTGTGAAGGTACAGGGATTAGTTGGATTGGATTGCATCTTGGTATATTATTAGTATGTACAGTTAGGCTGTATATTTCAACAAAAAGCCTTGGTATCCAACTGTTCATACCCACGTTCCCTATGAAGCCTTTGGTAGGTTCAGTGTTCTGTCTCAGTGGTCACTTCTATACCACTGGGTAAGTCTTGTCCAGGTGGTCATTGGGTCATCAATATACATATTCTATACCACTTGGGATTCTTAGGGACTAGATGGTCCTATAGATGGTAAAGTCTTGGACGCAATGTCCTTGTGATAGTTTGGCCTTCTGTTAGGCTTTAGACAACCAAGACGTTCCTGGCCGAAGGTGTAGGTTATGAGGTATAGGGTTCGATTTTCCATCACACTCGGCCCCTGGTTGGTAATCCTTGGTGGTAGTATGGTACCACTGTATGGTAATCCTGAGGTTTTTTTGAGGTCCTCCTGTTGTGCAATGCGATTACATGAATATCTGCTATACCATACCACCAATATGAGGGTGGGTGGGTACATGTGATTATGTGATATAAGCTGGATAGCATTAATGTTTTATCCTTCCTCCTAACGAGCAAGCGCTAGCAAACCTCAAATGTGAGTTGTACCTTTGCCCTGCATTTTGATACCAAATTTCACATTTCTGGAACTATATACACAGTTAATCTAGCAACTTTATATTTGGTCTGCGCTTGGGTGCAAATACTGAATGATTTTACACTCGACTCTGGAATTTTTTCCTGTCCTATGATTTCTCCATACAATAATATCGTGGAATTAGCCTTTGTAACATATGTATTAAATTCCATTCCTTTGGATTTTTCAGTCAAATTTGTCTCTTTGTTCAAATTCATTACCCTGTATTCGCGATAGTGCAATGCTTCTCCTATAAGAAGAACTCGTTTGAGAAATAATTCTTTATGGTCCTACTTTTCAGAATTGTTGAAATAGGACCCCGGATATCTAATATAAAGGTCATAATGGACTTTTGGCCAAAAACACCCTTTTTGCTGAAACTCAAAAAATCGTTTTTTGTAAATATCTCAGCATCCAGTGATTCAATTTTAATGAATTTTTTTTTATTTTGTAGTCCTCATTTAGCTCTACAATTTAAAAAAACGTTCATCAAAATTGGCCCACTGGATGCAGAGATATTTACAAAAAACGATTTTTTGAACCCTAAAAAATGGGCTAATCTGCCAAAAGTGTGACTTATGACCTGTTTTGGAGATATCTGGGGTCCTGTTGAAATCCAGACGTATCTCTTGCAACTTTATTTGCTATCTTAAAGACTCCGCTCCTCTTATTCCGTTTGAGCACAGGAACTTATTAATGAACGAAAATGGCTTAGATCCTTACAGCCTGTGCCATTGATAGACGCTATTTTTCCCTCCTCTCAAAACACCATGGGTCTCTTCACTGGATATGATGAACTTTTAACTCAAGATCCAGTCAAGTATTGGAAATCTTTGTCAGATATTTGGCGATTTTTCTCTTTGCTAGGGCTTTTCAGATTTCTTCCCATGCAAACTTCCTTTCACATTGTAGACTGATCACTCTCTTTCAATACTTTTAAACAAAATTTATATCCACATTTCGTGGTTTCTAAATCTTCCAATTTTGCGCAATTTCGCCTCAAACTCTGGTTCGATGAACTTCCTATTATGTACAGACTTCGTCAAAAATTTCCTGGTTTATATGTTAATGACTTCTTGTGTCCAATATGTGGCATCTTCATGAAAATGTTGGAACACCTATTCATTTGCTCACCATTTGAATATCGAATATGACAATTCTAAGCTCCCAAATCAAAAGGATGTAACCACAGAACTTATTGAACGTTTCCTGATCAAACTAGCCACTAAAGTATCTTCTTCAACCCAGCGTAAACAAATATACGACAAACTTCTTATTGCTCTTCGCAATATACAAACGCTTGGTCTCCCAGATTTATTCATGAGTAATAATTATTCTTCATTTTCAGCTTTATAGTTTCTCTGAGACTTCATTTCACATGACCTTCCGATGTGCCTTATGCGACACTCCAGTCTAAGTTACTAATGTATATCCTCCATTATTTCTCAAACGTTTTTGAAACTTCAGCGTGAAATTTATCATAGACTTTGGTAACCGAGGTGCAAAATTAAAATTAAGAAAGATGTGGCAAAGAGTATTTTGCTGAGTACTCATCGATCATACAAAGGACCTTCTATTTAACCTTTCCGCTTTTTCACTTCTCAAGTAGCTTTATCTCAGGCCAATGAGCCTCTTTCCTCGCTTCAGGCTTCTGAATAGTCCTTTCTTAATATCAATTGGCTCCATTCTTCCTTAACCCAACGATATTCATGGTTTCATTACTTATTAGGTTTTCTGAAGAGTCGAATAGTCCTCATCTGGAATCATATTCTGGCAGTTTGTAAGATCAGGTAGGATTTTCTGGATTTGGGTAGTTGATCTGAAACTTTGCTTTTTAGGGTTTAAAGTTAGGATATACAAGTTTGGAATTTATAGTCTAGTTTACTTTTCTATATATACAAATTTGTACGACTATTTCTTTTTATTTTAGGTTTATTTATTTACTTTTCTTTTTATTGTATATTGATTGAACGAAATTATAACTGATTAATAAAATGACTGTTAGCCTTTCAAATGTGAGTTGTATCAGTATTGTTCAGGGTCCTATCATATCACTATTTATTGGCTAAAAGGAGCAGAAGATAAAAAGAAAATCACGATAAGGTATGACAATACCATATTGAAGCAGACTTTTCAGAAAATAAATTTGTCGCAAGATTCTATATTGGTTAATACTGTTAGTAATGAGTAATCTAAATTTTTACTGTAAATCGTTGAAAAACACATAATAATTATTGCTTCTTCCTATTATAATTATTCTAATATAGATATTTTATTTGTATTAGTTATAGCAATTTCACATATCATAATTATATAAGCGTGATATTTTAAATGAGTTCCATGTAGTGTACTATGTATATTAATAAAAAATTGTTCAGACACTATTAAATAAAGTATAATTTGTAAATGAATTGTGGGGTAATTAATGAATCAGATTTTACCATAAGTAATCATAAGTTATCAGAGGATAAAGAAATGGATACTCAATTTATACAAGTTTTCGCTTAGACATCTATTGAGACTAAGGTTGCAGGTGAAATCCCATAGTAAACGCGAAACTTGACAAAACTATATTAAAATATTAATAAAAATTTGGCGAAACTTGACTATAAAAATCATATGAAATGACAAAAATATAATAAACTCTTATAAAAAAATTGACAAAATTGAGGTTTAGACGTTTTGCCAAATTCAAAAATTAGTTTAGCCTGCAACCTTAATTGAGACATACTTTACAGAAACTTACCATTTTTAATCAATATAGAATCGATATCATTAAGTTTATCTTAGCGGTATCATTTTGATATCATTTCAATATCATTTTAATATCGATTTAATATTGATACAATATCGAAATAAAGTATTATCACTTCAATATCATTTCGATATTAAATCGATATTAAAATGATATCGAAATGATAATTAAAATGATATCGAAATGACATCTTTAAATTAAACTTAAAGATGTTGTTTCGATATCATTTCTATTATCATTTTGATATCATTTCAATATCGATATTAAATCAATATTGAAATGATATCAAAATGATATCGAAATGATGATACTTTATTTCGATATCATATCAATATTAAATCGATATTGAAATGATATTGAAATGATATCGAAATGATATCACTTGAAAACTTAAAATTTCTGTAAAGTAGCTATCATAGTATAGGTCAGTCGTGAAATTGATCACTGAAATGCGCAGAAAGATATCAGTAAAATTCTTGCCAAAGAATAAGAGCTGCCTTATAAAAAATTTTTATCTGAATATTTCCATTATTTTTCCGTGTCTTCTGTAAAAATTCCATAAAAATGATATATTCACAGATATCCGTATTAGCGAGATGAAAATTTCCATGATTTTTAAGGCTATAAATTCCATTAAAATGATACATTCATGGAAAAAACATGGAAAGATAAAACATGAATCAGATTTTTTACAGGGCTGTGTAATGTGTAAATTGCATATATATTTACTAACTTGATTTGCATTTATTTTTACATCATGTTTCTGACCACACTATTATCATATCAGTAAAACAATATTCGGATATGAATACTTTTCCAGCAATCATTATTTTGTATATGGGATTTGGAAATATGTATGCTAATCATGAAATCATTTTTATCGATTTGTAGGGGGATTAACAAATGATAAAATATAGTGCATAATTGCTGGTGAAAATCTGGTGAATGTTTTTTCCTGCGAAATTTACAAGTGATATAAAACCCCATTTTTAGCTTTAGCCAGCAAGATAGCTGATTACGAAAGTAATAAATGGGCAGGTATAGAGAATTAAAAGAGCTTAGTTAATACAAAAGCGATCACTGTTAATGAAATCAATATTGGTCCAATCAGCAACACACAAAGTAGAGAAGAAAGCAGTATTTTGGAATCTGAGAAACCCTCTCTTGTTAGGTATAGAAACCTCAGATATAATATTCTCAAAAGTCTTGATAATAAAACTATTAGTGGTATAGATTTTCCAGAATTAGAACCATGCTCTGAATGTAATAATGACATTTTGACATTTCTCTCAGAGAGTTCACCCGACTACATTGTGAGTACATTTTTCATAAACTCTATGCTGAAAAAAAGCTTATGCTTAATGTACTAAACCTATGTCCATTCCCTGATTGTAAAAAGAATGTAGAAATCACAGAAATATTTTCTACTACTGTGAATTATCTGATTGGCTGATTGCTAGAATCGAATGTTATTATTCAAGATTCACTATTATCCCAATCAAGCAAAACTTCAGCCTTAACTAACATGATGAGCGAAAGGTTTATCTTAACTTCTCCATTCATGCTTATGGAAGGGATTGAGAATATAGGAATTCAACAGATGAAAAGTCAATTAAGATGTATTAAATGCTCTGAAGACCTTTCTTTGTATTTTCCTCCTCTAAGTTTTCTTCAAACCTTTCCTCATCCTCCATTAAAACCTCTCATACACTTAACCTGCAAACATATCATCCATTACAACTGTATCAATAATCCACAGAAGCTGTGTCCTATATGCCCATCATCTGATATGGAAATTGATGATTTGAAAACTCCAACAGAGCAGAGTTCAAGTACTGCACAGAAAAAATGTACTAGGGTATCATCCGCATTTACCGAAAAATCATCTAACAAGAAGGTGAAAAAAACTGGTGGAAAGAAGGTATTATTTATGCTGAAAAAGCTTATCAAAGAATTATTAGCTGATACACCTGTTGCCGCTATTGGAAAGAACTTGAAAGAAGCAAATGAAAGCGCAACCAGTATTTTTTTGCAACTCTCCGATAAGATTGATAATGCTGAAACTAAAAATGAAGGTGCATTTCAAGGTCTTATTTTCAGCTATTTTGATTTTGGGGAAGTTGTATTTAAATGATACAAAGAATTAAAACTTGAACATAGTAAGAATGGATTCCTAGCATTAGTCAAAAGTGAGGTTAGAGAAGCGATTCCTGAAATAAAATGTTTTGACGAAACTTGTGGAAAAAAATGGAGAGACCCAAAAAGGTTTATAAGCTTTTTAATAGTATAAGCAAAGAAAAAATAGCACAGATAAAATCCACCCCTCCTGGTTTCATCTTATCTTAAATCTAACTAAGGATGAAAAGATTATGTAATGGTCAAAATCTTAAAATGAAAGGTTTGTTAATATACTGCACCATTTCTTCTGCGCAATTAAGTTGAGCCCAAACACTGTGTCCAGACTCTCCTTCCCAGGTAATAAATTGGTAATCCCCTGGGGCGTGTCACTCATTAAATTTATTGCACGTCCGAAATGTGTGACAGGTTAGGCTGATCACGGTGACAGATAACGGGTGACAAATAAGTTTTGGACCGCTAAAAAAATTCAAGTCCCTCAGATAATTAGTGTTTTTGAACTCGTGGCTGCACGTGATTAGGTGACGCGTAAACATCACTCCTTCCTATTATAGTTGTGATCGACACTAACCTGTCACACATTCCGGACCGGCAAATTTAATGTGATCAAACTATTTTTAACTATTTTAAACTAAAATTAGAAATTTTCTGCTATCTATATGAGACCGGGAAATAAGTATAATCACTCGCAATTTTCAAAAATTAGTATGAAGGTAAACTTAGTGCGACAGTGAATTAATTTTCAAATAATCCATTCACTGATATAAACATCTTTTTGTTAGATAAAGTTAATAATTCCATCCATTCAGTCTAATCTCAATCGCATGTAAAGTAAATCAGCTGCTTCAAATGAACATCATCCTGATATTTTGAAAACGCAGTTACCGTTACGTGATTAGTATTGCATAAGTAAGTAATACCCGCTTTAATAAACTGAAGTAACCGACCATCATAATAAAGGGTAAAAAAAAAAAATATTGTATTCTCATAATATAAAGTCATACAATTAACATTTGGTTGCTGCTCATTAAACTTCATCATATCGTTTATAATTATAGTTTTTATATTTTTACATTTTTGGAACTTTTGATAGTGGATAAACTTGACTATTAAAATAATTAAATTTTCACGTAAAATATCTTTTTTTTTGGTTTATCATACCAAAATAAATTTTCCATCTTGTTCATCAGCAGTTAAAATTTCGTTTAAGATTTTTGAAAAACAATTGAGAAAATAAATTTTATTTTATTTCAACAAATTTTTAATGCAAAAAACTCAAGAGGTTCGATTAATCTGTACTGCAAAAAAGAAAAAAGAAAATAGGACTAGTACTTAAAAAAAGATGTCTATTAATAAATATATTAACCAACATAAGAGAACCTCTCAAATCTTTTTAATTAATATTTGTTTTGTCGATTTATCATTAATTAATCACTTATATCTTGTTTTGTCGATTTATCGGTAATAAACTATTTACGTCATATTTTTTATTAACCAACTTTGAGAACTTCTCGAATCTTGATAATTCCTATTGGTATTCAATTAATTAAAAAATATATTAATTATCGTTATCAGCTATCTTAGAAGCTAGATTAACAAGTAATTAACCGACTAATATATATTATATTTCTTTTAGTTGGCTAATAAAAAAACAAAAATAAATAAATAAATAAACTTACCAAATTTCTATTGTAAAGTCTATTAATTAGTAATATTTCTACTGTAGTGTTGAATTTATTAACAATTAACCGACTATATACGTTATATTTCTTTTAGTTGGCTACTAATAAGAAAAAAAGACGAATAAATAAATAAAAGTAAAAAAATAAATTATTTGAAATAAAATAATTTTTCGTACAGAATCAAAGTGCACAAAACACTCAAGATCACGTGAAGTAAACTCAAATACTTTTTGTATACTATTACTTACAATAAAAAATTTTAAAAATTATCCATTTGATTGATTTAAGCAAATATTATACCTTTAACTCTTTTAACTTTTCATGTACTAAGTTAAATATTAAAAGCATCTTAAAAAAAGAGTGTGAAATGTTGTTATTATTAAGTGGTGAGTTAAGTGTAGGAGTAGAGGAGTGAAGGAATAGAGGAGTGAAGCGGGAGTAGAGGAGTAAAGAATAGTAGCGGAATGTGAAGAGTTTTTTTTATCTGGTACAGAATAGCCATAGTTATACAAGCATACAAGCATATGAATCTTACGAAACCAGTGTAACTGTTACATGTACTTTTGAAAATTACTAACCCTGATAAGCTAATCTCAAAAAAATGTTTCCATTAGAGGGTTCGTTCTATTGTACATCAATCATCGGTAGATAAATTTATTTTTGAACGCGGCGATAATAGAAAATCATTACAGGTTTACAATTAATACAATCGAAGAAATTAATATATATTTTTTATTTAACAAATAAAAAAAATTTTTCTATCATAAACTTAATAGATCATTCAGAAGGCTGAAATAGAACTGATACTAATCAGATGTCTATTAATAGTAATATGATACTTATCTGATATAGACTAAGTAATACTACTATTAACCAACTATCTATTTAGCATAAAATTGAAGTTTCCAGTACAAATTGAAATGGATTTTCCTATAACTACCCAATTTCCAAAATAAATTTTTTATCGTAATTGAGAGATCATCCAGAAGAAAAAAACTTCAATACTGAAAATAGAACTGATACTAAACAGATGTCTAATATCTTATTGAATATAACAGAAATATCATAATTATATATATATATTAACCAACTATCTACCTAAGTTGTGAACATGGGAGACCTCTAAAATTTATTTGAATGATTGGATTCGTATTCCCATTATTCGAAAAAAGCAAAAATTTTTTTGCTAATATGTTCTGAAAAAAATAATAATAATATATTTCGATATAAAAATTTCGGTAGTTTCCTTTCCAATAATTAATATCTTGTTTTGTCAATTTATCGGTAACTATTTACGTCATATTTTTTATTAACCAACTTATGAGAGCTTCTCGAATCTTGATAATTCCTATTGGTATTCAATTAATTAAAAAATCTATTAATTATCGTCATCAGCTATCTCAGAAGCTTGATTAACAAGTAATTAATTAATCGACAATATACATTATATTTCTTTTAGTTGGCTAATAAAAAAAACAAAAATAAATAAATAAATAAACTTACCAAATTTCTATTGTAAAGTCTATTAATTAGATGATACTGTCATCTATTGTGACTGAATCATATGAATCATAATTAACCGACTATATACGTTATATTTCTTTTAGTTGGCTACTAATAAGAAAAAAAGACGAATAAATAAATAAAAGTAAAAAAATAAATTATTTGAAATAAAATAATTTTTCGTACAGAATCAAAGTGCACAAAACACTCAAGATCACGTGAAGTAAACTCAAATACTTTTTGTATACTATTACTTACAATAAAAAATTTTAAAAATTATCCATTTGATTGATTTAAGCAAATATTATAACTTTAACTCTTTTAACTCTTCATGTACTAAGTTAAATATTAAAAGCATTTTAAAAAAAGAGTGTGAAATGTTGTTATTATTCAAGTGGTGAGTTAAGAGTAGGAGTAGAGGAGTGAAGGAGTAGAGGAGTGAAGGAGTAGAGGAGTGAAGCGGGAGTAGAGGAGTAAAGAGTAGTAGCGGAATGAGAGTATTTTTTTTATCTGATACAGCCAAGCATATGAATCTTATGAATCCAGTTACGTAACTGTTACATGTAGTCATGTACTTTTGAAAATTACTAACCCTGATAAGCTAATCTCAAAAAATGTTTCCAATAGAGGGTTCGTTCTATTGTACACCAATCATCGGTAGATAAATTTATTTTTGAACGCAACGATAATTGACAAATCAAAAATTTTCATTACAGGTTTACAATTAATACAATCGAAGAAATTAATATATATTTTTTTATTTAACTAATAAAAAAAATTTTTTCTATCATAAACAAAACTTGATAGGTCATTCAGAAGAAAACTTCAATACTGAAATAGAACAGATACTAAACAGATGTCTATTAATAATATACCTGAACTTATTTCAAGTGAAATTATTAACCGACTATCTTGTATAAAATTGAAGTTTCCAGTACAAATTGAAATGGATTTTCCCATAACTACCCAATTTCCAAAATAAATTTTTTATCATAATTGAGAGATCATCCAGAAGAAAAAAACTTCAATACTGAAAATAGAACTGATACTAAACAGATGTCTAATATCTTATTGAATGTAACATACTATATATCATAATTATATATATATATTAACCAACTATCTACCTAAGTTGTGAACATGGGAGACCTCTAAAATTTATTTGAATGATTGGATTCGTATTCCCATTATTCGACATTATTCGAAAAAAGAAAAAATTTTTTGCTAATATGTTCTGAAAAAAATAATAATAATATATTTCGATATAAAAATTTCGGTAGTTTCCTTTCCAATAATTAATATCTTGTTTTGTCGATTTATCGGTAACTATTTACGTCATATTTTTTATTAACCAACTTTGAGAACTTCTCGAATCTTGATAATTCCTATTGGTATTCAATTAATTAAAAAATCTATTAATTATCGTTATCAGCTATCTTAGAAACCAGATTAACAAGTAATTAACCGACTAATATATATTATATTTCTTTTAGTTGGCTAATAAAAAAACAAAAATAAATAAATAAAAGTAAAAAAATAAATTATTTGAAATAAAATAATTTTTCGTACAGAATCAAAGTGCACAAAACACTCAAGATCACGTGAAGTAAACTCAACTTTTTGTATACTATTACTTACAATAAAAAATTTTAAAAATTATCCATTTGATTGATTTAAGCAAATATTATACCTTTAACTCTTTTAACTTTTCATGTACTAAGCTAAATATTAAAAGCATTTTAAAAAAAGAGTGTGAAATGTTATTATTATTAAGTGGTGAGTTAAGTGTAGGAGTAGAGGAGTGAAGGAGTAGAGGAGTAAAGCGGGAGTAGAGGAGTAAAGAGTAGTAGCGGAATGAGAGTATTTTTTTTATCTGATACAGCCAAGCATATGAATCTTACGAAACCAGTGTAACTGTTACATGTACTTTTGAAAATTACTAACTCTGATAAGCTAATCTCAAAAAAATGTTTCCATTAGAGGGTTCGTTCTATTGTACACCAATCATCGGTAGATAAATTTATGTTTGAACGCGGCGATAATTGACAAATCATTACAGGTTTACAATTAATACAATCGAAGAAATTAATATATATTTTTATTTAACAAATAAAAAAATTTTTCTATCATAAACTTGATAGGTCATTCAGAAGAAAACTTCAATACTGAAATAGAACTGATACTAAACAGATGTCTATTAATAGATTAATATAGATTAATTTACTTATCTGAAACAGAATAAGTACTATTAACCAACTATCTACCTAGCATTAAATTGAAGTTTCCAGTACATATTGAAATGGATTTTCCTATAACTACCCATTCCAAAATAAATTTTTATCGTAATTGAGAGATCATCCAGAAGAAAAAAACTTCAATACTGAAAATAGAACTGATACTAAACAGATGTCTAATATCTTATTGAATATAACAGAAATATCATAATTATATAAATATATATTAACCAACTATCTACCTAAGTCGTGAACATGGGAGACCTCTCAAAATTTATTTGGATGATTGGATTCGTATTCCCATTATTCGAAAAAAAGAAAAAAATTTTTTGCTATGTTCTGAAAAAGAAATAATAATAATAATAATAATAATCCATAACTTTTATCCAGATATAAAAGATCCATTCTATAAGTATAAATTACTAACCGGTAGATAGCCTATTAATATGACGCACGAGGCGACCATATTAACCAACTAGCTACGTAATTCATGTAGTCACGCGCACAAAATTTCCCAGATCACGTGAACTGCGAATAAATATGAGTGGTTACGGTAAGATTTCAGTTTAATATAACAAATGACAAAAAATAAAAAAAAATAAAAATTTTTATGTAAAAATATACCTTTTATACAAATAAAATAAACCCTACATGTTTAATGCCGACACTTCTCATATTTAGTCATTTAAAATATATTAGTACTTAAAAAAGAGTGAAAGAGGAGAAGTAGAGAAATATAAAGAATTTAATAGAGGGATATAGAGGAGTAAAGGAATATAGAGGAGTAAGCGGAAGTAGAGGAGAGTTTTTTTCCGGTTGAGAAAAAATTCCAAGTTCAACCTACACATAGTTATACAAACATATGAAATCGGTGTAACCGTTACATTGGATGTCATGCGCGTTTAAATCATCATAATCATTATATATCATTATATGATCTACCGCGAACGGGCCGAATATAAGTCCATCAGTTGATCAGTTCTATGGTTTACAGGGTTTTTTCAGATCCCGTTTAATTAAAAAAAGGAAATAATTAACATTGATAAATAAGTTGTATAAGTTGTATAATAAAGGTACGAATAAAGAATAAAAATGAAAGTTTTTCTTTTTTTGAACAAAATTTTATTTTTCAAATAATCCGTTCATTGTATTCATTGAATTCATTGATATAATCAACTTTTTTTTGTCAGATAAAAAGTTATAATAAAAAGGAAAATTGTATTCTCGTAATACAAAGTTTTATTTTTATAATGAAATGATCAATATTAATTAATCATTATAATCATTCATTATAATCATTCATTATAATCATCTTTTTGTTCTTTTGTACTCAAAATTGACATTGCTTAAACAGTTAATGAAGAATTATTTGTTTATATTTGTGAATTTGTGATTAATTGAAAGCTCTTCAATGAGAGAGCGATCTTTTTTTTTTTTTGTGATCAAAATATTATTCGAAAAAAGGTCAAGGAAAAAGGAATCACGATAAATAATAACAAGATTAATTATGACTAATGAAAAAAATTATAGCTTTTGTTTTTTGTATCGTATATATCATAATCTTTTTTAATTTAAAATTATTTTTTTTTAAAAAAAAAGAATACAATATAAATTAAAGCGTTTTTTTTTTCGTGTATCGTATATCATAATCTTTTTTAATTTAAAATTTATTTTTTTTTTAAAAAAAAAGAATACAATATAAATTAAATTTAGAACAATTAGAATAATAAAATAAACAATTATAATTAATTATACAATCAATAATCAACTTTTTACAATCTTTTTCCGTGCTTAATAATAAAATTTACTTTTACCAGCCTTTCAATTATATTCTTCACGAATGGCTCGACCCCGAGTATAATAATAACCTTAATATTAATTAATATTAATTAATATTAATTCTAATGAGAAATTAATTTACAATTATGTACAATCTATACAATTTATCCGTAATCTATTCCATAATCTTATATGGTCTAATCCATAACAGATAATTTAATACGATCTATCCATAATCTATTCATAATTTATTCGATCTATCCACAATTTATCCCTTTTTCAAAAAAGTTTCGAGTTTTTACAAGTTTCAAGTTTTTACAAAAAAAAGTTTCGAGTTTAAGTTTAAAAGTAATTTAGTTTTTTTTTTTCAAATCGGATAAAATGATAAAATCTAAATCATTTTTTCATTTTTTTTTTAATCGTTATAATCGTTATAATCGTTATAATCGTTATAATCGTTATGGATCGTTATGGATCGTTATGGATCGTTATTAATTTACGTTATTTACTAATTATTTTTTTTTGTTATTACTAATTATTTTTTTTAAAAAAAATAATAATGAAAAAAAAAAATATTACGAATTCATGATTTCTTGGTTTAAATTAAAGGTAAGAGTTTTTTTTTGTATAAAATGCTCTTTTTCCTTTTTTTTTTTTCTTCTTTTTTTTTTTAATAAATATATACATTTTTTTTTTTAAAAAAAAAAAAAGAATTAATGATTTTTTAAAGACATATAAAAGTACACAGATAGAGAGATAAAAGAGATAAAAAAGGAAAAAAATTAGATACAAAGAAAAAAAAATAAAAAAAAATTTAAAAAAAAGGGATTAAAAAAAAAAGAAAAATGGAATAATTGATGTAAAAATACAAAAAAAAAAACAAAGAAAAAAATTTTTTTTTTTAATAAACAAATTTAAAAGAAAAGAAAAAAAAAAGAGTAGATTTTTTTTTTGTGTAAATATATATATATATATACTGTATATACCATAAAACCATAATTACTATATAACTAAAACATATTATTAAAACCCATATAAACTTAAAAAAAAAAGGATGATTTTGTGTTTTTTTTTTATAAAAGTGATGTATACTTGTATGCATATCTTTATATATTAAACTAAAAATCTAAATAAATTAAACTATGTACTCTACTAAAAAGTTCGTTTATTTTTAACTATCATCCTTTCTTTCTTGATCATCATCGTCTCTTCCTTTACCCTTTTTGCTTCCCTGGCTACCTTTTCTTCTACTACCACGACCAATACTACCACTAATACTTCTAACAGCACCACTAACAATACTCCTTATTGAAGAAGTAGATTGAGGAGAAGGAGGTTCTTGTTGTTGTTGTTGTTGTTGTTGCTGTTGCTGTTGCTGTTGCTGTTGCTGTTGCTGTGATGGTATATCTATACCAAATTGTTCAAACATCCTTGTTTGATAACCACTTGAAGAACCTTCACCACCGGCTACGCCAGAATCTATTACTTCCATCTCTTCTTGATTTTGTCCTGAATTATCACTTATTATAGGATATTCACCAATAGATCCGACAATACCAATTTCTGATAATCTAGTTGTTGCTTCAGGCCTTCCACCTTCAGGTTCTATAACAATAGGATGTTTAATGGGAATTTCTTGAAATTCAATATCAATATCATCTCTTCCAAACATTGTTTTTTTAATAACATCATGTGATAAAGAACCGTTAACGGAAGTAGGTCGTTTACTTGTAATAAAAGGTGAAGGTGGCGGTGTTGGATGTTGTGGACGTGGTTCATATTTTCCATTTTTTGATAAATCTTCCAACTCTTTATCCTTTTTAATCTTTTGTACCCTATAATATGATCTTGGAGGTGGACAAAATATTCCATAACCCAATATAGCTGTTGATTTTAAAACTATCACAACACTACAAGTTGATATGGCTATTATTGGTATTATCGCTGGTATTACGGTATAAACAAGATATATAACCTATGATGAAGAATTAGAATAATTAGAATAATTAGAATAATTAGAATTTTTTAAAAAAAATCTTGAATAAATTATCAAAAATTTTGAATAAATTATTTCATAAATTGAATAAATTATTCATAAATCTTGAATAAATTAATTATTCATATATCAAATATATCAAATATATCAATACTTACATATATTATAAATTGAGGAATATCTTCAAGAAATTTAACAACACCATTAATGATTAAAATTATTTTAGCAGATTCATCTGATATAGGAGCATCAAAACGTTTATAACCAGAATATCCCGAACTTAATATATTTAATCCTTCAATATCAATACTTGAAAATAAAACAAAAAATAATGCAGTTTTTGCATGATTTTTCCACCATTCTCTAAATTCAAAATTCTTATCTTTCTCTGGTGGTGATCCTTGAACTGTTCTATTATTATTATTATTTTCTGGTGGTTTGATTTCTTTTAATTCTCTGGTTACAATCATAAAGGTAGCTATTAAATTTATCAGTATTGGGAATGATAATATTACGACACTAAATTAAGAAAAGAGAAAAAATAAAAATTTTGGTTAATGTTAATTACTTGTAACACTTTTTTGATAATTTTGAATTACGAAATCAACGTACGTTGCGGGATATAATCCTTTTAAATCATGACCATGTACTATTATAAATGCTATATCTAATCCAAAATCAACCAATATTATTGTAAACATAAATACAACGTAATTACGTCCCTAAAAAAAAATTAAAATATAAATTATTAGAATATAATCCTAATAAATATTGTTATAAAAAATAATAAAAATTTTAACGTACTTTTTCGGATTTATTCGCCAAGTAGAATAATAAAATTAATATAGCCAAACCAACACCCACTCCTATTAATATAAATCGATATCTATCCCATAAATCAGCTATATAAAAAAATTTTAAACGCGTGTTAATAAATCTTTTCACGTTAAAAATAAATAATCTTTTTTAATACTTACGAGTTGATATACCACCAAATGTACTATCCAACATACTAGAACAATCACCTTTACTAATACCTGTAAAATCTTTATTTCTAATTAATATATTTAAATCTCTTGCAATCCTTTCACTATTTATACTACTATCAACACCTATTAATTCATTATTTGGACCTTTAACATCCATACGAAATAATAATTGATCTGATTCAGTATTTGGATCAAATTGAAAATGTTTCGAAGTAGATAATCTTATTGGATCTACTGGTATAATTTTTGATAATTCTTCACTCATTTCTTTTGAAAATTGTTCCTTTTTTGAATTTGATAAAGAATTAAAATATTTTGTTCCTTCAGGTGTTAATCGAACTATAGAACTAGAAGATCCTGTACTTATATCTTGAGTGGTTATACCTAACACAATAAATTAAAAAAAAAATTAAAAGAAATTACTACGCCACACAACGAACGAAAAAAAAAAAATTTTTTTTACTGCGGTTTACTTACTTGTATTAAAATTCCAACGATTTTCTCTTATACCAAGTAAATCTTGACCAGTACGTAAATCTTTTACGAAACCATTATCAACTTTAACATAATATTGTTGACCAGGCATATTAAAAGTAGATTCAAATACTGATATAGTAACAGTTCTATTTTCATTATCTATACTAACGTATTGTAATTGATCACCAGAAAAAGATTGTCTTAAAATATCTTGATTATGATCACCACTATTAGAAGTTTGCCAAATACTAATATTACCATTTGATAATTCAATTAAATTTGAAAAAGTGATTGATATATTAATAGGACCAGGAGTAGTATTAATCATACTACCAATTATAGGATTAACAGAATCAATAAAAGAATTTCCAAAGATCAATAAATTATTTTTTGAATTACCATTAATAATAGAAGAATAATTTGATAATAAATCATTCGTAATTAATTTTAAACCTTGTATAGTATTAGCTATAGACCAAATAATATTATCAGTAAATACACCCAAATTACCAGTATAAGATAAACTAATACCATCATTAGTTGTAATAGGCATTTGCCAATTATTACCACCAGGATCAGTAAATAAAACACCATTATTACTATAAATTAAACCCAAAACATTATTATTATTATCAGGATTTTGAATTAATATTATATAACCACCATAATATAAAGAATCAACATTAATAATATTAACAGTAGGAAGAGAAGTAGGATTAAATATTATAAATTCATTAGTGGATATAATACTTCCAGAATCTAAGAAATCAATATTAACAAGGATATTAAAATCATTAAGATAAATTAAACAATTATAACCAAATTCCACAAAAGAGATTCCACATTTAAGAATATTTAAAATATTTAAAGTAGTAAAACTTTGAGTTGGTTTATATAATTGAAAAGGACCTCTAATTTTAGTGAAAGAAGAAGAAGAAGAAGAATGAAATAATGGAGGTAAAGGAGGTATTAAATAAAGGAATATGGCTAATTTATCAGAATTATAAGTTAAAATACCGTAACCTCCATCTTCAGTTGGAAATAAATTTCTAAAATTTTGTGAAGAAGTATTTATATTATTTATTGTACCATGATCTTTTATATTTATTGTTCCATTTTTACTATCAACAGTATATCTAGACCAATTTATTATTAATCCTTGATTAAAATCATTTAAATAACACGCCAATAAAAATTCTCCATCACCATTATTATTAATAATATTTTGTATTACAATAGAAGAATCTGTACAAGAATGTTCAAAATCGAATTGATCTTGAATAGTATTATTCCAATTAATTATCATTCCACATAATCCCGCAACATTTGATCCTTGTTCTAATTTACAAAAATATGTTAATAAAATTAATTTTTGTTGTAAAGCATAAATTCTTATACCATCTAAAGGTATACCACCTTCAACAAAATGATTTGTTGATGGTATACAAAAATTATCATTAAGTATTCTATCATCTCTAATCACTACATTATTATTGAATGTTCCATCCGGATTAATTATTCTTAAAAAAACCTGATTCTCCGAACATCCAGTTGTCGTTACATTGATCAATCTTAATAATATAGTATTATCCGAATAAATCTTTGATTGAATCACTCTTTCGTTTAATGAGGTCGTATCAGTTATTGATATTATGTTTGTATTTAATGATAATATTAGTTTTGGTATAAAACACGATATGAAGAGTAAGATGAATAAAAAATGTAGTTTTATGTTCATAATTTTCTTTTTTTTTTTCCTAATTTTTTTTTTATTATTATATTATTAAAGATTATAAAATTTTTTCTTTACGGTTTTTTAAAAAAAAAAAAAATTCGATTTTTTTTTTGTTTTTTTTTTTTTTTGATTGAATCTTATTATTATTATTAATACATGAAAAGGATTTTTTTTTTTTTTTTTTTGGAACCGGTTAAAATATCATAATAATTTCTTTTTTTAATTTTGGGATTTTTTTTTTGGGTAAAAAAAAAAAAAAAATTGAAAGGAAATACGGGAAGAAGAAAGTACGGAAAAATTTTGGAATAGATTTTTTTTTTTTTTTTACTTTAAAAAAAAATAAATTATCGTTTTTAAATAAAACATAAATTTTTTATAATGGAACTTATAAAAAAAGAATATTATGTATGTTATGTATGATATATTTTTGTTTTCTAAAATAACGAGAAAGAAAGAAAAAAAAAAAATGGTGTTAACAGAAACCGGAAATAAGTAAAAAAAAAAATATATATATATGAATATAAAAAAAATATTTCGTTTAAATTATATAATAAAGATAAATAAATAAATAAATAAATAAAAAAAAAAAACTTAGATAATAACTACAATTATTTTTTTTTTATTCAAACAAAAAGAACTATTCTTAGTTTGGGAAGTTATATCAAAAAATATACATGTATTTATATATAAACAAACTATTTATACTATTTATACTCAATATACTTATATATATATTACGCACGGGTATGAATAAATTGACTGAGAGAAAATGTAAAATGTAAAAATGTAAAATGTAAATGTAAAATGTAAAAATGTTCAAATAAAAAAAAAAATTTTTTTTTTTTTACTCGGTATTAATTGAATCTTAGTTATTGAATACTAATACTAATATGGATATTTGTAAAACTTTAAAATTTAATAATTATATAATGAGTTTATCATTTATTGGAAATCTCCCCGATTATAATTATTACATGAAAATAATAAAAATAGATTTTAATAAATATAACAAATGTTATAATGACTATAAAAGTTTTACTTGATTAGTTCAAAATAAACGTAAATGTATGAATTTTTTTTTATGAATAAAAAAAAAAAGATCTTCCAATCCAAAAAGTTACTAATATTAACAAGTATTAGTACGAATCTTGAAAATTGATGTATTGATGTCATATTAGTACATCAAAAACTAACTAATAATATTTATTATAATTTATAATATAAAATATTATTATTAATAACAAATAACCTATATATATATATATATATATATATTTATTTATTATATTATTTATTTTCTAAATTTAGATTTTTTTACACCAATTACAGATTAGATTACACATACGTACAACTTTAAAGGTAAATGAATTAACCGCAGTATTAAAAGGGAAATGTTACCATTCACATCATATCATAATCAAAATATTTATTTACAATATCAATGATTGTTATGTACTTTTATGATACCTATTTACTTTACTTTATTAAATAAAAATTATTTTTACCGTTCTAAAGATATCAAAAGATTTCGGATATATCATGTATCCTACCTCCCATTTTCCTTTTATAGTTAGATTTATACGTTAAAAAAACTTAAATAGCCTGTAAGTTTTATGCTAAAAAGGAAAATGACAATAAATAACTTTTTTGCCATGCTAAAAAGTAACTGTTACTGTTCTGTACGAAAAGTAAGCACAGTGTGTAAAAATAAAATGTATGACATGCGTAATGCATCTTACCTTACACGCAAGCTTACTTTTGATAATCTTTTATATCGTATAATGTACGTCATCGTGATAATCCCAGTTCCCAGGGGAAGGGGAATACGTTAAATTTGGTAATTTTTAGGTATTCACTCCCTAAATTGTAGGTAATTTTTTGATGTATTTATTTGAAAAACAATGATGATGTTCAATGCATTTTTGTTGTTATAATATTTAATATTGATAATATTTGATATGTTGCCAATTTATTTTTTTATGGTATGTAATAATGTAACATTAGGATCGTTATCATGTGTTAAAAATAAGCCTCTTTACTCCTTTACATTATTTAATTGTCTTTCCAATATAGTAATTTTATATAATTTTCGGATATTTAAAACTCAAATTATTAAATAATGAAAAGGAACTGAAAAAATCAGTCTAGTTTCATCGGAGTTTACCGGTTTTTCCGACTTTCCCGACTTTGCCCTAAAAAAAATATATATTTTTTTTTTTTCAGTTTTTTTTATTTTTTATTTTTTTTTTCGGTTATTATATATATATGATTTTATTTTGTTTGAAATAATTGTAAAATATGGTTAAAAAAAATATTATGTATAATAACATAATAATATTTATATTTATATATATATTTATATATGTATGTATGTACTGTATTTATTTTTTTTTTTTTTTTTTTTTACATTAAACCGGAATCCAAAATTTAAAAAAGAGTCCAAAATTTTGTTATCGAATAAAAATGTAAAAGAAAAATTTTATTATAATATTTGTAATATTTGTACAATAAAAAATGTAAGGAGTTTTTTTAATATTTAGTAAACAGATTACACAGTAATTAAAAATTTTAACCCCTTTCATAATACATTCGCTTAATCTTATTAAATTGAATAAATTTCCTAATTTGTATGACAATGCATTAATTAATGGTGTAAACTTGAGAAGGAAACAATGTATGATTCAATAAAAGTTACTAGGTTAAGTTTTTTGAATACATGACATTAATTAGTATGATGATAATTTTTCCGTTGCATTCATTTATTTTCGTTTAACAATAAAAATGCATTAAAATAAATAATACATTATCACGACATTATCACGACATTTATTCATGTTTTAATGGAAAACTTTGAACATGTTTCAAATTTTTTTTTTTAAAATTGGGTAAAAAATAAAAAAGTTATAAATATTTACACAAAAAATAAATAAAAATGTATATATATTTATTATATATTTATATATTATATATATATTTCACGAGAATTACTGTTTTCTTTGTTACTCGACTTTGGAAATAAAAATTTGTCATCTTTTTTTATTTTTTGGAAAGTTGGCTTACTTGGCTAATTTGATTTTATTAAAATTATTTCCTCTTTTTATATTTATTCTTTATTGTGTTTCGACTGTTTCGTTCAAAACGTACATAGCATACATACATACATACATACATACATAATGTACATTATTATAATAATAATAATAATAATTTACTTTTTATACTTTTTATTACTTTTCTCAATTCATGCTATTCAATATTCATGCTATCATGCTATCATGCTATCCAAAACAAAAAATATAATTAAAATGCTATCTGTTATTAAAATGGTATTATTGATATTATTGATATGATTAAATGGGGATGTCCGCGAATTTTATGTACATTCAAATCTCTACAACCAATAAAAAAAATTTCGTTATAAACAAAATAAACAGGTTTTTGATTATTAAATGTTTGTTGATGACGTAAAAAGTAATTTTTTTTGAAATTCTGAAACTCTTGAAAGTCAGAATACCCAAATTTTTGGATGACAACTTCCTAAAACAGGATTACGTTTTTTTATTATTACTATTCATATTATTACATTTTATTACTATTACAATTACTATTACAATTACTATTACATTTTATTATCATTTTATTATTAAAACAATACAATGCTAACAATAAACCAACCCAAATTGGTATTAACCTAATCTTATGGCGACGTTATTCCAATGTGTTTAATGTGTTTTAATAGATAAAAATAGGTTATTTTTTGAAAAATCAAGAAATTAAACAAGTTTTTTAAAATTATATATTTTTTTTTTGGCGGGGAAAAAAGCAGAGTACATCATTTCATTGTAGAATTGTTATGAACTTCTAAATAAAGTAAGGATTGATCTGATGAATGTGATGGATGTGATGAAAATACAGTATTATCCTAATTTTATTTTTAAACTTTAACTAATTTTTGCCTAATTTTTTGTCCAACTTTGACCAAATTTACCCTAATCTCAATAATTCCGGAATAAAGATACTTCCGTTTAATATGAATTTATGACATCAACTTTAATTTTGTACATGTGTTAAAAGATATTCGTTTTGTGAATTCATACTTTTTCTTACATTATTTTATATATTATAATTTTTTTTTTCGCTTATCAAGATCCGCGTAAACAAAAATATTCGTTCATATCATTACTGTAAAAGTATGTAAATCGGGATAATTTCGGAGTTATTATTATCGTCGTTTTTATCGGAATTTGATGTATTACAATTAATTATACGCAGAGTTAATTATTATTTTAGAATTTCTAAAAATACGATATAAAAATATACGAGTATGAAATATGAATACAATTATTGTTTCCTTTTAAAGGGGTCGATTTTCTATGATTTTTTTTTATTTTCGATTATTATTTTCGATCAACGGTAAAAAATGATTAAAAAAGTATTGTTTGTGTCACCTTTCTATTAAAACTTCTTGTTTAGCGTTATTTTAAATATTTTAAACAAAGAAAAAGTTATTATAAATATTTTTTTTTTGTACAATGTACAATGAATACTTATTTTTAATTATATTTAATTAAGGTAATGATTTTTTTGATTTTTTTTTGATTTTTGATTTTTTTCGGATATCTCCAGTTTTAATTTCGATAAATCTCGCGATTACCTGTAAAAAATAACTTAAAATAATTTTAAATATAAGGAAAATTCAAATCGAGGTGAAGGCTGTGTTGGAATGTGTGCTCTTTTTTTTTTTTTTTTTTTTTTTACTTGTACTCTCTTGATTTTTGTTATACGATGATCATACAGGATAAAATTGAACGGAAAAAAAGTTTAACAGTCATCCGCAGCTTTTTTTTTTTAAAAAAAAATGTTTTGTACCTAAAGTAGTAATTAGTGTAATCCTTATCCGAAAGAGTTTCAACCCGTGTGAGTAACAGATAAAACTTTATATGTAAAATAAAAGAATTTTTATTTTTTTTTTTTTGTGTTTTTTGTGTAATTATTATGTCTAATTTATGCAATGTTATTACCCTGTACCATATACTTTTTTTGTTGTGTATACATAAACAAAATTTACTTTGGAGATAATGTTAGAAATGTAGCATATTTTTTCATTGATGTATTGATTATTAATATTTTATTATAAAAAATAATTTTTTAAACTTTAATAATATCACAAATCTTACATTTTATTATTATTATAATATATATTTTTGGGTATAAAGAAAAAAAAGTATGATAATTAAAGATTTCTCAGATTTCTTGAGGATCCCATGCATAACAAATATTAAAATCTTTAATTATGTATCCAATCAAATTTTAAATAATTAATTGTTTATCGATTTTTTTAGTTAACCACATATCTACCCTTTAATAATGTATTTTTCGAAACATAATATATATATTTTAATTAAGATTAATTAATTTTTATTTATTAATTTACTATCAAATTACTTTTTAAAGAAACTGATTAAAATATTAATTAATTACTTATAAAAATCCATTATCCATACATACGCTAATATCTATCATTAACCTATTACCTATTCCTAACTTTATAATGATTCTACCAAATACATTTTATTACATTTAAAGAACGCCACATAAAATCAAGTGACTTCAATGATTTAAATTATGTATAACAAACATAACTAATAACTTTCTCTTTTAAATTACACCATATATGAAATATGAACAATAAGTATATTGTATTTAATTATATAAGAATTTGTAAAATGATTTGGCTGAAATTAATAAAACAATCTAAAAGTATTTTATTATATTCATGACGAATTTTTTTTTTCCCCTGCTAAATAACGAAAAAAAAAATTAAAAATAAAAACAAACAAAGCCTATAATCATCTTTCCTTTTCGAATTGTTTATTTAAAAAGTTCTATTTTTAATTTAAGAATTTTCTTTTTGTTTCAAACAATCCTGATCAGTATGGAACATACGTTAAGTACGCTAAACTATAAATGTTCATTTTATTGAAGAAAAAAATTCTTTCTACTAACCATACATTTTATATTAATTAATTTTTTTCAAAGTAAAAAATCATTAACAATTTCTGCAGCGATAGAAAAAAAAAATTTTTTTTTTGTGGTCATTGTCATTGTTCGCAATTGACCGAATAATTCTCACATACTTATCATGTTTATATGATATTACCGATATTGGTTAGTGCTTTTAGAGTAATTTGGGAAATTGGGCGAGTCTAATCAATTAAATCAATTGTATCGTGTAAACTTTTTAATAAAACCTAAAAGTAAAAGTAATTAAACTCTATTTATGAGGTATTTTGAGGTATAAAGTGAGGTATAAAGTTTACGTTAACAGAAAAGTTTTAAAAAACGTGAGGTAAGTTTTGAGTATAAATTTGTTTAAGCTTTGGTAAGTTTGGAGTTATGCGTTATATAATAATGATTAACAAATAGTTTAAAAGAAAAAAAGCCACTTTAATATCAAATGACCAATTAAAACGAACCTGATTTACGCTTGTGAAAGATTATCCTCAAATTTTCCTGATTATCTCGGTATGATCTGTAACAACAAAACCTTTTTTTTTTCTTTTTTTCTCTCTTACACTTTATATTTTTTTGATACCATATTTGGAAACATGGATTTAACCAATTTTCTTTTCTCAATTCATTTTCTATACATGTCTTAGGTTATAGATATGTTATGTCTGTTGATCCTACAAAGATGTTTTAAATAATTACCCCGATTAGCTAAAAACATTTACCCCCTCGTTTCATCCTTAAAAAAAAAAAGGTAGGCAGTTACACAGGGCCGAGCTTTTCGGTTTCAGTTTATAATCTAAACTAAGAAAATTTTTATAGTTTTATATCTTTTTTTATTTATTTATTTATTTATTATGTCAAACTAAATGATCATCCATCCGATTGGTTTTTTTTTTTTCGGAGGTTATATTATATCAAAATTTACCTACTTAAGGGATACAAAAAGATTTCATTTCTTTTTGTGAGTAAATTTTAGGAAATATTCATGTAAACATATTGGCTTAATAGTGTTTACTAAATGGGTTCCTTCTATTATGGTAGTTTATACAAAATAATCAAATGATTTATCCTTTTATAATACATATTAATAATATAAGCCACGCATATTTTATTAACCATTCTCGTACTTGTAAAAAAAAAAAGAAATAAGAAAATCAGGTTCTTTTGTTGTTACCCGATTCGTTTTTCATTTAACTTTTTGTTAACCGGTTTTAAAAGAATGGTTGATCTGGTTGATATTAGAACAAGGATTTTTTTTTTTTTTTTCTCCATTTTTTTTTTTGGTCGAAGGTATTGTTTTGTTTACCAGTTTTAAATAGGATTTTTTTTTGAGTAAGATTTTCTTTTTTTTTTGAATAGGATATGAATAGGATTTGAATGGATTTTTTTTTTTTTTTGAATAAGAATTTTTTTGGGAAAAAAAGAATGAAAAAAAGAAGACCGAAATTTTAATTTCCTTTTTTTATTTGTGAACATTATACGATTATACAATTATACGATTATACGCGAAACTTCAATTATTGTGAACAACATTTTGGGTAATATTGTTAATAAATTTGGAACAATATTAAAAAAAAAAAGATAAAAGATAAATAAGATAAATAAGATAACTAAAGTTTTATCTAGATTATCTTAATTCTGGCCGAAAAAAAAAAATTATTTATTCATAAAACTTTTGTAAACTTTGGCCAAAAATATTTAAAATATTTAAAATATTAGCAGTTAGATCAAATGTTCAGATGATTAATATGATTAAAAATTGTTGTATACGTATTTAGTCGTACTACGTTAAAATTAAGTCATGAAAGATTTTGATGTGTAATACATGTCGTATGTTTGTATGTTTGTATGCGTTGTATAGTGTTTTATATGTTCATTATGTTCATTATGTTGTATATGTTCATTATGTTGTATATGTTCATTATGTTGTATCAGTATGTTCATTATGTTGTATATGTTGTATAAGTTGTATAGTTGTATACTGACAAAGTAATGTTCAATTCATAACATTATTCAGTTTATAACATTATTCAATTCATACTATAGCATTAAACATTCTTGATTCATATTAATTATATTTTTAAACTAACATTTAATATGATTGTTTCTTATAACAAAAATATTTTTTATATAATATTTTATATAAATTTTTTTTTTTTTTTGTAAATATGGTATTATTATTTAGATTACTCATTTTAAATTACTCAAGAATTTTTTTTTTTTTTTTGAAATATATGAAATATATGCAAAATTATAATAAATTATAACTACTATTATGCTATTCATATATTACAAATTTTATTGATTCTTTTTTTTTTTAAAAAAAAAAATCCCCAAAAAAACATTAATTCTTCAATCCTGTCTGTATCAATATATAAAAAAAAGATGTAATTGACGAAAAGATTTCAAATCAGTTCACCCTTTTTTTTATATTCATCATAGACATAAAATTTAAATTAGGGGAAAAAAAATCAAAAAAGATTTTTCTGTAAATATTTTCAATTATATTTTTAAATTAAATAAATTGTCTCATTATAACTACTTATCATAAAAGAATTAATTAAATTAAATCTCATTATAACTACTTGTCATAAATAAAAGAATTGCATTTTTAAATTAATTAAATTAAGTCTTCATTATAACTGCTTGTCATAAAGAATTACATTTATAAATTAAGTCTCATTATAGCTGTTTGTCATAAAAGAATTACATTTTTAAATGCTTGTCATAAAAGACCTACTGACTCTCCAACACTTGAGTAATAAACACATTTTGATCGATGGATTTTGATAAATTTCAAAATGGATATTACTGTAATTACTTTAATTGCTCTCTGATGGGATGCTAGTATGTACGCGTAAATCGAAATTTCTTAATAAAGTCGCTGCTTTCAGTGAGGATAATAAATCACTTTAATCAACTAATTTTTTTTAATAGTACTATAGTAGCATTAGTGAGGTTATGGTAAGAACGAAAATATAGTATGTAGTTGACTATAAATGTTTATTTGAAATCTTTTTTATATTGATCCAATGATTTTGAATGCTATACTTTCTCATCTCCTATGGTTTTTTTTTTATTTCAGAAGAGAAAAGATACATACTTTAAAAGATTCATTTTTCTGAGATTTTAGTTAATTACTTCATCATGACACTAACAACTTATATTGTGCAATAGATCAATCAATCAATCAATTCTATTGTTTCCCATTTCAAAGCTATATTTTCGCCAATAGTAATGGCTGATCAAAAAAGCTACGCTATAATAATATTAGGATTTTAGTCGCTCCCATCCAACTGCTTTTATTTTTGTTGATTAAATCATTTTAAATCCTTACTCTCACTCGCATCACTACATAGGTAATTATAGATCAAATGATCAATCCGTTAATTTATACCTACGTGCAATATTATTACAATCATCTTTATATTTCAAATTTCGCATACGTACTGCACTCAGGATTTTTTATTATTAGTCACTTTTTCCATATATATTAAACTCAAATTATAATAACTAATGAATTTACTCTTTAAGAAAGCAACCGATTCGATAATCAAATGAATATATTTAATATCATTCTAAGCGTGATCTTTTTTTTACTATATATATTCCATCATTGATTTCAAAGACACCATAAATTCATTTTTATAAAAATATAGGACAAATAATTCCATATTTATATAATTCATTTAATTTTCTATTTTTCCATTAAAAAAAACGATTTCAGGAACTTGATTTTGACTATTTATCTCACAAGAACCTACAAGAAAAATCTTAAAAATGATTTCATTTTTTGAATATAAAATATTTCATTACAATGTTAATAGAATCATAAAGACCAATGGTATGTTTTTTTTAAAGTCGAAACAAAATTTTCTTAATTTGAACTTTCCTAGATTTGAAAAAGTAATTAATTAAGTATATAAAAATCAATCATTTATGTGAAGGGTTCTCCAGTAAACGAAAATGAATCATATTAAAATATGAACTGAGAAGTTCGAGTCGTCTATTTATTTGACGAGAATCAAATTTTACTTTTTAAAATGGTTCGTGAAGTTTTAATAAACTCGATATAAATTAAACTATATAAACTTTTATTCATTATATTCATTAACATACAGTATATACGTATATTAGAGTCGTGACAGTTATCACGTAATTTAAAGTAATTTTATTAATTTATTATAGTGTTTTCTATCGTTCGCTATTTTTCTGAGATTTTTTTTTTTCCATTATTTTTAATCGTATTTTCTTATCGCCATTTCTTTGATACTTACATGAAAAGTAATATTAGTTATGGTTCTAAAAAAATAATAATTTTTTTTTTTGATGTTGGTAAATCTTAAATCTATTCAACTTCATTAATCTTAAATATTACTCAATTTTTATTAATTTTAACAAATTTCCCTTTTTTTGAAATCTTCAACGATCACCCTTAATACTTGTCTTAATAAAGGACCATGATGTCGTATTTCACTATAGGGGGTGTAATGATCAAGTTTTTCTGGCGTGATGAGTTCTAAAGTATCATAATTCGAACTTATGATTGCTATTTTTCAAAAAAAAATGATTAATGTAAATAACTTTATAATATATTAAATAATAATATAAATAAAAATTCATAATTTACTTACAGTAAACCTTCATTATTATACGCATATAATAAAATAAAGTCCTATTAGCATTAATTTCCTAAAGTATAAAATTTTACGTAAATTACACTAACCTGTTCAGGAGTTATTGTTCTCGCTCTATTATTTAATTTCCAAGTTTCAATTTTTAAATGGAAATGTGTACATATGGTATTAATATTTGATAAAACATCAAATTGTGATGATGGTGATGCAGGCTTCTGAAATGCAGATTTGGTTGGACTCCCTGGCTTAGTCTTATTAACTAAAAAATCATGAATAAAACGATATAATATTAACATATAAAAAACCATTAAAGTAAACTATACAAAAAAATTCCTATAATAAATTATTACCTATACGGCTTAATCCTTCAAATGTTTCTTTTGCTCTCACGATTTCATAAAAAAAGTTATCATAACTAATTGGATCTGGAAAGAAAGTGTCACCATGTGTAATACTTAAATTAATAATATTTATTGCAGAAAGTAAAACTTCATTTACTGAAGCTCGATCTTGTTGAAAGTGTTCTATGTTTGAAAGTATGAATTTCAATAAGCCAATAAGTGAGTGCCATAATTCTGCCCAATGATATGCTGTAAAAGATTATAAAATAATAATCCATGTTATTAAATAATTTCTATTAACGAAAGGAGATTAAAATTACTATTATTATATAAATATATATATTTAAAAAAAGCTGAAATAATATTTACGTAATCTAACACGATTCCTTTTAAGATATGACATTGTTCGATGTATAACGCCTAATGCCATGCTGTGTGTGTAAACATTATATAAGTTACTTAATTATTATTAATTAATACCCGTTAAATTTTTGTTAACTTACCTATATAAATCAGTTTGTAATTTTCTCCTCAAATTATGATTTATGAATCCAATAACAACATCTAATATAACACCAACTAATGGACGAGGAAACTTTGCGTTTTGTAACAAAGGTGGTCTCTGTATATCAGAGAATATTAATTAATATAAGATACCTTTCCTTTAAACGCAAAATAAAATTCATATGTTCACCGAAAACTTACTTGTCTGCAAAGTCTCACTACAAATTGTCTTTCGTCTTCACATATAATCTCATTAAATGACGCGTCTTCAACTAATATCACTAATGTTAGTAATATCAGGTTCGCATAACTCGCAGTACGGTTAGTACGATTGTGTTGTAGGAGATATGATGAAAGTGAAAGAAAGTCACAAAAATATGGACAGTCTATTAAAATAGAGAAAATATTATTGCTTGTCGTACTTTTGATATTAAAACTCGACATAATTTTATTCACCTCGACCAATTTCGGCTGATTTTTTATTATCTTCAGTTGTTGTTGCAGGGTTGTCATTAAATTGAGGTCTTGAAGGAATCGAAAATCTTGCAATGGATTTTGTTATATAATCAACGAATCGTTTATTATTATTCACCATATCATAAAAGGATAAAAGAATTGCAACATTTGCAGATGGTCTATGTCATTATTAGTTATGCATGCATATTTGTGAGAAGTGCAGAATGAAATTTTTTTTTTAACAAAAAAATAATATATCGATGAAATCTCACAATCTAACAAATGCCAATTCCGGATCCGATACATTTGAATGTTGCTTTGTTCCACTGCCATACCAAGGTAAAATAGATCCAACATATGACACAACAGTTGAAATCAAATATTTGTTTGCTTCATCGTCTTCCTGTATCTCAATATATTGTCTAGAAATGAATAAAAAAAAATTAAAATAATAATTAAAAAAAACCGCGAATATAAATAATAATAAATGATAAATACCCTTGACATTTTATACATGTCGATGATAATACTTCCATGATTTTCTATAAATTTAGTTTAAAGGTGAAATAACGATTATATCTTCAAGTATCACTTATCTACCAAATTATCTATCTATATACCTCAAATACAGCTTCACCCTTAATATCAATCAGTTTTGTTAAATAAGGGTTCCTCGACTCGTGCTTGTTATAATTTGCCAAGATATCCAGTAACATAATAGCTTCATAAGCCATATGCGATGTTTTGGGGGAAATTATTAACTTTAAATAACAAGAAAATTAATTAAAATATTTCCCTCTAAAAAAATAATTACAAATTCGAGTAATTAAATACCTGGATTAAAGGATCAAAAATATCATTTTTTATGAAATATTCATTTATACTATTTTGATTGATATTAGTGTTTCCACATACGATCACAATAGCTAATCGTAATGCTTCATGTTGGACCTCTACTAACATATAGATATTAAATTGAACGAGTTATTATTATAAAATAATAATTAACTAAATTTCTTACTTATTTCACCATGTCTCATTAAATATTTAATGGTGTCAACAAGTTGCTATAAAAAAAGAAAATTCATTAAAAATTCTGTCAAGATTAACAGCAATCTAGATATTACATACCGGAAAAACTGTATCAGCGTTATTTAATCCAGTCAAAAGATTAATAACTTCAAAACTAAAATTATTAAACCTCTTGGAAAATATTCCTTGAAGAAGTACGCATAATGTCTATAAAGATAATAACTTATTAATATAAATATTAACGTGAAATGAACACAAAATTTTTTAATATACATCACCTCCATAGCATTTATCTTTCTCTGAGTATTTTCCTCTTTCATAGCTTCAATAGATTTTAAAAATAATTTTCCAATATTATTCTAATTATCGCCAAAAACGGCAATTTAAGTTAAATATTTGATTTTAATCATGTCTAAAACAATTTTTTTACTTACTTTGATGGCCAATAATTTATCCTGAGAAATTTCGGATAGGCATTTCGTTAAATATGTTGCATTAACTTTAAGTAAAAATAATTCACTCCAAAAATTTGGTTGACCAATTGATGGATCATTACCCTAAGATGAATTAATGAAAAGTTTATAATAAATTTAATTAAGAAACATACTAACGAACCAATGACGAGATAAATTAGAAATTATTATATTTAACCTTGAAAAAACTCTCGTAAATTTCTACAAATTTTTCTTTCAATACGGTTTTTGCACCATAAGCGGGTCTTATAACGCCAGTAAACACTGTTTTTGTTGGTGATTGCATTCTTAACTTTAATATGCTCTTTTAAAAAAAGATAGTAATTAAGAAATAAATTAAAGATAGTGAAAAACCAAGAAAAACGAAATTATCAGTTGATTATCCGGCTCAGGCTTTATATAAAGGATAAATATGGAAATCCATTTCATTTTTGAGCCACATGGCTATGCAATTTAAATATTGGGAATCATTATTTTTACATTATTTGCATTTATTTCGTGGCAGTTTCTCACTTGATCCAAACATTATTATTTTATTTTTAACAATGAAGATTGTATTACGATGTAGGATGTACAAACTAATTCATGTAAAACATGAATTCATACCTTAAATGCATTAGGTTATATTCCAAAATATTTAAACTAAAATATGGAAAAGTCTGTAATAAAATTTTATGGTGTAGGAAATGAATGGGGTGAGTTCAGTAATTTTTTTAAAGCAGAAATTTTGATTGACGGAGAGACCTGGCCAACAACCGAACATTATTTTCAAGGTAAAAATAAATTTTATATTTATTATTATATTTTAATTAGATTTTGAATTCCATACTCTAACTGTTTAAAGCTCAAAAATTTCCATCGCAACCTGAAATCCAACAAAAGATTAGAAATTTCGAAGAACCTGGCCAAGCAGCTAAGTTTTCTCGTAAACATTCAGGTCTACGTTCAGATTGGGAACAAATTAAAGATGGTGTTATGCGTAATGCTTTAAGTGCAAAATTTACTCAACATCAAAATTTAAAAGAAAAATTATTAAGTACAGGAGATGCTGAAATTGTTGAAGCTTCTCCAACTGACAGTTATTGGGGTAATGCTACTCGGAGTGATGGAAGTGAAGGTTTTAATAAGTTGGGACGGTTGTTGATGGAAATTAGAGAAAAGTTAGCAAATGAGCAACAAGAATAGTAATTTTACGAGATAGTGATTTTTCAATTTTCGCAAATCATTTTGATAGTTTGAAATACAATCATGTAAGGGTGCAGTATTATTTAAAACAAATTCGATGTTCAGCGAACTTAGAGATTGTGTCGCCGCATGAAAAAAATAAATTGAAAAAGAAATTTCCTTGATTGATAGTTTTAACTCTTAGTTATAATAGTTAAGATCAATAATGATTACTTCCTGTTTTCAGTTTACAATTACTAATTTACTAAAAAATTAATACCTATAATCAAATTTGATTTTCATCTGATTTTGTTATTATTTTGGTTTCCTATATGATTCTATGATTCTATTAATTTAACAACTTAAATTTTAAATTTAACGACTTGGTATACTTGACTCTCATATCTTCACAGGCTTCCAACATATGTACTGTACAGTATTTTTATTATCGAACTATTCATAAAAAACGATCAAAAACGATCAAAAACATTATCAAAATAACTGGTACAGCAACAGTTAAAATATTTTTAAAATATCCTCCATCTCGATTTTCTTGATTCTCTCAAACAATTTTAATTTACTCCCCTTGCTTGCCGCCTTCTTCCAAATGGTGAATGCTTCTTTCAGGTCAATCTCATGATCATGTTCTCCATTATACAAGATTTCTGCCCACATTTCTAATGCCGACCGATCCTCATGTTTGACAGCCTTTTTTAAATATTTAATGCCATTGATCGGATCATAGGTGCTACCTTCAAGGCATACCTCCGCATATAATGCTTGCGCTTTTACTATTTTTGCATCAGCTGCCTGACGAAGGTATTCGATCGCACTGTCCTCATCTTTATTTATTCCACATTTACCATGATATAAATAATAGCCACAGTAAAATTTTGCAAGTGGACTTTTTCGATGGGAAAGAGCTGCGTATTGTTGAAATAATGGGAAAGCACTGGTATATTTCTTCTGCTTATGTAATTCAACTACATCTTCAAATGGCAAAAGTGGTTGATCTTGTAGAGATTCGTTGCGCTCTGACTGGCTGGTAGATTGTGATATTGAAGAATTGGAAGTATCAGTATTTTGTAACCCGAAATCAGTCGAAGGGTTATCGTAATAATTTTGGTATTTTTTTGTCAGTTTGCGAAGTTTTTCTCTCATAACTTCAATTGTTGGGCGAGTGCCTGCATGAGATGACCAACTTTGCGTTATCAGTTCATTGTATTCTTTAGGTCCGTTTATAGGAAACGGTGTTGGGCGTCCGCTATTTTTAACTACATAATCAACAACATCAATATCATCTTCGATTTCTTCAAATGGCTTTTTACGCGTTCCAATTTCCCATAAAGTAATAGAAAAGCTAGAATTAAATAACATTAGCGGCCTTATAGATTAATAATAAACTAATGCTCTATATGCAGGCAGATTCTATACATACCCGTAGATATCACATTTTTTACTATAAGGTACAAAACTTACAGAACTTTGCTTTAATTTTTCGGGAGCCGTCCACCTAAATAATGATATTATCGTTTAAATAGGAGAAATCATTTAATGCATAGATAAGAACTTTTACTTACCGTAAACTTAAGATTTGCTCTTCATTACTCGTTGTTGATTGCTCTTGGAGTCGACTATAATCGAATCCTGTTAATTTTGCGTCCATGTACTTGTCCAATAACACGTTTCGACTATAATTAATTACAGTGGTAAGATTTTACTTTAAAAAGTGTTTCGAAATTCAAGCTATCAATTATCTTTAGGCCATAAAGAATATGTTGTCAAGGCAAAAACTTCTTTTTACCTCTTTACATCATGATGAAAGATTTCGGTACGATGGATAAACTCTAAAGCATTAGCAATTTGTTCCGCAATCTCAAGCCTGCACGACCATAAGATTTCTTGATCGCTTCGGAGGAAGTCTTCAAGGTTACCCTTTTCAGCCCATTCCGTTACAATATGAAGATCGTGATTAATAAGAAGGGTTCCATAACTATGGTGGAAAAGTAAAACATAAAAAAAATGAAAGTTGGCAAAGGAGTATAAATAATTCTAAAATGTGCATCATGGCACAAAGAAGGATTTATACTAGAAAGACAAAAGTGGTTTAATTTCATATCCACTTTTTGCTTGTTAGTTTGCAAAAAGCAAAAAAACAAAGAAAGCCGTGCATAATATCTCGTAAAGAGAAATTTTTCTTTGTTTATAATAATCAATCTTAGGAATATTTTCTTAAGAATATAAAGTCTTACTTACAACTTTTCAATGCTGTTACAGTGTGACAACTTTGACATTAAAAAAGCGTATTTTTCGATTGATTTTCTATTCTCATTCTCGCTCTCCGGAATTTTGATCTTCTTGACTGCAACTTCCTGGGAACCATACAATTGGCGTTTGATGTGCATATTTTTCCCTTTCATTTCCGGTTCTTCACTATCTTCATTACGGATCAACTCAGTATTTAATCGAACTTTTTCCAATTCTGATTCAGGCATCTCTATACCTTTTCGAATCAGCACTATAGATTCTTGAATTTCAGTCAACTGGCGGCTTTGTTTAACAAACATTTTGGTATTGTTCTCAAAGCTTGCAGGCAAATCTTCAATATATTTATGGAGAAGGACGTTACAGTCATAATTAAGCGCAAGGCTAAATTCTCCGATAGCTTCGTCAAGTTTAGTTTTGTAAATTACGTACGAGTTTTGAATCTGAAGAGAATAAAAGATAAAAATTAATAACTAGGCACATGCCATTGAACGTTGTTTGATCTTTATATCAGAAATTATGATGCAACTCTCGCGGCTGGAATTTTTGCTACGAGAATGCAGCAATAAAAAAATTCATATACTCAAACTTACATCCTTGGCGGCAAAGAACATGGCAGCCTTTTCAAGAAGGAACCGTTTACTAAATTTGCCTGGCTTGCTTAGCTCCTTCGCATAGTTCCTAATTTCAGTGAGAACGTCAATATACCGGTAAAATGCCCGCTCACATTTTGTTTCTTTTGGACTCAGCTCAAACAACCAAAGACTCGATACTTCAACGCGCTCCGCTAGAAGTTTAAGAATTTCCTGGTTGCGATTTGTAGTGTCGGCAAGTGTCAGAATTTCTTCAGCTATTTTTGCCACAGTTTGACAGGCTGGAAGCAAACTTGCTATTTGTAATTACATGGCCGCTTATAGTTAGGATAGTTTCTTTACTTATTTTGGGACGTTTGGATTGAACTTTGGTATTAGACATGCGTAGAGAAAACCACAAAGAAAATTCTTTTGTGAATTAACGATTAGAGGTAGTGAAAAACTATACATAATCTTTCGGGTTTTCTTATTTTTCAGTAACTAAAAAAAGAATTACTTCGAAAGAAAAGATCGTAATCATCATATTCATTGTTTCGGTACTATTAAAGGTTAGTTTAATTTGTGTATTACCAGAATCTCGTGTTTCATTAACTCGCACATTCATTTTAAAAACTCGGAATATTTTTTTTTTTCTCCGATTTCATAAAATCTTAGATACAAAATGGAATTGGAGGAAAATCAAGAAATAGTTTTATGGGGATGGGGATGGGAGGAAATAGGTTTAACGCTATTAATTCATATGGTACTCGCAAATAGAACAAACCCTTTAATGAAAAAAAAAATGGCAGGAAGTAGTTTTTGTAGCAATAGTTGTAGAATTAATGAAAATAAAATTGTTAAAGGACATGTTTTTACTAATATTATTTACTAGTCTGATGATAGAAACTATATTAAAATCACTTAGAGGAAAAAGCACGTGGCAAGGAATAGTTTTAGCAATAATAGTTGGTCTACTTATGGAAAGTAATTTATTGATAAATAGGTTTGCACCAATTGTAATTTGTCATTTTTTAATTAAAATTCAACAAAGATTATCACTGAAATTAAATGGAGAAATAATTGCTTTAACAATACTGAATGGTCTGTTAATAAAAAGTAACTTGTGGATAGAAATGGGACTAATAATAATGATATACCTTTTAATAAAAATATATTTAAGAATATGAAGAATGATAAAAACAGATCATAATTTAAATATTGATGAAAGAAAAGCAAAATATAGAGATCATGAAGTGATATGTGAAAAAAATTGGAGACATAAAATTAGTAAATATTATTGTGAAGATTGTTTTAAAGAAGAAACTGACGATAGAGAAAAAAATCGTTTACAATTCGGGATATGTAAAGAGTGTTCCTGACCTAATACGGGAAAAATTATTTGGTGTTCTGATTGCAACACAAACCATCTTCAACAAGATTTTGATAGGTGGACTAGTGGAAACCAAGAAATTGATGAATTAATAAAAAATAGACAACTAAACGCAAAGAATTCACATGGTATAATAGAATGGATACCTTATAATAAATTTACTGATGTTGAATATATAGCTGAAGGAGGTTTTGCTAAAGTATATTCAGCCAATTGGATTGATGCATACATTAAAGGTTGGGATCAAAAAACTAACAACTGGAAAAGAAAAGAGCGAAAGAAAGTTGCTTTAAAAGTACTAGAAGATTCATCTTGAGATATAAGTAGAACATTTCTTAATGAAGTAAGTAAAAGAAAACAGAAAGAAAATCTTTTGAAATTTTTAATTTAATTCTTTTATTGATTAATATATAATATTATTGTTATTAGTTAGAAGCTTTGGTAAAATTAGCTGAACTGAGTATTACTGGTGGAAAGTTATTCATAGTACCGCTTTATGGCATTTCACAAGATCCTGACACCGAGAATTTTATACTAGTATTTAAATATATAGAAAGTAATTTTCATTATTATTATCGTACTCAAGAATTCAACCAACTAATACTTGGCACAAAGTTGACTTGTATTTGGGAAATTTGTATGAGTCTTGGTATAATCCACTTAAATAACTTAGTTCATAGAGATTTTCACGTGGGTAACATTTTGCAGAATGGTCTAAAAACGTATATAAGTGATTTTGGATTATGTAAGCCAGCGCATGAAATGAATGATCAAAAAATTTATGGAGTATTACCATATATAGCACCTGAAGTATTACGTGGAAAACCATATACAAGGGCATCTGACATTTATTCATTGGGAATTATTATCAATACAATCATTTCTGGAAAATTACCATTTGATGATCGATCATTTGATCGTTATCTTATAATAGATATTTGCCGTTATGGATTACGTCCAGAAATTAGGGATGAAACGCCACAAGTTTTAAAAGAAATAATTCAAAAATGTTGGGACGAAAACCCAGAAAACTGTCTAACCACTTTTGACATCCTTAATCAAATACGTTTTCCAGATAATTCTAAATTAGACTATAAAACAATTGAGGATGTATATTCCACATTTGTATCATTATCATTAGACTCAAGATCTCAAGCAAATTATAAAAGTAGATTACTTGATTTACCAAATTTATCAGAACTAGAATCTGAACTTGCATCAGATTCGATGCAAATATCAACAGGTAATCTATTTTAATTTATATTATCGCATATTGTTTATTAAGTTATTAACAATTCATCAAAAATTTATTTTAATTTAGGTGAAATTGAATCGTAAGATTAAATTATTAGTATTACATACCCGATCTTTAATATAACAATAGTGTCGATCTTAGACGGAGTCGAGCAGTTAGCGCACTTGAAGCTGCTAATTTGGTACCCTTTAATAATATTCACTTAGATATTCGACAAGTTCATCCAATGAGATGCCTATACAACCGCAGGCCTTAGAACCTTGAGCGGACTATTTTCATATTGTGCAATTTTACGTATTATTGCTGGCTCCGCCACGATTTATTTTATCAAATAAAGCATTGTTTTTTACCTGTACGAAACTTGTTTTTGTTCTCTTGATGCAATGAGATATCTGTTTGTATGACATAAAAATCGCCTGCCTGGAACGTAACACATTTTTTTATCTGAGCCAAATATCATCATGTGAGAAAATTGACGCGCAGGTAAAATTCTTGCCGAAAGAATAAAGGCTGTACAACGTATCAGTTCGCATACAATTATATTTTTTTTCAACCTATTTTTTTCTCATACAATCAATAAATCAGGCACAATTAATTTACCAAATTCAGATATATATGGAGTAGCCGAGTAGGTTATGGGATTGTGGAAAGTGAATTGAGCATGCATACATGTATGCTAACATATTCTTTTATTAACAAGACAGAACTTGAATAAATAAATGCGTAGTAACATTTAGTATAGACGTCACATGTATCACGGGAAGCAATAATTTATTTTCAAACTTTCTCGCATATTCTCAAAATTCTTATGTAAAAAAGGCTCCTTGATGATCTTTACATATGAATAGCGTTAAATTCTTTTATTGTAGAGGCGGTTGATCAGATTTTTGTAATGCGATCATATTAACGTAATTTCCCCAAGCGTATTCCAAAATTGATCCTGCAAATTATATAAAAAGGTGATGTCCTGGTTAGTGAACCCTTTTATCCGCCTTGTGCAAATAAAAAAATGAAAAATTAAGCGATATACTCAAACTTACCATAATTTACATCATCGATATTATATTCCGTAAACAATAATAAGGTATGTTGATTTATTGTTCAGCTAGCTTCTTGAGACATGTCATCACGATGTTAATCAATTCCCGCCTCTATAAATGTTCCAAAATAAAACGGACATATCACTTTTCTTGCTATATTGGCATTTTGATCATCACTGACCATCATCACGCGTACAATAGACGTAGTGAAATTACTCACATAAAGCAACGGCACAGCAAAGTCTGGCGCATCAAATTGCATAAGCTTGAAACTTTGCGCAGTATCGTTCTGCAAAGCAATAAATTTCTTGCTAAATACAGGATGGAAAACCTAATGCTCTGATATATGATCAAAAAGCAAGGATCTCTGAAATTGTAATATTCAGTGAGTATATACAAGCGCTTTGCTAAAGGAAACGCAACTACAAGACCCTTACCACAGATCAAACAGACCCATTCAAGTTTCTGGAAGACCATACACTTGACTCCATCATACTAGTAGGATCTGACCAGTGGCGATTCCAGTTCATAAACCCAGGTAATCCCTTCAAGGGGGAATATCCTAGAATCGCTCCATTCCTACTAACACATGGATGTAAGACAACTTCAGAGTTATTAGAACCATACAAGGATAAAGTACAACGTGTCCATACAGATGGATTTATTCTAGAGGAGCAGCCAAATAGTCCTGCACTTATCACTTGTTCAGAAAATGCATCCAAAACATTGAAAGCTCTTAAATTTGAAACTGCAGGATACTGCCATGTGAAAAATGCAAACAAGATTATCTGAACATGATTGCCAAAGAATGCGGTTAGGTTAGGGCAGTGCCAGATATTACCTAATATTCTAGGGGAAGGGGGTAATTGAAAATCTTAAGTTACATACACTGGTCGAAATCAAAACTTTTGACCGTTAAGAGCTTTCGGCATGATTTTTGCCGATTGGTCATGTGATTCATCACATTTTTTGACCAATGGCAAAAATCGGTAAAATCAATTACAAATTGACTGATACTGATTGTTAAACAAAAGCTTGTTCAGTCTTTTGGTGGAAAATCAACTTATACTGATTGATATACGAAAAATTGTTCCTTTAAGTTCATTCAGTAAAATTATGCCGATTGGTCATATAAATCGACACAATTTTGCCAAATTTGCCAAATTGGTAAAAATTGGCAATAATTCGGCAAATCAGTTGTTGAAATCATCAGATGATTAAGATCGACATTTTACAGAAACTTTTTTAAACTTTTTAAACTTTTCGCATCCTTTCCTCCCTCTCTTTCGTCCTTTTCCCTTCCCTTTTTTACACCTTAGTTCTTCACATAAATGTACACATTGAATTCGGTAACTTTTTATTAAATTAAAAAAGTTTCAAAATTTCTTTAAAAAAACATTTTTTAACGTTAAAAAACGTTTCTTTTTTATACTTTTAGTAAAGAAAATCGGTTCCGGCTTAGATACTGATATTACAGGTAAAGTTTTGAAAAATTTTGAAACTTTCTTTTAAAAAAAAACGTTTTTAGATAAAAACGTTTCTTTTTTATATTTTTTGCAGGAAATCGGTTCCAGTGTGGATACCGTTTCCCTAGATAAAGTTTCAAAAGATTTTCGAAACTATCTTAAAAAAAACGTTTTCTAACTAAAAAACGTTTTTTTTTCATTTATTATGGTAGGAAATCAGTTCCGACGTGGATACCGTTTCCCTAGGTAAAGTTTCGAAATAAATTTTCGAAACTTTCTTTAATAAAACGTTTTTAATAAAAAAACGTTTTTTTTATTATTTTTTTATATAGGAATTCGGTTCCAGCGTGGATACCGATATTCCAGGTAAAGTTTTGAAAATTTTTGAAACTTTAATATAAAAAACGTTAAATATTAACGTTTTTTTTTTATTTTTTTGTAGGGAATCGGTTCTGACGTAGATACTGAATCCCAAAGTTAAGTTTCGAAAAAAGAATTTCAAAACTTTCTTTAATAAAACGTTTTTATATTAAAAACGTTTTTTTTTTATTATTTTTTATATAGGGATATCGGTTCTAGCGTGGATATCGAATCCCAAAGTTAAGTTTCGAAATTTTCGAAACTTTAATAAAAAAACGTTAAATATTAACATTTTTTATTATATTTTTTTTTGTAGGAAATCGGTTCCAGCGTGGATACCAAATCCCAAAATAAAGTTTTGAAAATTTTGAAACTTTAATAAAAAAACATTAAATATTAACGTTTTTTATTATATTTTTTTTGTAGGGAATCGGTTCCAGCGTGGATACCGAATCCCAAAGTAAAGTTTCGAAAATTTTTGAAACTTTAATATAAAAAATGTTAAATATTTAACGTTTTTTTTAATTTTTTTGTAGGGAATCGGTTCCGGCGTGGATACCGAATCCCAAAGTAAAGTTTCAAAAATTTTCGAAACTTTAATATAAAAAACGTTAAATATTTAACATTTTTTTTATTTTTTTGTAGAGAATCAGTTCCAGCGTGAATGCCGAATTCCAAAGTAAAGTTTCGAAAATTTTCGAAACTTTAATATAAAAAACGTTAAATATTAACGTTTTTTTTAATTTTTTTGTAGGGATATTGGTTCCAGCGTGGATACCGAATCCCAAAGTTAAGTTTCGAAAAAAAAGTTTCGAAACTTTCTTAAATAACGTTTTTTTAACAAAAAAAACATTTTTTTTTATTTATTTTTGTGGGAAATCGGTTCCGGTGTGGATACCGTTTCCTAGGTAAAGTTTTAAAAATTTTTGAAACTTTAATATAAAAAACGTTATATTTAATGTTTTTTTTATTTTTTTTTGTAGGAATTCGGCTCCAACAAGGACGCCGATATTCCAGGTAAGTTTCGAAACTAAAGTTTTGAAACTTCTTTAATAAAACATTTTTAATAAAAAAAACGTTTTTTTTTATTATTTTATTTAGGAATGTTCTAGCGTGGATACCGAATCCCAAAGTTAAGTTTCGAAAATTTTTGAAACTTTAATATAAAAAACGTTATATTTAACGTTTTTTTTTATTTTTTTTGTAGGAATTCGGCTCCAACGAGGACGCCGATATTCCAGGTAAGTTTCGAAACAAATGTTTCGAAACTTTTTTAAAAACTTTTTTTTTTTATTTTTTTATATAGGAAATCGGCTCCAACTTGGACGCCGATATTCCAGGTAAGTTTCGTTTTCAAAACTTTGATAAAAAACGTTAATTTTAATTTCTAACATTTTTTTTTATTCTTTTCCTTTCTTTCGCTTTTATTCTTCTATTGGGCGAAAAAAAATTTTTTAAATTTATATTTTTATTTTTATAGGTTCAGCTTTCGGTTCTTGACTTCTTGGGCTTTGGATATATACTAGGTGAGTTTCAAAAACTTCGAAACTCTAAAAAATATTTTTTTAATTTTTTTTTTCTTCTTTGTAGTAGGTTTCGGCCTGGGGCTTTGGATATATGGGTGAGTTTCGAAGTGAAATAATCGAAACTCAAAAAAAAAACATTTTTTTTTAATTATTTTTTTTTTCTTTGTAAGTTTCAGCTTCCGATTCTTGGGCGTTGGATATATAGGTGAGTTTCGAAAACTTTGAAACTCTTTAAAATAATTATTTTTTTTAATTTTTTTTTATATTTTGTAGGTTTCGGCCTCCAGTTCTTGGACGTTGGATAGGTGTGTTTCAAAGTTTTGTTTTTTTTGCAAAACTTTTTTAGTAAAAAACTAATCGTTTCTTTCTTACAAATTATTTTATCGAAGAAACTTTAATTGTTTCTTCCTTTTTTTTGTAGATTTCCACTTCGGATTTTTGGTTTGGTAAGTTTCAAAATATTTTGAAACAAATTTTTTTATTAAAGACTCGGTTTGCTAACCGTTTCTTTAATTTTTTTGTAGGTTCTCTCTCCTTCGGATTTTATCGGATGGGTGGGTAAGTTTCGAAATATTTTTGAAACTTCATTTTTTTTATTATAAAAAATGAATTACTAACTGTTTCCTCCTTTTCTGGTAGGTTTTTTTCAGACTTTTATCAGGTTAGATGAGGATGATGGATGGATGATGGATGGTGGACGGTGGATGGTGTATATAGATAGATGATAGATAGCTATATATTAATTTAATATGTAATTTTTAATAAAATGAATTAATAAAATTTAATTAATAAAATTTAATTAATAAATTATTATAAAATTAGAATCAGCTAAATGTACAAAAATCGGTAATAATAATTATTAGGTTTATTAACAATCATCAATTTAATTTTACCGATTTGTTGCCAATTTCTACTGATTGATTTGTTAACAATTGGCAGGCGTTACAGTGCAAATCGTCCATAAAATTAGTTGCCGATTTTTTTGGTACTGATCGGCTAAGGTCAGACCAAATTTCGTCCAACATTCGGCAATTTAAAATTTTGCCGAAATGGACTATTCTGACCAGTGATATATACTATATATAAGGAAATTACATATATAATATATCTTACCTGGGGAGGGAAAGTAAGCTCTTATAATAAACTGATATTAGGTAATATCTGTCATTGCCCTTATTGCAGTAAACATATATTTTTTCTCACTTGAATGTACAGTCAATTTGAAGATTCCTATTTATTACAAAGTACAAAAAAGTACAAGGAATCATGTCAACATATACCGAATTTACAGGCATTAGAAGCATTGGCAACAATTATTTTGAATCTGACAAAACTGTTCTTGAAATTATCAATGTTTTAAAAGATATTGTAATAATAGCACTAATGTCTGGGTTCAGCAAAACCAGCTATCTCGTCCAGGATCATGTAAGGTATATCAATCGAATCAAAACAGCAAAGTCTCCTATATCATATGTGAAGTTCGTGGCAAGAAAGTTGTTTTTAGAGGATAAGGATGCTAGAGATCAAGCATATGCCGCTAAGATAGCAAAAGTTCATGAGTCATACAAGAATAAGCAAGCTCTCTTACCTAAGTTTGAGGCCCTCTTCGTATTGTATTATGACTTAATTAAGGAATATGCATCAGAAGATATTCCAAAGAATGCAGTTACCTGGAATGATGCTGAAAAGACCTTAGCAGAACTTCTTGCATAAGTTCCCATATAGGTTCCTGTGTAAATTTAATCTATATTTTTTATCCGTGTGTAATAAGTATATGGTAATTGAATATAGCCTATATGGTAAGTAACATAACATCATGTTGGACCAGTTACCAGTAGAAATAGTTGAACGTATTGTTGCAAAGATTCCAGATACTGACCTTATTGTAGCAAGTAAGGTAGATAGCGTGTGGTGGCAGGAGGTTCGTCAAGAAGCATATAAGAGGTGGAAAAATTATGCTACTACAATTGGGAATATATACTGGAAAATCCAAGCTATTGGAAAGCAGTTTGAAAAGAGGGATATTGACTGAATAACGTTTGAAGATGTAAATGACTCCTATAAAAGATGGATAAATTGCCTTACCGAGAATCAGCTTTATATTATGGAGAAAATACTTAGGAATAGAATGGTCGTAAATTCCCAAGAAAGGGAAACCATAGAGTATGCATTAAAAATTTCTTTTTTTAGCTATGTGGTGATATATTCAATTATGATTACACAAAATTATTTTAATTAATGATTGGCAAGAGAAATGACATTTTCACTGACTGATATCATATTAATATCGAATTAATATTACAGAAAATGTTTTACATTTATTTAATATCGTAACTACATCATAATGATATCATATTAACACTGAATTAACATCACAAAAATATTTTTATTGTAATATATGTTTATTATTTATTATACATTAATAATAATAATTTTATTAGTGGATTATTATGGGTGAGTGAAGTATGTTTCTTTTCTTCCTTTTTTTTTATTCTTTTCTTCTCTTTTTTATTCTTTTCTTTTCGTATGTGAGTGGATGGATACGTCATTTTTAATTTTAAAATATATATATATACTGTATATATATATAAAACAATCATGATTAATAAAATGTACTCTTTGTAAAATATATTTAAAATTTGAAAAAATGTATTTGTAACAGCCTGTTACATATCTTATTTGTAACATCCTTTTTTTATTTTTTTTTAATAATAAATTTAATATGTGTTTCACAAATAAAATTTTTATATGCAAAATTTAATTTGGAAAACTTTTACTTAATGTATTTAAGACAGTTTCATAGACAAAATTTTAAGTTATAAGCAGTTTCTTGAAATTTTTTAAAAAATTCTTTTGTCTTAGTTACACGACTGATCTTTTGTTTTTGTTTACATTACGCCTGATCTTAAATTTTAATTGGATAAAATTGGGGGTTGTTACAAATAAGACACGTAACAGGCTGTTACAATTAGATTTATCCTTAAAATTTAATACATAACCTTAGGATAATAGTTAGAGCAGATAATTCTGAGATTTTGTAAAGAATAATAAAAATGATAATATTTTTGTTAGTTCTTTCTTTAAATTTTTTTGAAAGTGGTTTGTTTCTTAAAATCATAATATTGTAAAAAAATGCTAGTTGCTACGACTGACGGATAACAACAAATTGTCAGGCTACCCCCAGACAAAGTAATTGAAAGACAGAAAATGCCATAAATATCCAGCCCTATTTTACAACATTTTCTTCCAGGCTAAAGCAAATATTACAAAAGAAATTGCAAATACTTAGCAAAAATCCATTAAAAATAATAATGGTTATAAAATGCTTATTTATATAAATTATCATACTGGTCTTAATATGCATTTTAAGACCAGTACGATAATTTTAATTATTTTATAAGGATTGTAAAATATTTATTAATAATCATTTTATTAGGATTACTTTGCAAACTATTATATTATTATTATACAGTAGTATATAAATAATCATTTCTATAAAAAATCCTATTATTTACATCATGTTTTCCTATTATACAAGATTCGTTGCAATTATAAATAAAATGTAACTTTGGCTGACCCGAAATAATTGTAATTGGATGAATCCTTTTCCAATTCTCTCTTTCTTGTAATTTATAATAATGACACTATATATTAGTATCAAAATTAAGATATTCAAACCAATCAAACATTAAAAAAATGCAATTGTTATTATTATTATCTTTATGAATAATAATTGCAATAATTTTTGCAAACCATTCTTCATTATCATCGTCATTGTCACCAGAAACTTCAGGTACATCAACTATATCACCGACATGAAGTTTCACTGTACTTCTTAAAGAGCTATCATCATCTAATATTTCAAATAAAACTTGACGGTAAAATATTACTTTAGTGTTAATAATCAAGGCATCATTCTTGAAATAAAACTATACGCCCAATACAAATCACTCTTCATATTATCATCAAGATCTTTGCCATTAAAACCCGCTTTTCTGATTTCTTGTAAACTCCATTTGCCACTAACTGTAATATTAATATAGTTTTTTAACGGAGAATGTATAGTTACTTGATCTAAATAATACATATATAATATTAAGTAATAAAACCATTTAACGAGCAAATTATAAATATTAATTATTTTACCTTCGCTGATATCATCGTTCATTGAAGCTGATAGAATATACCATGTATCACATAAAAATTTAAGTTTATGATTATGTAACATGGATGAAAATTGAGTATTTTGATAATGCTCATCAAATCCATTATCAAAGATAAATCTATATAAAATATAAGATAATAAATATGAAATATTATGAATTAATTACTCGTTAAATTTATTAAATTATTATTACCTAATACCTTGTAAAGTATTTTCACGCTTTATAAAGTCCAATTCCAGGTTCTTTTTATTCATATGTGGTACTTGATTTTTAAATAGTCTATGAACCATTTCTTTTAAAGATACAGAAATATTCACAAAACTTCCATAACGTTTTGCATGTTCTGATAAATGTTTTAAAGCATGTAAATTCGGAAGATTTCTGAAATCATTTGGAAAAAGCTAAAAAAATACAAGTATAAATTAAATCAGTAAATTTAATAATCCGTTAAGAAATCATTAAATCCTTACTTTTAATACAACATCAGAAAAAGTTTTTGTTAGTTGATCAATTCTTATATAATCGGTACTCTTTAATGTGGATGTAAAAACTAATTTTGCTAAAAGTGCAAAATTAATCCAACATTGTTTGATCAATAAAACTGCTTGTGAAGCTCATTGCAAAGAGTTTTAACTTTTGATTTCTTGAATAACTTCGCTTTTTACTATGGTATTATCAAGAAACCTTTTTAATAAAAAAGGAAATATCATTGTTAACCTTAAAACATCAGACATAAAATAACTATGTCAATATGTAACAGGGTTTTGTTGGCGCGACCACGTTGTTGGCATCTCGAAATTCTTCCATGTTATAATAAAATTTTCAAGACCTTCTTTAGTAAAGATTTCAAAAGTTGAATCCAAAAGCCTTCCACCTAATCCAGCCATCATATGAAAAGGATCCTGTGGTGTTTGGATATGACGATCCCTAAATAGTTCATCAAGAATATTAGGTTTTAAATACAAACCAAAAGATCTTGCATTTGTGATTTTTGTACTTCGATTTCCACATTGTTAGATCTCCAGAAATTCATCATTTGTAATATGATGATAACGACTATGCAATTGAATATCGTAATCTAATAATGTCAATTCTTCTTTAGTAGATTTACAAGATCTACAGCCCAGGTTAACATTATGTCTTAAAATGCCTGCAAGATCATTCCCTTAGGGAAGATCAGCTGTCACTACACCTAAGCCACCACTGATCCAATATTCTTCATTACCAATTTTCATAAAAAGACCTTTTTGAAGTATTAATAAATCATTGATGAATGGCCTTATAAAATCTTCAAAATTACTTCCGAATGGAACTAAACCAATTAAAAAATGATTTTTTAATTGTTGCCGCAACTTTAAAGGAAAGTTTCCAAATTGAACATATAAACCACCCAAACTGTAATAGGATGTCCTGAAGGTACCAAAGTCGTCAAAATATAAATCAATAAAAATTTTCAATGTTTGTATTCCAAGTGGTGATGGATGTAATTTAATATATTCACTCGGATGATAATGACGAAATTTTATTGGTCTCATCATATAACGATTATTGAATTTGTACAAAATCTCATCAACTTTGTAATCATAAGAAGAGGATTCTTGATTATCTTTGAGCCATACTGAAATTCTTGTAATAATCCTAGATTCTGAAATCATGATTACCCAATCAGTCATCCGCAACTTTGTTGAATCACGAGCTGCACTGTGAAAATTACGTGGTAATTCGTAATTATATAAAAATTGTTGAACTTTGATTTTTGTATTATTGTTTTTATCCGTTACAAAAGCAAGAATTCTACCGATTTTTGTATTAGACTCTATTCTATATTGAATAAATTCTCCCGTAAAAAACATTACTAATAAAATATTAATTATCAATAGTATAAAATATTATTAATATTAATATTAATATTACGTATTTTAATAAAAACTTGGCTTACTATTATTAATTGTCATTTTTTTACAGCCGAAAAGTGGTGATTCTTGCCATAGAGTACCATGCCAAAATTCTGTCCTATTGGTACTAACTTCAATCCCGGGTCCAAAATACATATTATTTTTTAAAGAGGGATTACTTAAAATCGTTTTAATATGATCTAATATTGAAAAATAATATGCATCTTTGCGTGAATTAGACGTAGATGGTGTCTGTCTTGAATCAATTCTAACAGAATGACTTTTGACTGGTAATAATGGCAATCCATTTCGATATCGCTTTAATGAGGCAAGATTATTTGGTACTTTGTTACATTTAAATTCTGGGTGTTTCAGAATTTTTACTAATTCTATACGCTGTGACACCTTAAATATATTTTAATAATACTATCATATTTGTCACAATATATAAATTACTTTATAATACCTATCATATGCTTTGTACACTATGTAAAAAGCATGAAAATTGTCGCATTTGGAAAATATGGTGCATAATCACTATCGTATTTTACGTGAGAGTTTCTGGTTTCGATAATGCACCCAATGTCTTCGTTAGAATTATTATCTCGTACTCTATTCTTCTCACCAACAACATCTTGTATTATAGTATTATCTTCAATTTGTATAATACTTTCTTCTTCGATATCTTGTATTTCGCTTTCAAAGAAGTCATAATCATTATGTTGTGTCATATTTTCTTCATTCTGTACATGTCGTTCTTTTTGTATTTCTAAATTCGACCTGTCAGTAAAAGGTTTTTTAGTTCTATTAGTTTTACTAGTATTACTAGCACTGTTATTATTGTTAAATCTTGATGAAGCCGGAACAAAGTTTTGACAAGAATGAGAGATATTAGTACGTCTTCTAATACCAATATTTTTAAAAATTGTGTTATTTGACGTTCTTCTTCTTATATAACTCATCATAAAAATCAATCAAATTAATCATAATATTAAAAAATAATGTGGGTAAAAATTAAAAAAATGACGTGAGTTAAAAAAAATTTTAAAATAATGACGTGAGTTAAAAAAATTTTTAAAAAAATAACGTGAGTATGTTATATTAAATTAACTATTTTTTACTATAATTTAACCAACATCTATTTTTTACTATGCTGATCGTCATATCAGAATGTTAATTTATTTACATAAATAGTGTAAAATAGTTTACAATTTACAAATAATCATGAAACGAAATTTAAAGAATAAAAATATTTGGGTATTGCTAAATATCACCAGTGGTGATCGTCACCACACCACTTAATTCTGGCCGAAAATTATAATTTTGGCCAGAGTTAAAAAACACATCGTAAATTTTTTTTCAAAAATTTCAATTTAAATAATAAATGTGTAAAACAAACCTGAGTAGATACTAATCACACTAAAATTTCAAAAATTTGACTAAAAAAAATCTTTTTTAAAACAAAAAATTGTATTTTGCTTATAAAATCAAACTTTCCTATTTTTCTCAAAAACTATCTAAACAACAGCCTTTATAATCTAAGGCAAACTTGTTCTACCCATAAATTTACATATAGTAATGATATTTATATTATAATTAGAATAATATCTCAGTCAAAAATTTTTGAAAATTCAAAAAATATTTTACATGTAGTGACGATCACCACTGGTGATATTTAGCAATACCCAAAATATTTTACATGGTAAATTACAAATTAATAAATACATATAATTTATTGTAAGGTTATATTAATGTAGCTTATTTTTTAAAATCTATTAGCGAATCACCTATACTTTGTATTTTTATTGATAATAGTGGAAGAGAAGGTAAATTATTTGATCTAAATAATAATGATTTCTCAATTTTCTTCTAATAATTTGTTTATAATTTTTAGAAGAAATGGCCAGCGCTACGTGATTTATTCCTAAACCTAATAAACATAATGGTAAATATATGATAAATTATTTGATACGAGTTTATAAATTTTAAAAAATTTTATTTTTAAATAAATGGCAAAAAAGAGACAAGCTGAAGATGATAGTTATGAATCAAGACAAAGAAAAATAATTACCAGAAGTAAATCTAAATCTATTACTTCTGATGCTCCTGAAATTACTGGATCATCGTCCACTTCTGTTATTTCACCATCCGACTCTACTAAAATTACTGGACCGAAATCTTTTTCAACTTTTACAAAATCATTAACTCTTACAAAACCATCATTTAAAGCAAACATTTCTGCATCAACTTCTGAAAATGACAACTCGCTTACATCATCATCTCATAATTCTACTCCCGTATCATCACCCCATAATTCTATAACTAATACTCCCGCATCATCACCCCATAATTCTATAGCTAATACTTCTGCATCATCATCCCATAATTCTAAAATTAATACTCCTGCAAGAGCTGTTCATAATCCTAAAAACAATACCCCTGAAAGAGCTGTTCATAATCCTAAAAATAATACTCCTGAAAGATCTCAGTCCATTGATCTTGCTGATTTTGATAGCGATACATATGATAATGAAGAACCGGATGTAACTATTAATCTTAATTCTGAAAATCAACAAAGTGAAAATCAACAAAGTGAAATTCAACAAGGCGCACAAGATGAAGTTGTAATTGATTTAGATGATAATGTTATAACATTAGGAGAAGTTGCTGATGCAAAGGTAGACAGATTGGTAAAAGGATTCATCAATACCTTCGTTAAAGACAAAAATTTATGGGATCAATTTAAAGATATTGTGGAATCAATTCCTGCGCCTATTAAAATTAATCCATTATCCACTAATGTTGTGAATTTTCAGGTAAATTTTAATGATTAAATATTATCAGATATATTTTATAAGTAATTAATTCATTGTTTAAAATTTTTTATTTTTAGAAAAATAAATCAAATGTAGATGAAACTAGGAATCAAAAGAATTATTTGACCGAATGTAAATGCTTGTTTTTACATACACGTATTTCTTCAAAGAACGTCATTCAGTATATCATTCAAAGTATTTGGTCTGAATATGTAGTTAATTCTACAGGTGCAAATACTTTGATTCAAAAATCATTAAATAATTTCAATTCATGGAGAAATACTTTCAATACGAAATTAACAGCACTTGTTAGCGAGATGGTAGAACAACTTGAGTAATTATTTAAATTTTTTATAGCATTAGTTTGTATATTAATATTTGTTTATGGTACTGATGAATATATATTTATTGTTTTTTAACAGGTTAACTGAGATGCCAACTAATTCAGCTTTAGTTAAATTTGTTGATAATTATGTTATAAAAAGTTTATTGGAATTCTGGATGTCACAATTACATTCAAGTTTGACCAACACGAAAGCTCCTACAAAGCATTAAAGATTTTTACAAGAAAAGCCATAATCATACATTTGGAACATTATTTTAACGGAAATGACAAGCATCATTATATAACAGATGTATTGGACAAAGTAAAAAAAGATGATATGAATTTCATTACAAAAAATATCAGTGTTCCGAGTCTGTGTGAAACTGATATTGCAGATAACGTTGAAATCTAAGAACATAAAATTAAAAACGAAAATTAATAGTATAGCTTATTATATAGCTTAGCAGTAATTTTATTATTTCAGTTCTTTGTATGTATACTAGTAATTAAAATAATATGTAAAATTTGCTATTATTGAATAAATAAACAAATAATGATTATACAAGCGAAAGTAATTATTATTCAATTTAAAAATTGTTATATAATTTATCTTTATAAAATTATTTTAAAATTATTATATTCAAAATTGTTATATAATCTCATATAATATAATTCTTGTATACTCATTTTAAATATATTTTTTATTTTTAAATTATTAAAATGCTGTAAACGCTATACCAAAAGCCTTATAAAATGCAGATAATCCTTTTATAAGGATTATCACTTTTTTATGGATTTTTGCTAAATATATTTAACAACTTTACTAAAAATAGCCAATTTTTTGAAATATTTTTATAAACCTAGATACAATGGCTTTCAAAACAATTGTGCAATTATTTTGTAAAATTATTAAAATATATCAAGATATATTTAAGGTATTTTTGAGATTAAAATATTAAAATAATATCAAAGTTAATTATATTATAATAATAAAATAATAACAAAAACATTAAAATTTATTGTGATATTATTTTGAGTTATTTTTATAGATCTAGATACAATATAATTACAAAATAATAGCAAAAATATAATAAAAACATTTTGATGTATTAAATGTATTTTTGTAGTATTTTAAAATTATTACAAAATCATTTTAAAAAATTGGCTATTTTTAGTAAAGTGGGTGTCTTACTATGTTGAATATATAAACTAAAGTGTCTCAAAGTATTGTTAATATTGTAAAAAGATAATTAAAGTATACTTTAAAAAGAGAAAAGAAGAGACGAACTTAAAGTGTTAATATAAAAGATAAAAGAAAAGCGTATTTTTGAAAATAAGCAAAAAAAATCTCATTAATAAACGTGAATTTTAGCTATTTTAGATATCACATGCATGTAATTAAAGTGATTTTAATTGGTTAATTTTAATTTATTATTATATCATGCATATGATTTTATTGGTTAATTTTAACCAAAATTTTATATGAAAATAATTATTTTATTATTATCCGAAGCGTAAGCGTAAGACACTTTCATTCTACTCCATACCATGCATGTTGGTGTCTGTCCGCACGCGTGTATGGCCAATAAAATCTAAGGATCAGGTGTAACCTTAAATTTGTTTACGTGCATCTTTATGCCCCTGATTCTAAAAATATCTTTATAAAGTCACATGACTACTGTTTATACGTTAAATTTAAAAATTTTTTTATCCCTGATTTAAATTTTCTTATTTTTTAAAAGTTTTTTATGGCATTCAAATAATAAATTAATTTTTTTTTTTACTCATAATTTTTACATTTTGTATTTTTTTTAATTAAATGTTAACTTTTTATTTTTTTTTTTTGACAATCATGAGAATAAATTAAAAATTTGCAACACAGTACAAAGTATGAAAGTATGATAATAAAATGATATTTTTTAGTGATACTATTACTTTTTTTAGCATTTTTAGTGTTATATTTTTAGTGTTCAGTTTAAATTTATGAACATGTAATTTATAATGCTTTGGACGCACCAATGGTTACCGTTTCCTAGTATTTATATAATTAATATGATTATATAACTGTAAAATAAAAATTATTTTTTATCCAAATTCTATTTGTACTAGTATCATGATTTGGTAGTTGACATCTTTCTGAATTACAATTACTTTGCTATCAGTGGTGATTTTTTTGGTAGTATTTTATAATGCTTTTTAAATAATATTAATAGGAATTTTTGACATGTCATGTAAATATCATATTTAATAACATATATATTAATAAGTCTATTAATAAGTATGATATTTAATATTAATATTATAACCAATATAAAAGGATAATTGTCATATATTACAAAATTATTATTTTTTTACATTTCATTGTAATATGGTATTTTAATATATATTAAATTATAATAGCAATTATATTGTCAATTATTACAAAATATACATTACAGGATTATTATATGGTAATCAAAAAAATAGGCACTGATAGCTAAGTATGAATAAAGTATATTTTTTGAACATTATTTATTACAGTAATTGGAAAAATACGTCTCCATTTATCTCCTGTTGCTTGAAGACGGTAAAGTGGACATTTTAATACTGAATGTTTAACCATAGTATCTTCAAACCAATCTACAACAATAAATGCACAATATTTGTTATTATTACCTTTATGTTGAAAGATACCTTTGATTATTGCATAAGATTCTTCATGATCTTCTTCATAAATTGTGATAAAATCATCGAGATGTAGGTGAACTTTTGAAAGAATACCATTTTCTTCTTCAATCATATATAATGCAAATTTGTACCAACTAATTGAAGAGTTTATAAGTGACGCCTCAAACTTCATATCCACATAAGATAAAAACAATTCAGTTTTAAAATTATGTAAAGTTAAAAGAAGTTTATCACGTTCCTGCTTTGACATTCTTTTTTTTAATGAAATATTGGAAATAAAGTTTACTGGAGATATAACTAAATTAAAAGATTAGTAAATATAAATATCAAACATGTACTACTATATGCAATAAAATATTTACTTTTTGTATCATCATCGTCGTCTTGAACTTGTTCAGTTGTTTCTGTTGAATATTTATCTTCTGTAATATACCAATTTAAAAATAATTGTCCAAAATTTGAATTTGTAAATCCAGTACAAGATCTATTAAATCTTGGATTAATACCACCATCTGCTAAATGTCGAATTGCAAATAAAGTATTGTAACGCTTTAATAAATCCAAATCTATGTTTTTGCAATTAGTCTTTGGTACCATCCTCTTAAAAATACGATAGACCATTTCATTTATATCAACTTGGGTATTAATAAGTGTTTTAGCATGCATCATATTAACGTGTATGTTTAGTAAATTAACAAAATTTACAAAAACCTATAAAAAGTAAAATATTGTTAATTATTTGAAATTATTCTACATTTCAATATCAAATTTGTAACTACTATACCTTTGGAAGGATTGAAAACTCTTCTTCAAGACATTGTTGCAATTCCTCATAGCTATCTGATGTAAATTTCTTGTTAAAAATCGCTTTCATAATTTTTGCAACATGTATCCAACAAGATATAATAATTTTTGAAACTGAACTAACTCGAAATGCATCAATTCTTTGTTGAATCATGGCTGTTTAATTACGTTTGATACTTGATTCTTTTAAAAACTGGTTTAGCAAAAATGGCATAATCATAGCTAATCTAAGTAAATCTGACATCATAAAACTATTGTAGTGAGTAATCGGATTTGGTAAGCGAGACCACCTTTTTGGGATTTCAAAATTTTTCCAAATTTCGATAAAATTATCTTCTTCTTCTCGTGAAAATAATTCACAAGTTAATTTTAGTAGCCGCCCAATCTTTTCCTGCAAAAAAATGTGATAAACATCCTGCGGCATCTGTAAATGTCTTTTTTTTTTTAATTTATCTAAAATACTAGGTAATGATGGTAAACTATATTCCGTACAAAGTTGATCTCTTCTTGATATTATAGTCTCATGAGAAATTTTTAAGATTTCTTCATCTGTAATATGATGATAACGTAATGTTGTTACGATATCCTGATTGTGAGCACTCAATGATTCTTTAGTAGTTTTACAAGTACGACAACCTTTATTTGCATTATGTCTAAATTTATTTTTTAAAAAATTTTAATAGTTGTCATAAAATTATATTATTATATTATTAACTAAGTTGAAAAAATACCTTAGTACTCCTGTCATATCGTTACCTTGAGGTAAATCTGCCGTAACAACACCTAAACCAGCAATTATCCATGTATCTTGTCCTTGAACAGTCATCACCTTTCCTTTCTCTAATTCCTTCATTTCTGAAATGAATGGTATCATAAATTCATCAAATTTTCCTCTAAATGGGATAAACCCAATAACAAATAGTTCTTTATTAGCTTTTTTTGATGTGCTGGCATATTTCCAAACTGTACATAAACACCACCTAGAGAATGGTATACATTTCCAAATGTACCAAAATCATCATAATAAAGATCTAAAAACAGCTTATAGACTGGCATAGATGATGATGGTGGATTTCTGATAGAAATGTAATAAGATGGATGTAGGTATGAAAGCTTTATATTACAAACGTGCCAACGGTCATTACATTTATAAATTATTTCACTAATCCGCAATGAACCATCAGGAATATTTTAATGTTGAAACATCATCAATATAGTTACTTTTTCTAAAATTTGAGAAGTCATTATAATTAAAAATGGTTCGTCTTGTAACCATACTTTACCAGTAATAGAACGACGTTGTCTTAATAACCCTTTTAAATTTCTGGGTAAATCACTATATTCCAAAATTTTTTGAATTCGTAACTGATAATATCCATCATCATTTTTTAAAATTGATCTTAATTTTCCAAGTTTTTTTTGACCATTATTATCATGATAGTAAATAAAATCACCAGATCAGTACAATACTATTTATTAAAAATAACTTTAATAAATATTATTAATGATAATAAATTATAATTGTATCAAAGTGTATTATTTTATAACCTTCTGATATTAATATTTCATGTTGTCCAAAAAGTGGGAATTCCCCCATAAATTTTCATGCCAAAATTCTGATTTTTCTTCAGAATTACCAAATATCGCGGGCCATAGTACCCCCCTATGCATAGTACCCCCTTGAAAAATTTCATAGAATTGTATAGTACCTGGGGATATTTTACAATTATCTCGTGATCTAGTGATCAGATTTGAGCCATCATTTTTTTGTTTGATAGCTCTCATTAAGCTCTTCAAAATAAAAAATGATCGTTCAAATTGGACTGGTAGATCGTGAGATATTCGCAAAAAATGGAATTTTTAGGCTTTGTTTAGTACCTGAGGGTACAGGGTCAAACCCCGATTTTTGCAAGATACCCGGGGTACTGTGGCCCGCTATATACGGTAATGCTGGGTCCAAAATACATATGCTTCATTAGCATACGAAAGTTCTGATCCTCGTGAGGTTGATGGAGTTTTTTTTGGTGAAATTTTAATAGACTTTGTTATTATTGGTAGAAGAGGAAGACATTTTCTCCATGATTGGAATCTTCAGATATTTTTTACCACATGGATAGGTTTAAATTGAGAATTGTGAATAATATTCACTGGTCAAAATAGTCCAAATCAGCCAAAATTCAGCCAGCCGATTTTAGGCTGATTTATGGTCTAATGCTAGTCGAACTTTAGCAGATTTTTTGGCTGCAATTCGCTGCCACTCGCCTAAAGTTCAGCTTGAAATTTCGGCCAAAATTCAGTTAACATTCGGAACAATTTCAGATAGCAAATTTTGGTGAATAGTTTTCCGAATGTTACTTAATTTATATTGCAAATTTGTACTAAATTTATTTACTAATATTCAGCCACAACTCATTTTATTTGATATTCGCAATAAAATCACAACTTTATTTATAAATGCATATTACAAATAAGTATTGCTAATCTACAATTCCACAATCACATTATTCATGTATTCGTATATACTTACGAATCTTGATCTTTTGGAAACCCACCAAAACTATAAAAAAAAGAAAAGAACGGTTAGTAACCGTTCCATAATATTAAAAAAAAGCAAAAAAACCCAAGATTCTACTTACGAATCTTTGGTTTTTTCTGTTTATCGGAATCCACTTGAGACACCAAACCTATAAAAAGAAAAAAAGAGCGGTTATTAATAACCGTTCATAATAATATTAAAAAAAATAAAAAATAAACCAAGATTCGTACTCGTACTTATGAATCTTGGTTCCACTTTTTCTAAAGATCCCGAAACCTACAAAAAGAAAAGAACGGTTATTAGTAAACTGTTCATAGTAATAAAAAATAAAAATAAAAAATAAAAAAAAGAACCAAGATTCGTACTTACTTACGAATCTTGGTTTTCGGTTGTTCTTCGGAAGCCCACTGAACTAAAAAAATAAAATAAGACCAGTTATCAGTAACCGTTCGTTAATATTATAAAAAAAAATAAAATAAAACCAAGATTCGTACTTACGAATCTTGGTTTTTTCCATTCTTTGAAAGACACTGACCTAAAAAAAAAAGAAAAAGAATGGTTAGAAACCGTTCGTAATAATAAACAAAAATAAAAAAATAAAGATTTATACTGAATCTTTAGTTTTTTCTGTTCCTTGGAAAGACGGAAATCCACCCGAACCTATAAAAAAAAAATCAAAGGAACGGTTAGTAACCGTTCCATAACATTAAAAAAAAGATTCGTAAGTATATTACTTACGAATCTTAAAGGTTCTCCTTTTTCCATTCTTCAGAAGTCCACCCGAACCTATAAAAAAGAAAAGAACGGTTATTAGTAACCGTTCATTAATAAAATTAAAAAAAAAATTATAAAGTAAAGATTCGTACTTACGAATCTTTACCTTTGGGTTTTCATTCTTCGGAAGCCCACCCGAATCTAAAAAAATAAAGAAAAAAATGGTTATTAGTAACCGTTCATAATAAAGAAAAAACAAAAAAAAAATTATAAAGTAAAGATTCGTACTTACGAATCTTTACCTTTGGGTTTTCGTTCTTTCATTGTGCCCACCCGAACCTAAAAAATAAAGAAAAAAACGGTTTTAGTAACCGTTTGTAATAAAGAAAAACAAAAAAAAATTATAAAGTAAAGATTCGTACTAATCTTTACCTTTGGGTTTTCGTTTTTCGGAAGCCCACCCGAACCTAAAAAAATAAAGAAAGGAACGGTTATTAGTAACCGTTCATTAATAAAATTAAAAAAAACAAAAAAATTAAAACCAAGATTACTTACGAATCTTGGTTTTTTTCGTTCTTCGGAACTCGGAAGCCCTACCCGAGACGCCGAACCTATAAAAAATAAAAGAAAAAGAACGGTTAATAACCGTTCATAATATTAAAAAAAAATAAACCAAGTTCTGAACTTACGAAACTTGGTTTTTTCCATTCTTCGGAAGTCACCCAAACGGCCGAACCTAAAAAAAAAGAAAGAAAAAAGAACGGTTAGTAACCGTTCATATTAAAAAAAAATAAAATAAATTCTAAAGTATTTGTACTTACAAATCTTTGGAGTTTCTGTACTTCGGAAGCCTACCCGAACGGCCGAACCTAAAAAAAGAAAGAAAAAAGAACGGTTAGTAACCGTTTGTATTAAAAAAAATAAAATAAACTCCAAAGTATTCGTACTTACGAATCTTTGGAGTTTCTGTACTTCAGAAGCCCACCCAAAAGCCGAACCTATAAAAAAAAAGTAAAAAAAGTGAAAGGGGGAAGGGGAAGGAAGGAAAGGAAAGGGGAGGGGAAGAAAAAAATTAAAAAAAGTTTAAAAAAGGATGATCCTTTTTTAAACTTTTAATATGCGTAACACGTAATGCATAACGTTTGATTAAATAATTCAATAAATCGACCATAAATCATATATGTCGAAATTTGGCCAATTTTTAATAATTTCCAAAATTTGGCCGAAATGTGTGACAGATCAGCCGATTTGTCACATGACCAAAAGTTTTTATTTCGACCAGTGATTGATAAGATCTTCATATACTTTCATAGAAACTTTATGCTTCTGAAACTAGCAAAATAATGCCATAGTTGTATAATTATTAAAGTACAGTGCAAATTCATCATTGCAGAACGGTATCTTGTCTTCATCTAATATTTCAATGATTTGATGTATTTCTTTTTTTTCATTATTACGTTTTTCTTCATCGTTATTATGTTCCTCTTCCACTTGATTATTATTATCATCATTGTTACCTTCCTTTTCCTCCTCTTCGTCATTATTTTCATTATTATCTTCCTTCTCTTCCTTCTCTTCATAATTGTATTCGTTATCACTTTCTTCTTCCTCTTTAGTATCAGATAAATTGACATTATCTTGCGAAAATATCATCTCATCATTATAGTCTTGAGGATTAATTGATCCATATGCATTATTGTCATCATTAATATCTTGAAAACTTAAATCATCTTTATGATCATACTGAAAGTCCATGTTATTGTTATTATTATCAGGTGAATGTACAGGTGAACGAATTGCCACTCTCTCGTCAGAATCTGTTGTCTCATTAGGTTTGCTGTAAGAAAACTGATTTCAAATTCGAATTGGCTTTATTGGTTTGTTGTGACTATATCGTCTTCTCATCTTTTAACAATTTAAATCCTTAATTTAATTTAGAATTTTATAAAATTCAATAAATCTTTATAAAAATTATTTATTAAATACCTTAATACCTTTTATATTATTAGCGTATCGACAAAAAAACCAAAAAACTCAAGGTCAATTTGGTTAAAATTATTGCCGATTTGGCTATAGTTTCTGATTGAAGTTTTGAAAAAGTGTAATACAATTAAAAAGTGTAACACAATCGTATACAAAATCAAGTAGCACATGCTTTTTTTATCGTTAATCAATACATAAAATTCAATTAGTATAAAAAAAATTTATTTCATACTTGCTTAAATCTCACGAATCCGTCAAAAAACTTGAAAATTAAACTAATTAAATTGCGAAGTTTTTGACCTGTAAATTCATATGCAGGATTATAAAAAAATAGTGATTGACAGCGTGGAAAATCCATTATAATTTAACTGGTTTTTCCGGTAAATTTCTGATAAAACTGGTAAAATCTTATAATCCCAGAATTGTTCTGGAATATTTTGTAAATACCGGAAATTTTATTTAATAAATTTATATCGCAAAAAAGTTTTTTATCTTTATTTTATTATTTATTATTTGTAGTTTATTACAATATAATTATTTAAAGCCAGTACGTCTTTTCTGGTTACTCTATATTGTGTATGCACGATTATAATTAAACTTCTTACCGGTTGAAAAAATAAATTTCCAGAATTTTTATATTTAACCGGAATTTTTCTGAAATTTTTCCAAGATTTTTTTCTGCGCTGGTGGTTGACTCAGAAAAACTATACTTAATAAAATAGAAAATGCTCGTAAAACAATAATTTAGTTAATTTAGTAGTAGAGTATTAAAGTTTACGATTTAATAAAATAATAGATAAAGTATGATTTAATTTACGATTATATTTTTTGAACATCAAAACTAATAAAACAAATTCGTTAAACATCATGATTGTTATTAGCAGACCAATTAAATCAATTTTCATTAATTTTAAGCCATTGTCAAAATAAAATAAATGTTGTGGTAAAACTTCTCCGATTGAACCTCTAAATCAACCACCATAAAAGATAATTATGTGTATAAAAACATCTTTATTATTCTATAGTAAATCCTCAAATGACCTACGACTTACCTACGGTAAATGCTTTAATTTATCATAAAGACACCCACGATACACCTGCGACACACCCACGGCATACCCATGGCTTATCCAAATTTGTTTAACAAATTTGTTTAAACTATTTATTCCACATCATTGCAATTTCTTATTGTGTTCATAGATTGTAGGCGTAATAATTTGATTTTATTTTTTTTACACGGATTTTTTTTTTCCTTTTACAAAATTCTTTCGTTTTATTAATTCTTTCGTTTTCATTAACAGTCAGCGGTCATTTCAGATCACTTGCTGATCATTAATTAAAATAATTTTGTGTAACCATAATTGAATATTTCATCATGTAGCTAAAAAAAGAAATTCTTAATACAACGCTTATACAAATTAAGTAAATTAATAGTTCGTCATGTGTATTATAAATTTTCATCATCATTTCCTCTTTAGTAATAATAATTTTTTTTTTTGCATATACAAGAAAATTCGTCTCAAAAATGAAGTTTTCCTCCAGATGCAACTTAAAAGTAGATGTAAAATACAGTTTAAACAATAAAAATATATGTAATTTTACGAGAAGAAAAAGATTTACTAAGTTGAAAAAGGTAGTTATTTAGGTAGTTTTTGTGTAAACTGCAAAAAGTTAATTTTTATAATAAAAAAAAATTTTTTTGATTTCAATAAAACTTTTAGCAAAAGCTTTTTTTAACCATTAATTATTTTATTTCTAGCCATAATATGGCGAAACAAACAACTTTTGTTAAGCTTAGAAGGGTGATTATTATACCAGATTTTTTGTTATTTATAAATTTTGTTAAAATTTTTTAATTAGACGCTAATAAGAATTTTTTTTTTATTAGAATAATATTATTAGGTCTATTTGGGTGTCATAAATAATTTTAAATCGCAAAACTAGTCAAAATATAATGTTTTTTTGTTTATCTACATTAGACCTTTAATGCTTAAATATTGGTATTGTAGTAATCATGTAAATTTTTGTAATTTATTAAAAAAAAACTTTAAAATTTTTAAATTTTAGTTCATTTAACAAGAAAATAAAGCAAAAATTATTTATTTATAGAAAAATTCAAATTGGATATTAGGTTTGCTTACCTTGTTAAACCATAAATACAAATAGTATAATATGAATAAGTAAAATGTTTTTTTTATATCTAAAGTAACGTTAAAATAAAAGATATTTATAATATATTTAAAAAAAATAAGCAAAAGAAAAAAGTTAAAAAAGTTTTCTTAATACTTTATTAGATTGCTATATCAAAATAACCATATAATTGACAACCTTCACTGGCCAGATGTAACTGAATAAAGTGAAGTTTTTGACTTTTAAAAGGTTTAAAAATATTTTTCAAACCTTGAACGAACATGTTTACTATTGTTAGAAAAAGTGTTACATTGCATAAATATGGTGTTACCTTTGACCTAAAAATTCCGATTTTAACAAAATTTAGGCCGGCATTATGAATCTGGCCGGAATTAAGAAAATTTTGGCCAGAATTATAATTTAAAAATTAATGAATTTTAACTAATCAAACTAATTTAGCCGAATTTAAATATTAAATAAATATTATATACCTAAAGACTGTATCATATTAAGAATTTTTATTATAATATCATAGTACAAAAAATCTCACCACTAATTTTGCTGAAATGACCAGTGACTGTTAATATTTCATTAATTCTTGTATTCATCATAATAATTTGATTTTATTTTTTTTACATGGATTTTTTTTTTCCCACTTCTTTTGTTTCATTAATTCTTTCGTTTTCATTAATATTTCATTAATTCTTGTGTTCATAGATTGTAGGCGTAATTTGATTTTATTTTTTCTACACAGATTTTTTTTTCCACTCCTTTTCAAAATTCTTTCATTTCATTAATTCTTTTATTTTCATTAATATTTCATTAATTCTTTAATAACATGTGGACTGATAGACAATTGCGAGTTTTAATTAATGAAAGAAAAAATGAAAATGATAATTTTCACAAACTTAGTGGTAATATGAAGCATAACTTTTGGAAAGAGCTAGCAAGCAAAATAAACCTTGAATTCAGAATTACATATACGGGAGGCAATGTAAAGAAAAATTTAATGGCTTAGTGCGAGCTTATAAAGTATATAAACATTATTTTAAGTTCAACTACTATTTTAGTATATTAAATAGTACTAATATAATTTTATTAGAAAATGCAATTATATATCGATGGTCAGCCAAAGGGAAGGAGAAGTGCTCTAGGAGTGAAGTACTACAAGAAATTCAGTGAACGTTTTTGGGAAAAATGACGTAAATATTGAAAAACACGTAAATATTTTATTTTTTTTTATTTAATTCATAAATTAATCTGATTATTTATTTAGAAACAATTTATGATATTGCTCACAAAATCAACACAATGAGCCATACAACAACTCCGTCATCCTCACCACTACATTTACCAATATGCTCACCTATATCACCTCTCCGTTCACACTCATCATAATCACCTACATTTCTCCGTCACTCATCACCTACACCTCTCCGTCACTCATCACCTACACCTTACCATTTACAAGGCTCACCTTTATATTATAAAATCATTGAAATTGAATAATTTCGCCTCTCCATTTACGCTCACCTTACTTCATATGAAATTGAAATCTTTCAAATCATAATTACTATTTTGTTATATTGATGTCTGTACAATATTTAATTTTGCTTAATATTATATTGCTGTACAATATTTAATTTTTTGCTTAATATTATATTGCTGTACAACATTCAATTTTTTTATTTTCTAAACGATGTATCTTTCATTATTTGGAAAAAAATTTATATACTATTTACTTTACTGCTTAAATTAAACATAAAATAATAAAATATGCTAAATCATTAAATAAGCAAATAAGCAAATAAGCAGATCGTTACTGTATTATTTCAATTGGAATATTTTAATTATAACCTTCACAATTAATCATGAAAATTATTTTGAGAGTATTCTAACAACCATCAAACTGTACTATGTTTTATCCATTTATCATTTAAAAAATTTCTCTTTCTTTAGCAGTTAAGTTTATAATAAATTTCTATTTAAAGGTACTATTGAAATGTAAATTCATTTACTTAAATTTTGTAGCTTTACATAATCTATAAACTGCTATTATTGAATCACGACTTTCTTTTCATAATTGTACAATAATATACAAAAAATCATATGTTAAAAAGTTGTCTTGTCTTTTCACAAATTTAGTAATCAGTCACATATGAGTACAAAGGTTTGATTGGGTTATTTGGAAATATCTTATGCAATAATAGTATCATTAACATTACGTAATTTAATGCAATTATCAATAATCTGCATTGCTGAATGATAATAGTAGCTATAATGGCTATACTTTTTGAGTTTGGTGCATATCATTGTATCACATAAAATGATACTTCAAATGATTAATTTCTTCTCACTCCTTTCTTCTAATATTTTTCTTCTCACTCCTTATATAGCCTAAAAAATTATAATAAAATTTATGAAATTGAATTATAAATACGCAATAACAGATCATAAAGATTTGAACTGTAAAAATTTGATTTGAAGTAATCTTCTATATAAAAAAAGTGTCTAGTATTCACTTTTATTATTAAATGAAATACAAATTATTTATATAAATTAAATTTAATTTTCGATCTTCTAGAAATCATAATTTTTAGTTTTCCCATCTCCTGATATTTTTAACTGATCCTGCATTCTACAAGATACACAATGACATTGAGATCATGTATATTTTCCAATTAAATACTACAATCATAATTACAATAACTAAAATCTCAAATTTATATCATGATAACCTCGCCCTTTTTTTTGTTCATTCGATATTTATCACCTACTTTTTTGAGCAAGAAAGTTGCTCTACTTTTTTTGTTCATTCATATTTTCTCGATATATATCACCTACTTTTAAACAAAAAGGTTGTTCCACTTTTTTTCGCTCATATTTTTTTTTTATATTATGACGACTAAACGTAAATCACCTAATAAATCGTCTGATGATAATCAAGAAATGGAAGTTGAAGGAGGTATGTAGATATAACTCTCTTGTAAATTTATAGTAAGTTTTGCTTATATAGTTATATATAAGAAGAATAATTAATAAATACCAAAAATATGTATAATAGGATTGAAAAAAACAAATTACAAAAAAAAGAAGAGATATTAACATTGAGAAGGCCAATCAGTTGATAAAAAAAAGTAAAAACCATAGTAATAAAGAAGCTGCTGAATCTGCTAATAAAGAAGTTGTAGTAGTAAATGAAAAAAGTAGTAATGATGATGATGATGATGATGATGATAATGATGATGATGATAATGATAATGTGGGTAAGACGGAAGATCATAAAAAACCTGAAGTATTTCAATTAAAATCAAATTTAGAAATAGTTGCTTGGCTCGTCAACCATCCAGAAATTTTAAGATTGGCACTAGAAATGAACAAAACGATGTTGCTATCTCATCATTCATTAAAATTACGAACGTAAGTATTAAATTAACATGATAATATTTATTATGTCTAAATCTTTTAAATAATGTATTTTTAATATTTTAGGATAAAATTCGTCTATGGGACGAAAGTGTCAAGTGTCTTTTTTTACGTGCGAGAAGTCTACGTGATGAAGTTTTTGATGAGTTAATAACAAAAATTTTCAAAATTAAAATACACTCAAATGAAGCTAAAAGCTAGTATCTCGAAAAAACCTGAAAATTTTTTATAGATTTCAGAAACAAGTTTAATCAAATTATTTTAACTTCTGTAAAAGAATTTAAAGAAATACGAAAAAACAGGTATTTATTTAATTGTTTCGTAGCTAACTAAATAGTACTGTTTGTATTAATTATTAATTTAATTATAGAGCATCTACCGGAAGTTTATCTCAAAAGGAACTTATAGATTATGTTGATGAAGAATTTGTCTAAAAGATTCTAAGCTGACAGCTTGTAGCTGTTAATATTTCAGAATAAACAAGAAATGGAGGGTTCGATATCTTAGTTAATTTCGTAAGAGAAACCTTTAAGGTTTCGTGAAATGGAAAAAATTTACCCGCCATTAAAGAATTAGATAATATAACAAAAGAATTAATGATACCTTCTAGGAGCAGAAATAAGATGGTTGATTCTTTATCGGTAAGTTATTTTATTTATACTAAAATACTTCATATCCTTTAATCATAGTTATTAATAATAATATTAAATTATACATAGTTATAAATCTTAGCAAATATTCTAATTTTTTTATAAAATTATGCATTTTATAACAATATTACATTGAATAAATTTAGTAAATTTTACAAGTAAATGATAATATGAAACATCATTATTCTAAACATTATACCATAATGTCGAGTGATAATAATATAAAATAAAATGGATGTATAAAACTATAAAATGTTTGTCTAAGATATAACATTTTCAAGTTTAAAAAGTAATTGTTATTTTGTTAAAAATGGAATGGTTATTATATTTGACGTTCTTATACAGATCAAAAAAATATATTTGCGTAATATTTGCGTAAGTAAGAACTTTAAAGTTTAAGCCAATTCTAACTGGTAATTTACAAAATAACAAACACATTTCTTAAAAAAAAATTCTGAATCAGAATACTTTTCTGGTTTCCATTTTCAATTCTGCAAAAAATTGAAAAGTTCAGGTGATAATTTAAGAAATATCCACCTATAAAGAGACTAAACAATTATCAGGTTGATTAAGTTTATGTAATACCAAATTTAATAAATTGTCTGATTAAATAATCGTGTATATTAAATGATCGCGTATATTATAAGGCTATAAGGCCTATTATTAATTTCTAAAAAGTCAATTTAACCACTATTTTATTTAAGATTATTTATTTTGTACATTTTTTTTTTTTAAAAAAAAAACTTTCTTTCTGAAAAGTAGAGTCTGTCTCCTATATCGTTTGCCATCGTGCATAGTGTGTTATAGGAAAAAGAGGACTTGTTTGATTAATTATATAGGTATAAGCTTATGTTATATAGGCGTAAAACTTATATAATCAGTTTGATAATGTAATGAAAATCCTTTAATCAAGAATTAAAATAGGCATGATGGGATATTCTCATATATCATGAGCTCTGTCTGTTCAAAGTGTCATTTTATATATAATTAAGTAGGCTTAAGTCATAAGTAACTTTTTTATAACATTGATTATTGGAAAATTAAGTGGCAAAAATAATTTTTAGTTTGTAAGACTTTAACTCCATACCAACTTGTGTGTGTTTGGCGTATAATTGATTCCCTAACCCTTAAACCCACTCGTAGGTTAGGTAGGTTGCTTTGTACTTCTTGCAGCCTATCTTGTAATGGGTTTTAGGACCACGTTTGCCCATTTAAAATTTATTAAACAGGGAGTTCATTCATCCAAACACATTGCAATGTTTATTGATGAAGCTATAGTTGTCTAATAAAAGTTTGCTTTGCCTGGCAATTTATGGTGGATTCAATGGATCAAATTACAAACAACAATAATTTAGTCATATGAGAATTCCAGGCCAAAGAATAAGGATGCATTGTCAAAGTTAAGAATATATTTGTATTTTTTTTTTAAAGCCGTCATTCTCATTTACTTTTTCATTGTATCTCTAAGTTCAATGATTTTGGTAATGATGAAACTGCAGTTGTTTATAGGGGTTTCCTGCTAAATTTCTAAGGTGAATTCATATTTGGTATTTTCGAATATACTTATCTTTTTTACAAGAGAGTCATAATGAGTCTTCTTAAAGTGTACCTGTGACACCCCATCCAACTTAGGCAGTGTCGCTGAATCTAAAGCAAGGTATCCGGTTAATCCTCAACTTTAGGTTGATGAATTATGATTCTTGAGTATTAAAGCATAATGTTTTGACTTACAATCATTAATTTTTTAGATTTCTATTGTATTTAACTCATGCTTTTAATTTATTAAATTGATTTATTATAGAATTATTGATCTGTCATCAGGAAATTTTATAGCGCGAAAAATTGCGTAAGTTTACGATTTTGTAAGTTTACGAAAGTTTATGGCACAATATTTCGAAAAATTTCAAAATATTACGTAAGTTTACAATTTCGTAAGATTTATGTGATATTACGGTTAAAATATTACGTAAGTTTTCAATATCGTAAGATTTACGCAATATTACGGTCAAAATATTCTGCAAATTTACGAAACTGTAAACCTGCGTAATATTACGGTTAAAATATTTCGAAAATTTACGAAACTGTAAACCTGCGTAATATTACGGTTGAAATATTTCGAAATTTACGAAACTGTAAACCTGCGTAATATTACGGTTAAAATATTTCGAAAATTTACGAAACTGTAAACCTGCGTAATATTACGGTTAAAATATTTCAAAAATTTACGAAACTGTAAACCTGCGTAATATTCCGGTTAAAATATTTTGAAAATTTACGAAACTGTAAACCTGCGTAATATTACAGTTGAAATATTTTGAAAATTTACGAAACTGTAAACCTGCGTAATATTACGGTTAAAATATTTCAAAAATTTACGAAACTGTAAACCTGCGTAATATTACGGTTGAAATATTTCGAAAATTTACGAAACTGTAAACCTGCGTAATATTACGGTTAAAATATTTCGAAAATTTACGAAACTGTAAACCTGCGTAATATTACGGTTGAAATATTTTGAAAATTTACGAGATTGTAAACTGCATATGCAGTAGAACGTATACAAGGGGCATGTGATACTATTGAATAATCAAAAATAATATAAACACCTTTTCTTTTATATAAACACCTTTTTTTTTAAGTTTGGGAAAGCAAATTTATTTTTATTTACGAATTTTTTATTATTTACAATTTTTATGTTAAAAATTAAAGTAAATTCTAATTTTTATTATAACTTAATAAAAAAAATACACATTTGATACTTGTTCGCTACTATTTTATAAAATAGTACCCAGGCTGTACGGCGTGGACGTCAGTATCAGTCACAGCCCAAAAAAAAGTGAGTTTCCAGCCGATATTTGGTACGGACTGGGCCTAGCTACTCACTTAATAAATAATAAAAAAATAAAAATAATTATCTTCTTATACGATATGTAGGTAAGTTTCTCCTTGCCCTACGATCATCACGCGTGACTAAAATTGATCAAATTTATCAAATTTAAAACATGAACGTAAATATTAATTATAAATTTTATTATAGTATAATTACCCGGCCTCTCCCAAAATCTCGTTCTAAATTCACGATAATATCTTGCACCGGTACGCGTCCACAGCTGCCGCCCAGGGTTACCATTACGATAAAGGACATAGTTCTAAATATCAAAATCAGTTTGAATATTCGGTAAATACATTTAATTTATATGAATGTAATTTTATTTATTTACTTACATGGTAATCCCTGACGAGGTTCCTCCACTTTTGGCTGCACTGTTGCCCGGAAACCCTCGTTCGAAATATTCTATTTATTCTGATTCAATTAAATGGATTGGTTAATTTGAATTTAAATTCTTTCTTAAAGAAATTATAGATATTAGTCATATGAACCTATTGGCAACAGAGTCCCAAAAATCTTGGCGGCTTCTACCATTAATATTGTGGTAGGCGCGGTTTCTGTCTCGGCGTATGTCAACAAGTTCGTCCATCATAGCCCAGTTCCAATGGACGTTATAGTGGGAACGACGACGTGTGTGGTGAGGCATTATTAGATTAGATTTGATTTTTATAATTTGATTTTGGGATGAGTAAAAATTTGAAAGAAAGTCGTAAAATGTCACTTTAAATAAAATTTGAATAATACCTCTTTGGTTTAATTTTATTTCTCGTTTCAATTAAAATTTAATTTATTAGACTTTTCATCATTAAACATATTAATTAAATCTCATGCGGATATGGATTATCTAAATATAAATATCATGATTCTAAATATAAATATAAATCACTTAATTTATTTTAATTTTTTTTAAAAAAAAATCTTAGTTTGATTTCAATTAAAAATAATTAAAAATCATGTACATGTTTTGGTTATTTAAATATAAATATCAATATATTATATTTAAAAATAAACCAATTTATTATTAGCACATTCTATTGAATTTTAAAAAAATCAATTTTTTTTTTTAAAAAAAATCATCAATATATCATATTTAAAAATAAAACAATTATATTCTGATTAAATATTTTGCGTACATTTCTTAAAAAAATCATAAAAAAAAATCTTGTACGTCGTACATGCAATTACTAAATATCATCCCCTTGTGATAAATAAAAAATTACGCAACACAAATTCAACACAAACTCAACACAAATTTAACAAATTTAACGAAATTTGGCCAAAATTAATAATTTTTTACCAGAATTATCAACACAAATTGAACACAAATTGAACACAAATTTCAGTCACGATTTATTTATGTCACACCCGTGTTGTTAATAATTAAATAAATAAATCTGCATTTTATTTATGATATGGGAAACGTGACCATAAATTCTTTAAGGATATAATTTTATTAAAATAAATCAAAACTCCTATATCAAGTGACTAAAAAATATATTTATTTACGAAATATTCATTTTGTTTATCAAATCGGGGTACTATGTGAACGACACCATGTATAGACTCTATAGTTACAAAGTTATATAATTCTATCAATTTTAAGTGAGGACATCCATATAAATATGGGTTCCTTTTAGATTTAAAATCGTACCATTGAATTAATGCGAGATTTAGCGGTGGGTCTGTTAATACTTCTGCTAACAATAAGGCCTATAAATAATAAATATTTATTAATACTTTATAATAAATTATTACATAAATTGGAAAAATACCTGTCCATAACAAAGTCCTTTGTCTGATATATAATCATTTGATTCTTCAGAATCCATTGAAATAGCTATGTCGCTAAACCATACTTTATTATGATACCTGTTTGTGGCACGCATTATGGCACCATTTTCCAGTGTTACCGATCCGTATATATTTATTCAGGTTTCACCAATAATTGTGAACCCATCAAGTAAATCTAGATATGAATCCAGACAACTTATAAATCTAGCAAAACCGGTCTGCATTTTATTGTCTACGGAATCTTTTTTTTCATTAAAAAATGTATTTGCATCTTGTAAAGAGAAATCTAAGAGTCTTGCAGAAAATTTACAAGTGCGAGGTGTTTTTGCCGGATTCACTGAATGTTGAGACATTCTAATAGATATTGCTTGACGTTTTATCTATTAATTTAATTTCCATCTTAAGTTATATAATAAATATATACAATAAATAAATTTCCAAATACTTACAGTTCGTAAAAGCTGAGGTTTGACATCTTTTTTATTGCTAATTCGGTAGGGTATTTTAACGAAATATTTGTGAAGACTTTCGTAAGTTTCTGTGATATAGCCATTTATTGCGCCATAAAATCGTATTGAGTCAATAATGTGATAAACCCATGAATGCAATTTAGGCAACTTCAAATTGGAAGAAGAAACAAATTTAAAAGCCTTGACAAACATCCGCGCCCATCTATGTATTGCATCCTAAAATTTAAATGTTAATTTAATTTATTTAATTTAAATTTTCGATTTTACTAAAATTTTAATACATACATTAAATTTCTCCAAGTCACTTTCACTAAATTCTTCATATCTACTTAAAATATACATTTCATTCCAATATTCGTACAATTTCACAAGATCATCATTATTTACAAAATTATCTACTTCGTTATTATTTTCATCATATAAATTATCAATAACAAATATCATGACTTTCATCAAACTTCAATATTCATTAGCAGTTAATCTTGCAATTGACTGCAGTCCATTGGAAAAAATTTTAATGGCAGGAAAACGTGGAATTGCTGCTAGATGGCGATCTACTTCTTCAACTAATTTATTACCATTAACATGTTGCAATTTTAAGATATCGCACGTGAAGATAATTTGATAACAAAATAAACTCAAATCTAAATGATGCATTCTGTCAGGAACAGTAGCCAAGTAGATATTTATATTCCTTGATAATATAAATATTTATAATTAATATATATATATGTTATTATAATTATTTCTACTTTTGCATACTTACGGCAAATCCCAAAAAAAATTAGGTACAGATTCTATGCAAACAGATTTTTGTGTATCATTTTCAAAATATTTACGCATTTCATCATGAGTTCTTAGTATTACATCATTAACCGATAAGTTTATATTTGCAAGATTGTCCCTTTTAATTAAACAGAAGTGACATGGAAGGCTTGAATTGGAGGATTTATAAACTAAACAAAAACTTGCGGCTTCTGGCCAATCTGCAATAATAGTTGAAACTCTAGGATAAAACCAGGTATTTTCATTATTTATAAAAAGGTCTATACCATCTTTTAATAAAATAATTGGTTCTAAGTAAATGACGTAAAGATTTATGAAAGGTATCACGAACCAGATCTTTATTTGCAGCTTCTAAAATTGGTAAATATCCCAAAAGTTGCTTTGCATCCTGTTTATTACGACGCCATATTGGGATATTGCCTAATGAAATATATATTGGATGCAATTGACTTTTTCCTAATGTATCTGTAGTTGTTGCATCAGAATATAAAATAATTGATAATAATTTGGAACCAGTAGGTAAGGATTCTTGCGTAGTTTTCCACCATTTTCCAATGTTTTGTTCACTGTAAATACTTTCTCTATTATACTATAAAATAATATAAATAAATGAAAATAAATATTATTTAAATTATTGAATTAACTAATATTTACTATTTACCTCATAGTTTTCGTAAGATAGCGCAAAATTTTGTGTTATGTCAGGAACAGTTAAGATATTTTTGATGCACTGTATTAAGTTTTGATAATAAAGAAAATAATCTTTATCCTTATGTTTTGTTATAAGAACTTTACTAAATTCTAAATTAGAAAACTGCATATTATTCATAAATGCTCGTCCCTGTTCAATATTTTTTGGTAATAGTGATTCTGTAAGATTTGAATGTTTATTAAAAAAACGTATTATTTCATTACCACCTTTATTGTTTATTTTATATTTCGTTACTAATAACATTAGATCTTTATAAGCATCATTAGGAAATTCTGTGCAAGTTTTGGTATTGAGATTTTTGGGTTCTTCAAAAATTTCAGGCTCTTCAGATGAATCTAATATATTTTCAAAGTTACTATCTTCAAGGCTCATCTCTGATATTGCACTTCCAATACTGTCAAATGACATATTTTGTACATTATTATCATCATCCACCTAAAATTATAAACCAAAATGAGTTAGTATATTTTGAGCTTTTTCTTTAAAAAGAATAATCTGGAATAACATAATTATTGAGCTTTTTCTTTAAAAAGAATAATCTGGAATAACATAATTACCTCAACTTTATCATTTTCATATTCACTACTTAGATTACTTCTTGTATCCATTTCACTGCTATATTTTTCACTATCATTATTATCATCATCATCTTCTACTTCTACTTCTACATTTTTTAAGTATTTTTGGGCGTGTTGAGTATATGCAAAGCGTTGACTGAATATTCGCATACAAAGGGGGCATTTGAAACTTATGTTACTAAATTAACGTGTCAAATTTGATGAAAAGTATCAATTCACTATTTAATTTATATGAGATTATGTGTGCTAATAAAATTATATTGCAAATTCATTGTAAAAATTTAATGAATTAATTGAATGGATTACAATTGATTGAGTTATTTGAATAGACACGACTACGCAAATTTACGCATTAATGAATGGAACTGGCTGTAAGAATCTGGTGGCTAATATCGCAGAATCATTCGCAATTTTACGCATTATAGCAAAATTTAAAATATGCGAAACACTCAGCAATTTTGCTGTCGGGAACTTGCCGAGTTCGTGGGTTGGCAAATCTAAAAATAAATGTAACAAGTCTATGATACCATATAAATATTGTTTATTATTTTATTTACTATTTCAATTTGCCGGCAACCTGCCAAGTGAATCTGACAGCAAAAGTGCTGAGTGTTTCGCATATTTTGAATTTGCTGTAACGGGCTGTAAGAATTCGGATGGCTTATTCAATCGGCTAATCATCTGATAATCAGCCGCAAATTTATTGGCTTAACACAGCAAATCACTTTTACAATAATGGACAGATGATCAGCCACAAATTTATGCGATAATCAGGTTATAAGCGCTCAAGATCACTATCAATCTGATCAGCCAAATGAGTTCACTGGCTGCAACTTTTTTTTTCCATGCATAAAAGCCCCAACATGTGTAACATGTTATTTTTTTATAAATTGGATTTGATTAATATTTCGATTGTACTATGTGCTTTTATGAGAGTTTTTTTTTTAAAGTTCTCTTATGAAAGTGTTACAATATTTTTTCGTAATATCACGATGCAAAATTTTTGCATTAGTACATTTATTTTTCGTAATATTTCGCATTAGTTCATCCATTTTTCGCAATATTTTGCAAGTTTTTTTCTTTTTTAGTATAGAATGGCGGAAATTACCTTATGACAGCTTGCCTCCTTTTTCTGAATTTCTGATTCATGTATTTCCCCCTTTTTCCTCATCCTTTTCGAATTTTCTAGTTCACCTTTTTCTCATATATTTCCTCCTTTTTCTCATATTTTCGTTTCAAATTTATTATCATAATGGCTACAAAGCGTGGCGAAACGAAGAATTGATGATAATGAAAGATTTTCAAAACGTAGTACTGAGGGTAGCGAAGCTGAGAAGCGAGTGAGAATATCCGATGATAGCGTTGATGGTATATATGACATGATATGTATCATATTCTTTATAAAAGAAATTATATAATATATAGTTAAATTATATTTTATTGTTAAAGTTAATAAAAAAACAATAAAAAAACTATTAAGAAACCTTCGCAGATAATTTCTAAGCTTGAAGTTCTTATCACCGGACAAAAAAATCTCGAAACCCGTCTCTCGAGCATAGAAAAAAAGCTCAACGATAATAACAAAAATAATAATAATACAATAGATCCGAGTATGTAAAGGTAATAAAGATGAATATTATTTAATGTAAACCTGAAATGCTAACCTCGTTTAATTAGGAGCTCGTTAAGAAGGTGTCAAAAATTTTATTTGAAAATTTTGTTTATCCTTCGCAAGACGAGTACAAACTCGCTACCGAAAAATATTTAAAAGACGAAAATCCAGAATTTATGCGCCAGTTCAAAAAAAATCAATGGATTATTTTTTTCGAAAAAAAAATTGCCCCGACTGTAAGTTAAAGCAATTATGAATTTTATTAAATTTCATACTAACATTTTTTTTTAATAGTTAGTACAACAACATAGAAGCATACGAGGGACGTTCACGTCTAGAGTTAAAGACGTTATGTATTCTGTTTTCGAAGCGACTGGGCATAAATTACCATCTATTAACACTCAGGCTAGTCCGTCAAAGATTCAGGAATGGAAGAGTAAGGCGGAGGTGAAAAGATGTTACAACAACCTATTTAAAAAGGTTAAAGATGGGCAACCTATGACATATATGTCACTGATAATTGATAAGTTGCGAAAAGAAAATAAAAATCCCTCAAAAACACAAATAGCATATGCGATTAGCATATGTGAAACGTACTTAAATCCTAATAATCAAAACATTCAAATGAGCGAAAGTATAATGAAGTCGAAGATAATCAACAACTTAGTAAGTTTTTAATTTACAATTTGCAAAATGTGAATTATTTGAATTACAGTTTATTTATTTATTTATTGATTTTTAGCAAAAGTTGGAAAATAGGGATAAATTTACACATTCGGATGATGATTCTCATGATGGTAATGATGTAGATGATGGTGGTGATAGAGCAGCTGACGATAGAGCAGGTGCGGCTGATGATGGTGTGACTAACGATGGTAGGCCTAACGATAGTGCGGCTAACAATGATGCGGCCAACGATGGTGCGACCAATGATGGCATAGCTGACGATGATATACTTTCTATTGACTCTTATAACACGGAGGAGGAAGGTCGGTATGTAAATAGTTTATTAGAGAATTATGGATTGCATAGGAAATAAATATTATTTTTTATATATATCACACGTAATAGCATTTTTTTTACCATAATTAATATAGTTTTAATAAATAAAATGGTTATTAATTCTTAACAACACGGGTGTGACATAAATAAATCGTGGCTGAAATTTGTGTTCAATTTGTGTTCAATTTGTGTTGATAATTCTGGTAAAAATTTGTTAATTTTGGCCAAATTTCGTTAAATTTGTTAAATTTGTGTTGAATTTGTGTTGATAATTTTTAATTTATCACGAGGGAATAATATTTAGTAATTGTGTATATACAATTTCTGTGATTTTTTAAAATGCGGATTTCCGTAATTTTACGATATCGTATTTTCTGGCCAATCAAATTAGGCTGATCCTTGCATGTGATTTAATCATTTAATCATTTAATCATGCACGCGTTTTTGTCTTATTTATTTTTATTTCTTATTTCTTTATTCTTTTGTTCAATATTTTTAATTTTTTTGTCTCTTCTTTCTATTATTTCTTTAATTATATACAATATATTTACATATATTTCATAATTTATTGCTTTGCAGGTATAGAAATATTTGTTTATTAATACTAATTATTTTCATTTTTTTTTACCTCTTTGTTATTTTGTATCGTAATACTAACAATAATATCCATGTTTCCTTTATTCCTTTTTACTTGTACTTTAATACTAACAATACTAACAATACTAACAACATGTTTATTTTTTCCTTTCTCTTTATTTCTTTATTCTTTTGTTCAATTACTTTGCAGGTATAGAAATATTTATTTATTAATACTAATTATTTTAATATTAACGCGTTTTTTTTTTACCTCTTTGTTACTTTATGTCGTAATACTAACAATACTATCTACGTTTCCTTTATTTCTTTTTACTTGTACTTTAATACTAACGATAATATCCATGTTTCTTTTACTCCTTTTACTGTTTCTTTAACTCTTTTTACCTTAATACTAACAATAATAACAATATTTCTTTTATCTTTATATCTAATACTAACGTTACTATAGCTGTTTCTCTTCTTTTTACGTCTAATAATATTGTTACTCTACTCTTTCTTTTTTTTACTTTTATGTATTCTGTATATATTAATAAATACTTGTAATTTTTTATGATTATATCTAATAAAACATACATTATATAAACTTATAGTACAGAAAATGAAGTATTATTTATCGAAATATTTTGAAATATTACGAAATATTAAGTTGTGTAAAATCACAGAATATTACGAATCATCAAATTATGGAACATTGCGCATCATAGAATTTCGAAATATTTTAAAAAGTTGCGAAGTATTACGCAGTAAAATTACGGAATATTACGAATCGTAAAATTACGAAGCCTTGCATACAGTAATATTTCGAAATATTTTAAAAAGTTACAAAATATTACGCTTACGCAAACTTGCAGCAGGTCTGAAAACTTACGAAATATTATGTAAAATTACGAAATATTGCGAACCGCAAAATTACGGAATATTACAAATCGTAAAATTACGAAGCTTTGCATATCGTAATATTTCGAAATATTTTAAAAAGTTACAAAATATTACGCTTACGCAAACTTGCGGCGGGTCTGGAAGCTTACAAAATATTATGATGTGTAAACTTGCGCAACTTTTCGCACTATATAATTTCCTGATGTAACATGTCTAGAAACCTTGCTAGAAGAGATGGCGGCAGCTATAATCCCAATAGTAATAAGGCTGCTCGTCAAGAAAAGAAAAATAATAAAAAACAACTCTCCGATAACTCTGGTTCTGATAGTGATAACACTTCTCAAAAACAGTCCCGTATTATTACAAAAGACTCCATGGATGAAGACTATGAAGATTTCGTTGCCGACGCGCTGGCTGACGGTGGTTTAGTTGGTTCAACTTCGACCGCTATTCCTCAACAAAATAATTTCCGCAGCACCGCCCAAGAAAATACTCAAGCTTCTACCCGAATAATTCTGCTGCGCCTACTGCGCCTGGCCAAGACGCGTCCTTTGGAGCTAACGCGTCAATTCATGCACCTCGAAACAAAGAAAATAACTCATCCCCTAACGCGTCCCCTAATATGGACGTAAATGATGGTACATCACCCGATCAGGCTGTCGATCCCTCCCCCACCATTACCATTAATCATCAAGATTTTCTGGCTGCGGCTGCGCCCAACTCCGCTCCCCAAACTCTTGAGACACTTAAAACTAATAAGGCAATCATAGAGGCCGTTAACAATTTATTTTTAGAAACTTACGAATCATATACTGGTCGGGCTCGTATGACTGGTTTGGGGGATGCTAAACGTCTCATCATTCATTTCCACACTGCAGAAGCTCGTGACTTGTGTGTTGGTAGTATACACTCTGAATTTCTGGACCTACAATTTCACTTGTACGACCCCAAACAACTCCGATCTGATAAAGATCTCCATGCCATCCAAGTCACCGATATACCGTTCTTCATCACGAAACCTCAACTTCAATCCTACTTCAAAAAATTTGGCAATTTGCTTTCCCTCCATCTCTATTCATGAAAAGGTGCCAAAATGCAACAAGCCCGCATCGTCTATGATCATGCCGATGTTATCACCCGCTTTACAATCCAATGGGCAGTCTACTGTTTTTCCACTTGTTTGTGTGTAACTCCCTGTCATTACTCGGTGGACCAAAAGGCTGCTCGTCACGAATTCGTTGCAGTTCTCTCCGGTCTCCCTGCTAATACTAAAGATATCCATCTAGCTCCGTTGGTCAAAGAACATGGAGCTAAAGCCATTAACATCCCTCTTTCCTTAAACTCATATAAACCCAAACCATGGGCTTATGTTACTTTCAACTCACAAGCAACAATGGATGCCGCCATGGAGCAAACTATTGGTTTTCAAGGTCGTACTCTTAGATGGGATACATCCAATGATTCGAAAGCTCTTTGCCACAGATGTGGTAAACTCGGTTGTGCTCCTACCTCTTGCCCGCTCAATCAACGTCGTGGTCGCTTACGTACACGTGATCCTGTTGCTGCCCTTAAAGAACGTTTCAACATTGGCCAAAGACCTACTCAACAAAAAACCCCGCGTAATAATTCTCAGTCTCGATCTCGATCTAAATCTTGGGATCATTCTGCCTCTGCTTAACGTCCTAATTCCAGCTCCAATGGTTCTAATAATAACAACAATAATAATAATTATAATAATAATTATAACAACCCTTCCTCCTCTGGTTCAGCAGGTTCCTCTTCTTCTGCTCATGGTCGCACGCCCTCCAACAATCAAAAAGGCAAAGATAGATCTGTTTCGTTTTCGTCCAATGCCTGCGCTCCACTCCCGGATCCAAATTCTTCTAATGCCCTTGAAACTGCTCTCAAAATTCTCAATGTTTTGAAGACTCTACAACACGATGTTGCACGTGTTGAATCCCGCATCTTGTTCCTTGAGCTAAACAACCAACGGCTTTCTGCTATAGAAGCCCATTTAGGCATCAATCCTCCCTCCACACCAGTAGTTAATTCCGAACCTGATCAAATGGAAGAAGACCCTCCTGAAACTACTGGCACATTAATCCCGCATCCTAATGCTCCCTTGTCGTCTGGCCCTAAGAAATCCTCTTCCTCTCAATCTACACCTACCAAAGCTTCGCACTCTGTTCCTGCATCCAACTTTAACCCTTCCCCGCAAGACGAATTGGACTCAGTTATCAAAGATCAAAAAGCGATTAAAGATACTTTACAATCGCTCACAGGATCCATTCAAGGTTTTATTGCTTCTCTTGGTGGTTCTCCCTCCGCTCGAGCTGATGGTTCAGCTCCTTCTCAATAACTGACTTCCGAACTCTTTTTCCCATTCTTTATCATCATTGTGTTCTAATGTTAAACAATTTTAATAATGATATTTTTGTTCGAAACCCACCCAACCCTGTAGATACTTATAAATTTTCAGAACATGAATCTTTGTTTACTACTTTAAATTCTTCCCCTATCCCCAATTCTTTTAATATTTCATCTTTTAATGTCAATGGCCTTCGTCATAATAGCCAAGTTAAAATTGAACAAATTTCAAATTTCTTCAATCTTAAACATATTTCTTTTGGTGGTATCGTAGATACCCATTTATCCCTTAAACAAATTCACTTTCTATCTAAACGCCTCCCTAATTATACTGTCTTTTCATCTGATTTAGATAATACCAAACAAGTTAAATCTACTGGTGGCGTCTCCCTTTTCATTGAAAAATCCCTTGCTTCACATGTACAAGATTTTGTTTCACATTCTTCGCGTATTTTATCTGTTGACCTTTATTTTAAAGGCAACGTTAAATTGCGCATTTTTGCTATCTATATTCCCCTGTCTCTGATTCTAAATTACGATCAGAAACCATTGATCTTTTATTACAATTATTGGTGCAAACCAAACAACAAAATTTTTATCACGCTATTTGTGGTGATTTTAACATGCACCTAGACACTTATTACCCTATTTACTTTAATCGCCCTTCTGTTGCTTCTCAACGAGCTTATCGTTTGCTTCATCACCTTTTATCTCATGGTTATAAAGAAACTCTTCCTGTTAACGCTTCTGACTCCTTAGGCATCTTTCACCGTGATGACCAAGTTACTCGTATAGACTATGTTTGGTCTTGCCCAATGCTTAAAAGCTTTGCTCTTACTTCCTATATATTTGACGCCCAAGACACCTGCTCTTTTGACCATAATCCTGTCATCACGTATTTTGATGATTCACTCCTGGTTGCGTCTATCAAGGTTGCTCGTGCTAAACAACTTCAACGTCGGACTCGCCGCATTTTTAAATTTGATTCAGTCTCTGCTCAACAATGGGATTCCTTTTCTACTCATGTTGATTCCTTATGCGACGTTCCTCCTTCAACCTTCTCAACATGGCACATCAATCAACAATGCGAATATTTACAATCTCGTATCGTGAAAGCTGCTAATGCCTCTCTTCCATCTGTCACGGTTGGTAATCAACATACGCCTACGGTACCCAAGGATTTGGAAGCTTTATCTCAACATTATCATTTTTTCAGCCGTCTTTTGCATTCGATACGCTTATTGCGAAAATATCCTTCCACGTATTATAATAGATATGAACGTACTTGGTCCACTCATTTCATTCGACTTCAAAAAATTCTTCATTTTTATAAGAAGGTTATTCCTTCTCCCCCTATTTTACCTACTTCTTTATCCGCATGTAGGCAAGACGATTTTAAATTTTTACTAGAATCTTTAAAAGCTATCTCTAGTGCCCTTCACGGCCTCCTTCTCCTCAAAGAAAAGGATTTTCAAGATTCTTCCATTCGTGCTAAATTGGATGATAGGGATAATAATTTTGAAACTGACATTTCTACATTTATTAACTCTGCCCTTTCACGAACAAGACGTCGTATTACTTTGGATCGTGTCTTTATTGACCACCCTACACAACCAAAACTATTGACGGACCCACACGATATCAATGACGCTGTTATCAAACACTTCCAGACTTCTGTACCCATTAAATCATCTCCTCCTGATAATATTTCTGCTTTCCCAGAAAGATGGTTTTCTGCTTATCGCCCTATGGATGATGTGGATTTTTCTATCTACGATTCCTTGTTAGATCCTCCTACCCTTGAAGAATGGTTATCTACGGTCTCCTCAATGCCGAATGATAAAGCTCCTGGTCCTTCTATGATCACATATGAGATGCTTAAGCATCTGGGTGCCAACACTTCAGCTTTGGTTCTAATCCTAGTCCAATCATGCCTTCGCACTGCAGATATTCCTGATTTATGACGCCAAGCTATGGTTTTCCCTATCCCTAAACCTCACGAATGGAAATGTCAACTCAAAAATACAAGACCTATTACTTTACTTGAAGTAATTAGAAAATCTTTGGTCAAACTCTTTTATAATCGTCTTGCTTCCACTTTGGCTTCAAATGATGTTCTCAAAGGAGGAAACTTCGCTGGTCTTCCTGGTGGTCCTTGTCGCGACCCTATTGTCGTCCTTGAATCTATTATCCATGATGCTCATGTCAACAAATCGCCGCTTTGGATCCTTTCACAAGATATTTTAAAGGCTTTCAACTCGGTTGATCTCCAGATGTTGCATTTCGCTTTGGAACGCATTAAACTTCCTGCTTCTACTACCAAGTTTATTTTGTCTCTTTTCATGAAACGCTCTAATCGCGTTTTTACTGCTCATGGAATTACTCCTTTTTACCGTGTTCGCATTAGTATAGATCAAGGCGAAGTTATCTCTCCTTTACTCTGGGTTATATATATAGACCCTTTATTGACTGTTCTTAAGAATGAAACGATGGATCCATATATACTTCATGCTCCTTCTTTATCTAATCCCTTGGCTGAGACAAGTTCAGATGGATTACGAATCAACAACTTGGTCTTTATGGATGATTCCACTTTAATTTCATCATCCAAACCTGGAATGGAATCGATGCTCTCTATTACAGAAGAATTTTATCAGATTAATAATACTTCCGCTAATCACAACAAATATGTTTTAATTACTAATTCGTTGCCTCCCACTTCAGCTCCTTCGTCTTCTCCAGTCGTGTTTGACTTGCAATTATCTGGACTGAACAAAGTTCCTTCCATTTTTATTGTGCCTATTTCCATGAATAGCTCTTTCCGCTTTCTGGGCGTTTGGTTCAATGTCGCTGGTTCTCGCGATTTTGTCAAGAAACAAGTTGCTCGTGAATGCAACTCCTTTGCAGCTATCGTTCGCCCTGCCAAATTATCTGCTAAACAAGTTGTTTACCTACACAATACGGTCCTTCTTCCAAAATTGGAATATCGTATGCAAGTCACTCACCTCTCCGAATCTGAATGTGCCTCGGCAACCAGCAGTATCCGTTCCTTGGTTAAACATAAAGCCAACTTTTCACGCATACTTCCTGACTCCATTTTGTTTTTGTCTCAAGGCCTGGGATTAATTAATTTATTTTTTCACCAATCACAAACACATTTAACTAATTTATTTTTGTTAGCTAATTCTTCTTCTTCTTTTATGAAAAATTTGTTTTTATATAGATTACGTTTAATTCAATTTTCTTTTTTGATTCCTATTTCCCCATTGTTAGTTAAAGATTGGACTATATGGTCTAAACTTTTTGCTTTTAAACAGGATTATATCGCTTGCACTATCGCTCTCCTGACCACCACTCCTTTCAAGTTGTCACGTTCACGACTTTCAACCTTGCCTGATCTCACTGTATCTGATGATCATACGCCTTTATTTGACGTTATGACTCCAAAAATTTTTATATCTTACTTCTGACGTCTTAGAAGTTTGCAACTTTATTACCTATCTCAATTTATCACGCCTCAAGGAACCCACATGATCACTTGGAATGTTTATTTATCCAATCTATCAAGTAGGAAAGGTCATCGAGTCCTCCCGCATAAATGGTTCAACAACATTCACCAATGCGTCACTGTTCCAAATTCTAATTCTCTGCTTTTGGATCAATTCTCTTCTGATGCTATCTCTTCAAACATTGACTTGATTCCAGTCTTTGGTTCCTCTAGAAAATCCATGAAATGGATCGTGACTTTGGACGAAAATGGCTCCAGCAAACAACAATATTTTTGCAAGATTGTTCATTGGACCTCTGATTGTGTGACTCGACCTAATGATGTTATCACGCTCACTCCTTGTCCTGGTTGTTCTAAACATGTACCGGTTACCCATACTAAAAGCAACCCAACTAATGTTACTCCTTTATGTATCATCCCAAAACTTTCTCCTCTTAGATCTTTAATTCTTCCAACAACGCAGGAGCGTATTAGACATGACACCACCGTTATTACTTCTCCTTTTACTTGGGCGGACCTTGACGAGACTGTAAAAACATACTATGATCGTCTGGACATTCAGCCTAATTTCTCACAAGAAGATGTGGTTACTCTCCCTTCACCTTCTCTTCCTTCCTCTTTGGGTTTGACTGCCCCTCTTGCTTTTGCTGCTTCTCCGTTAGCGACTCCTCCTGACAACCATTATTGTTTTTATACTGATAGTTCCTTAATTAACCTTGGCACTCCTGACGTTTCAATGGGTTGGTCTTGGGTTCAAGTCCTCGATGGCGCTGGTTTTTTCCAATCTATCGCTGCTCACGCTCATGGAGTTATTCATAATTGGCCTTCTTCTACACGAGCTGAAATTGCCGCCATACATGCTGCTTTGACAGTCACCCTCCTTCTTCAACAGTCACAATCCATACTGACTCTCAAGCTGCCATAGATGGTCTTCGTCTATGTGCTACCTTTTCTTATTCCAATAGTAGGCTCTATTACAAGACCACCAATTACGAACTCTGGGCTATTATTGAACATCTTATTTCATCCAAATCTCTATCCGTCACGGCTGTTAAAGTGAAAGGTCACTCTGGTAATTTCTATAATGACTACGCAGACTCTCTGGCCAATTCTGCGCATACTTCTCCTTCAGCAATTCTTCTTTCTGATCTGGATCATGTATCTTCTCATGATTTCTTTTTAAAATATGATTATATTTTATGCGAATCCAATCCTCGACGCCTTTTCAAGCAATATTCGCAGATGCTGTGGACACATAGATTAACGCATTTATCGTGTTTTAATTTTGCCATTACTTTATCTTCCATTTCAGATTTCGTGATTGATTGGGATCTTACCTGGTTCTCGTTAAACTCTGAGCCTCAGCATGATGCCTCCTTTACTCGTGCTCATGCTTCCTCTCATCACACCTTCAAATTCAAACTCTTTTTGGAAGATCTACCTACTTTGGAACATCTTAAAAGAATTCGCCCGGACTTGTATATTGACATCTTATCATGTCGTTCATGCCTCAACTTCAAGGAAGATTTCATGCACTTGTTTATGTGCAAATGCAGACGAATCGCTATGGAACAGATTCTCCTCTCCTACCAAAAACACTTTATCATCAAACTCCAAAAAACTGGTGATCTTATTCATAAAGATCCCTCTCTTATTATTAACAAATTTAAATCTCTTCCTTGTTGGTCCTTTTCTTCTTCAAATTGGGCTTCATATAGTCTTGTCCGTGGCTGCCTTCCAAAATCCTTTGTCGAATTTTTTGAAGAACTTTCCGTTCCGCGTAACTCTGCGATGAAGGTTATCTCTACCATCCACAATCACTTTATTCAAAAGATCAGAAAACGAATTTGGCTACCGCGCTCCTATGATAAATCTAAATGGGAAGACGTAATGAATATTACTCAAAAACTTAAACTTTCTTGGCCCTCTAATTTGCCAAAGTCCACGTACTTACCTTTCTCAACTTTACCTCCTCCGACCCTTTCCGACGCCGCACGTGATTCCGACATTGATTATTTGAAAAACTCGATGAAATATGGTTTGCCTTAGTTTAATCACTATTCGGGTTTTATGGGTCGTCTAACGGTGCAACTTACTAACAGCTTTAGCAGGGTGGTGTGTCGATTTTAATAGTGGGCGCATTGTTCGTTGGTTTGTTTGCATAGTTGCTTCTTCTTAGGTTGGAATATATCTAGGCGGGGGATCAGGATAGTTTTAGTGTTATGCGATTTTTTCCTTTTCGAATTAATTTTATAGCTTTATTACTATTTTGGAGACTATATAGTTTTGTTTTTAGTTAATTTTATTTTTCTTTTTTGTACTTTGAAAATTTTATTTTATTTTTGTAAGTTCGTTAAATAAATTTAATAAAGATAAAGGCTACTATGCCATATTTGCCTTGATAAGGACTGATGATCATGTCACTTGGTTATTATAAATTGAAGAAAACTATTAGGTATGTAGACACATACAGAAAAAAGACATGTCTTACCCTTATATAGCTAATTCTATAACTGGACGTCCAATTATTATCGGTGGAGATACCTTTAATCGAATAGTTATAGAATCCCATGATTATATTGATGAAAGGCTTGTCTGTAGATAAACTGCACCTCTACCTGAAGAGCAACCTATATATTTAAATACAGATACAGGACGTTATGTTCGACGTAGTACTAGAACATATCATAGACTGATTGAGAGTGACTATGAGGTAGTTGAGGAAGGACCCCGGATATCTCCAAAACAGGTCATAAGTCACACTTTCGGCAGATTGGCCCATTTTTCAGGGCTCAAAAAATCGTTTTTTGTAAATATCTCGGCATCCAGTGGTCCAATTTTGATGAAATGTTTTTTAAATTGTAGAGCTAAATGAGGGCTACAAAATAAAAAAAAGTTCATTAAAATTGAATTACTGGATGCTGAGATATTTACAAAAAACGATTTTTTGAGTTTCAGCAAAAAGGGGTGTTTTTGGCCAAAAGTCCATTATGACCTTTATATTAGATATCCGGGGTCCTATTGAACCCTTCTCCACCTCCTTTAAACAATCCACTAGAGACGATATGGCTACCACTGTGATAGGATTGCCGATTTTTGAGGGTAAAGCTACTGATGATATTGATACATTTGTTACCTTTACATGGATTATCTTGATACTATTAATCTTAATCTATACGCTGCTGGAGGGCCACCAGAGTCTTGGAAAAGAGCTATGGGTATACTTAGAAGCTGCATGACCGGTGAAGCGGCTGAATGGTTTGATCGAGAAATTACAGGAAAAAATTGTGAACTTTCTGGTATCACTTCAAGAAGTGGAGCTAATTTAGCTGCTTTTGTAGCATTAGTAATACCAGAAGCTGCAGGAGAACCAAATGCAGGTACCTATGTAAATGGGTCTAAAGCACAGGTTCATGCTACAGATCCAGTTAATGCATTAGCAACTATTAGAGCAGCATTTATTCCTACCCATAATTTAATGGTGGAAATGAAGCTTGGGAAGAAAGCGGCTGCTCGTCTGTATAGAGCTGCTCCACTTACTGCAGATGCTGGTGTTGCTGCTAATAATAATCATCCTATAGTTTTTCCAGGTATTAAACCTAACCAGGCGCTTTATTGGCTTAGAACACAATTCCCAACTGTTATAGATGAAAAGAAAAGTCTTTACCAGGAAAATGAGCCAGTTGATGCATTTTATAGAACTGTAAAAAGGGCTGAAAAATTACTAAAACTAACTGATGATCTTATTATCGAACAGTTCTTTAAAGGTCTTTCGGCTGATAATATTTTTGAAGCAGAAAGGTTTCACAATCTTAATCCTGATGACTTGGTTAAACATCTGAGAAATTTAGAACGAAGAAGGGCTGAAATGCGCTTAGGGTTACAAGATAGAAATCGACGACTTCGAGCAGATTACAGTAATGTAACTCAACCTCCGTTAAGAAATCAGGAACCTGTCGTACTGACATCAAAGTCATCTGGGGTTACTCAAGAACAATTACAAGAGTTACTTAAGGCTCAAGCTGAGGAACTTACCAAGAATTTTCAGGTGCAATTTAAACAATTACAAGCTCAACCAGTTCGTAATCCACCAGTCTATAGACAGCAGATTAAACCTGTTCGACCCAAACCACAGAGACGTGTTATTCAGGATCATCAGGATCCTGATTGGGATGATGGTTATGTAGAACCTGATGTTCGTGATGATCCTGGTACTACTGCTTGAACTTTAGATGATCATCAAAATGCTATTGATCTTATTATGGGATATAAACGTGGAATGTCTAAAATACTTACAAATCAACTTCAGAAGGCTAAAGATAGACGTGATGATCTGGATTTGGCCCAAGCAATGAGAAACCTCGATCTTAACGATGATGCTATGGACATTAATATTGCGAGTTTTGGTGAAAAGGTAGAATTGAGAGAAAAAGATGGTAATGTCTATATGGTTCGTGTTGGGTCAAAAAAAAAGTAGGTTTGAGTATCTCAAAACTTCTTAAGTTGTCCCCGAATAAGACAGCAGTTAGCTTTTCTAGTGTGCCCTTAAAATGCAAAGCAACCCCTGTTAAGATTCCTGTAAAAGTTACTGGTAGTAAGTCTACACCTGCAAAAGCAGTTACTACGAAAGACTTATTAAGCCTGTTAAGGTCTGCAGACTTTAGGAAATTACTCCGTGAGATTCTTCAGGAAGAGATGATGTCTGCTAAAAAAGTCACAGAGATTCCAGAGGTTCAGGATTTAGCTGAGGAGGAACAAGAAGAGGATATCAGGGAAAACAATCCTATGGATATTGACATAGCTCGTTTGGAGAATACTAAAGATCTTTTAGCACTGGATGGGAAGGTTAATGGGATAGCAATTCAGTGTTTAGCAGACACTTGTGCTAATGCGTCTTTTATTCAGAGAGAAGCTGCTGAGGAATTAGGGTTGAATATTGACAAGAGTATTACACACAACATATCTGGTGCTCCAGGAACAGGTAGGACATTCGGCATGATAAAAGAAGTTTCAATCAAACTCACTCCTAAATGTATTATCACTGAGGACCTTGCAGTCATAAGTAATTACAAGTATAGGGAAATTGGATTGAGCCAGACGTATTTGAAACGTTACAACTATGATGTCCATGAATCATGTGAACATGTTGCCCTTACCTGTGATGGGAAGAATGTTTTTATTCCGATAGTTCCTGATGCTAATCGAGGTGATAAAAAATAAGGCCCTTTAATTCCCCACTTGACCAAGTACTGATGTTGACCTTTTCTAATCCGATGCCAAAGTATCTGCTCAGGAACAAATTTTTCAGGTTGTCCTCTTATCACAGAGTCAGGTGGAGGCTTTTCATTAATAAGAACTACTTGCAATTCCTTTCAGGTATATACACATCTGGATACACCTAATCGACCATGTGGTCTGTTAAGAAGATATGTAGGAGGCTGTTTGGGTGAGAGTATCATTTTTTTGATTACACGAATATTTGGGTTCCATCTTATGTCTCTTGTACAGAATTTTTCGTGAAGTTTGTTACCAAGTACAGAAATAGGTTCATCTAACTTGACTCTGACACGTGTTCCTTCAGAGAGGAGGTCTGTTTTTTTTGATACTTTAGGTGATCCTGTCAGAATATCTGGGGATTTCTCTGCCAGAGTTCATTTACTTTACTCACTATATTATGGAAATCTTCTGACCATTCTACGGATGTCACCCCGGTTTTCAACTCCTGTGCAGCCATTCGTTTGAGAAGGGGTTCTTGGATGGCTTGAATAGCTCTTTCAGCATATGATTGCTGTTTATGTCTACCTGGCTCTCCGAACCTCATCATTACCCCTAGGCTGTTCAGGAAAAAATCACATACCTGATCATTGGTAAATTCTGATCCAGAGTCTGTCTCCAGTCGATGTGTTGATAGCTTAATACGATTTCTTTTGTAGATTTTAACAAATCCATTTAGGACTCGATTTGCAGTCTTATCCTTTAGGGGTTCTGCATCGACTCATTTTCCTGCAACTTCTACTATTACGAGAAAATAGTGGAATCCTTTGGGGTCAACTGGCATCTCTGCAAGATCTGCCTGATGTGTTGCATTTGGTTTCCATACAATTACCTTTGGGCATTCTGTTGACTTTTCCTTTAGAGGCTTTTTGTATAGGTTGTAGTGCTCTTCACCTTTTAGAATTTGTGCTGATATTCCGGAGAGATTGTAGTACTTATAGTAATTCTCTAAGTGTGACATATTACGACAAATTAAAGGAATGGTTTTAGACTTCAAATCTTAAGATGACACATTTTTACTGTCTAAAGTGCAAGAAGGAAACTGAGACGGCTAGTGAAATACAAGATATGACTACAAATAGGCGCTACTGGCTGCATGGTGACTGCACAATTTATGGTATGCATAAGAATAATTTTACTGGAGTAGACTGGGTTATCAAAAAGAAAACCAAGGAAAAGAAAAGAAACTGCTGCCAAAAGGCATCAGACGACTTACAATTGGCAATGCAAGAAACTTAAACAGAAAATTTTAGATGCTGATGACACGTGTAAGCAGTGTATTGATAAATGCCTTAAGGAGGCAAAAAAGAGGAAAACGAATTAGTACTGTCTTCTAAAAGTATTCTTCATCATCTGAATCGTCTTAGTATACCATTTGTTCAATTACTTATTTTTTCTGATGGGAACAGGACAGGGTTAGTCATACTGGCTTTATAGACCTTCTAGGGGCTTACCTATTAATCTACCTGGTTTGCTATCTCACTGCTTCCAACAGATTATTAGACGAAATCCTGACTTGTTCCAGATGTTCTGGATGTGGCGGATCTGGGAGGGTAAAAATAAAACTTTTTCTGGGGAATGTCCTCTCATATTTTTTCTAAAACATCTGCCACATCTGCCATATCTGGGACAACTCTCTCATTATATCCGTTTTTGCTTCCTTTTCTATTGTTTTCTAGTTTTTTGGTATATATATTTGTTCCAGATGTTTCCCAGATTGTGGCGGATATATGGGGATTCCTAAATCCCGTAAGGGCCATATAGGTACTGCGAGACCGTGAGGCTGAGGTGGGTGAAGCGGTAGCGATACCTACATCCAGCCCGATGACTAATTGTTTACTATAAAATCATATGACTATAACGTAATTTCTACTATTTCGACTTTTGAAGGGGTTTAAGTCAAAATCATTTTGACCATTTTGACCATTTCAGAGGTCAAAATTAACCAATTTCAGTTTCATGTATAGCACTCCTACCCGGTTATCTTCTAGGGGTAAAAAAAACTATAAACCTTAAGCCTTACAGTTACTCTAAAACCTAGATTAGAACTCTACAACCTGACCTGACAGATTGGGTGACCTGACGGGTTGACCCAAAATATTCAGGTCAGGTCATCAAATTCATGACCTGACACGGGTTGGATCAGTGCTGGTCAGTACCTGACCCGACCCATTGACCCGACATATATTTGGGTCAAATAAATTAAATAACGCCAAAACTTAATAATGATTCTGGCGTTTTTACATGTGCAATTGAAAAAAAATGCTGAAACTATCAGTTTCGGCATTTTTACATGTAAAATCAAAAAGAAAAACGCTGGAACTAATTATTCCGGCGCTTTTACATGTAAAATTGAAAAAAAATGCTGAAACTATTAGTTACAGCGTTTTTACATGTAAAATCAAATAAAAAGAAGAACGCCAGAACTAATTATTTTGGCGTTTTTACATGTAAAATCAAAAAGAAAGATGCTGGAACAAATTATTCTGGCACTTTTACATGTAAAATCAGAAAAAAAATGCCGAAACTACCTGTTTCAGCATTTTTACATGTAAAATCAAAAGGAAAGACGCCAGAACTAATTATTCCAGCATTTTTACAGGACCCCGGATATCTAATATAAAGGTCATAATGGACTTTTGGCCAAAAATACCCCTTTTTGCTGAAACTCAAAAAATCGTTTTTTGTAAATATCTCAGCATCCAGTAATTCAATTTTAATGAACTTTTTTTATTTTGTAGCCCTCATTTAGCTCTACAATTTAAAAAAAAGTTCATCAAAATTGGACGTCTGGATGCCGAGATATTTACAAAAAACGATTTTTTGAGCCCTGAAAAATAGGCCAATCTGCCGAAAGTGTGACTTATGACCTGTTTTGGAGATATCCGGGGTCCTGTTTTTACATGTAAAATCTAAAAAAAACTGCTGAAACTATCTGTTTCAGCATTTTTACATGTAAAATCAAAAGAAAAACGCCAGAACTAATGATTCCAGCGCTTTTACATGTAAAATCGAAAAAAAATGCTGAAACTATCAGTTTTGGCATTTTTACATGTAAAATCAAAAAGAAGAATGCCAGAACTAATTATTCTGGCGTTTTTACATGTAAAATCAAAAAGAAAGACGCCAGAACAAATTATTCTGGCACTTTTACATGTAAAATCGGAAAAAAAATGCCGAAACTATCAGTTTTGGCATTTTTACATGTAAAATCAAAAAGAAAGACACCGGAACTAATTGTTCCAGCGTTTTTATATGTAAAATCAAAAGGAAAAATGCCAGAACTAATTATTCTGGTGTTTTTACATGTAAAATTAAAAAAATGCTGAAACTATCAGTTTCGGCATTTTTACATGTAAAATCAAATGGAAAAATACCAAAACAAATAGTTTTAACGTTTTATATATAAAAACAAAAAGTAAAAAATATTACAAAACATTTTTTTACAATATTTAATAATAAAACTTCAGGTAACCCGAGTTATCTGAAGTGACCCGAATACTTTCGGATCAAATGGGTCAGGTCAGGTCAGAACGGTTTACCTGACCTGACTCGACCTGAAAAAAATTTTGGTTCGGGTTAACCAGGTAATCCGATCTGATCTGACCTGTGCAGAGCTCTAACCTAGATCATATAGACCCTTTATCTTTTTCAATCCATATATATTTAGTGAAATCCAAACTGCTCAAGAGCTCGCCTTACCATACCATGCTCTATTCTGGCTTTTGTTCTCTCTTCATAAGCCTTATGATACGCCTTCCATTCAAGCTCACGAAGTTCACGATTTCCAATACCCTCCTCCTCAAATGATCGACCAAGAGCATCCCCTGCTTTTTCCTTCTTTTCTACTGCCCTGTCATATACTGCTTCTGCTTTCTCATATCGCTTCCATCACTCGGCTTTACAACAGTTATACTAGAGTCTGTTTATCTTGAGATGCTTGCCGAATTTTTCAAGCGGAAGGTTTCTAACTATCTCTACTACTATATCAGGATCATTGAGGGGTGATGCTTGCATTTAGATCTATTTACGGATTCTATAGATGTCTATAAGATTGAGATCAAAGTCTTTGGCAAGAGAAGTGGTTGCGTGCAAGTTCATCATATGCATGTTTCGTGTTGTTTGTCCTTATAGATTACTTATCACTTACCCATTGTTCAATTACTTATTTTTTTTAACAGGAGAGGGGAGCAGGATGGGATTAGTCTTACTGACTCTACAGACCTTCTAGGGCTACCTGCTAACCTACCTGTTAATCTTCCTGGTTTGCTATCTCACTGCTTCCAATAGGAAAACGAATGAAATCCTGAAAGTGTTTCAGATTGTTTCAGAGTTTCAGATCTGGGGGTAAAAATAAAAATATTTTCTGGAGAGGTATGTCCTGCCTGCTTTTACCAAAATTGCCAAAACATCTGAAACATTGAAACACCCTCTGATTCTATCTTATTTTCATCTTTTTTTTCTTATTTTATCATTTTTTGCTTATATTATTATGTTTCAGATCTAGTTTCAGATTGTTTCAGATATATAGGGTATACCTGAGCCCCGTAGGGGCCAAATAGGTACTGCGAGGCTGTGAGGCTGAGGTGGAGGAACGTAGTGACTACACACCCAGCCTGACGACTTACTAGATTTAATATATAGATTATTATAGTATATTTAATAAATAAATTCAATAATATTATAAATTTAATATGATGTTTATTATCTTTAAATAATGTACATAGTTAATGGACATTAAATTTAAGTGATGTACATCGAATGTTGTGATATCGGTAGTACATTGCAGGGTCTGATATTCAGCATTTCTTTATGATGTACATCAAGTGAATAATGTACATTTGATGAACATTTTTCCCATGACTTTCTGATGAGTTTGGTTTTAAAACTGGAACCGTTCAGTTTAGTTTTCATTCAGTTTCAGTTCCTACCTGAACTGGAAAAAAACTGTACTGAACTGACCTGTTCAAAGCTTTAGTTGAATATTTATTTAAGAACAATTTTATTGAAAGCAAATTTGGTAAAAATAAATATTACTTAAAGCATTTTAAACAAAATTTTAAAATTATTGATTTTTGAAATTTAAGCAATACAAATTATCAATTGATGCATAACTATAGGCCATGGCTTGAATAACATATTATTCTTTTAGCAAATAGGAGTTATTTAATAAATACATATTTGATATTAATCAATAAGAGAATTATTTGTAATTACCTCATTAAAGTTCTTACAAAAAGTATAGCAGCTTTTTTCAATATTTCTTTAATTCTATTAAGATGGTATAGTAATCAAGTGGCACAATTCTCTGAAAATGAAATATGTACTTCACCATTAATTTAACTAGTATATAATATTAATCTATTCAAACTTTTTTTCAAAGTTTTTATATTTGAATAATATTTATTGAGAAAATGTTTTTAATAAAAGAAATAGTAAATAAAAGGTAGCTCAGTTAGATTTTTCTTATTATATGTCTGTGCTAGGGATGTTTAAAGGTATAGTATATGTTGATCATTTTTCATAAGTGCGCAGTGGCAAATTTTGTTGTTGATCACATGGGGTTCCAAAAACTCGGTACACATAAAAAGCACGTGTTTCATTCAACATTGACATATAATAATATGACACGTAACGGTATAGATATTATCGATTTTTCAAACTCTTTTAGTTTATTATTCAAAATTCAGAGTGCCCTTTTATAACTTTCATAAAGAGTTATCAGAGTTTATAATATAGTTTACTTTTTCCTTCAAGACAATTAACCTTGAAGTTTAAGTCAAAAATATGTTGTTAAAGAAAACTAAATTTTTTGAAAAATATGTGGAAAGTAATAATGAAATTTTTTATGATAATGAAGTAGAGAACATAATTAAATGAGATTTGACGAAAACATGTATGAAAAATAATTCTAACTGAAAGTTTTTTAATGAAAAAGAGGACAACCCAGATGAAATTTAACACAAAATACACGTGAAAGTGAGGATCAATGAAATTTTCTAACAAAAATGAGGTAGATAAACTATATTAAATGAAATTTAGCAAAATGTGGTTGAAGAATGATTCTAATTAACTTCAAAACTACATGGTTTGTAGATGTATACAGGTTATATTAGTGCCAACTTATTATGAGCAAATTGTAACAAATTTTATTGTAAGTATTTTGGCCAATTAAGTTATTTATTTGTTATATTGATGCTAATTAATTACATTTAATTTTGTAGATATATCAATAATTAAATGACTAATGACAAATGTAGAAGAACATATGGGTTTTATGATGGTTTTGCACTGGAAACCAAAGATGGAAGGACGTATATGATATGGTCATAGATAGCATAAGAAATCTACTAAGTTGAAAAAAATAAAAAAGAATATTAGCTATAATTTTCTGCTATTAATTTTCAGTTAACCATGAATTTATTTATTTGCCATTAATGTTTGATTTGATAGAAATTATCTCGATACTAATGAAGTATAAATTATACATTAAACGCGTAAAAGTAATAATTAACATATAAATAAATCATTCTTTAGTATTTTTTAAAATATAGTATAACTATAAAGAAATGGTTTACAAAAGTATTTCTAAATGAACTAAAGCTTTACAATAAAAACTTCTAAGAAAAATAAGTTTATATATAGTAAACAGTATTATATATTATAAGACTATTATAAGCATTACCAAGTTCTTTTATTGAGTCAATGCCAGTAAATAGGAAATCAATAAAATTCCTATTTGCCCATTCACAAAAAAAAAGCACATTCGCAACTTCATACGACATTTTTTCAAAAAGTTTTTTATTTAATAAAATTTTTTAACATTGTAAAATGTTGTCCAAGTTCGTGGCTTTCTATTCATATAAAATTTACCCTTTGCGTTAAGTATTACAAAAGTTTATATTGTACAAAAAATTTGTGTTCTGATTAGCCATACTGATCATATGAAATTATTACATGATACGCTATATCTTTAATGATTCTCTATACAAAAGTAATGAGGTAGAACTTAAGCTTATAATAAATATGGAAAAATATCTAATAGTTGAAAATGATATTCGCAAAGGAATAATAATGATGACTCAGAAATATGCTAAAGCAAATAATCTGCAATGTCCTAACTTTGAATTTAGCAAACTGAAGTCTTGGGTTATATATGAAAATATGAATACCTTATATTCAAGTGCTATGACTTACTCAATTTATGTTTACAGAAATCTTAAAAAAAATAGATCCAGAAAATATACCAAATACCAAAGTATTGCATTTAAATGTACATTTTTAATAGCTTTAACTTTTATATAATATATTAGAAAGTAATAAATAATAAATTTGCTAATAATTTGCAATACTATTATAATGCATACTTTTAAAAATATTCATTTTTAATAGCTTTAACTTTTACAATATCAGAAGATAAAGCAGATGGATTTTCTTGCTATAATTACTTTATCTTTGAATAATGGTATTCCAGATTTTTATTACTGTACAGTCTTTGGCGAAAATAATGGTGGTGAGAATAACACTTCTTAATTTGATTATAACTTCATAACTACCATATATAGCGAGCCACAATATTCCGGGTATCTTGCAAAAATCAGGAGTTTGACCTGTACCCCAGATACTAAATAAAACCTAAAAATTCTGTTTTTGTGAATATCTCACTAACTACCAGTCCAATTTGAATGATTTTTTTTTATTTTGAAAAGCTCAATGAGAGTTATCAAACAAAAAATAGATGGCTCAAATCTGATCACTGGATCATGAGATAATTGTAAAATATCTTTCTGGATACTATACAATTCTATGAAATTTTTCAAGAAAAGTACTATGCATAGGAGATACTATAGCCCAGGATATACAGTATTCCAATTAGAGCATTACTTGCAATACCAAATTAAATGATGGAATGCCCATTTAAAAAGCAATGAAAAAAAAGTAATTTTAAATATTAATTCCAAAATAGCTTCCATTACAATTAAATTTATATATGAGGGTGTTAACTTTTTCTAGACAAATTTTTAGGAATTTTCTAATTGAATTAGAATTTTTTGCATTTCTGTAAGCAATATATACCTCTTTTATAAAAAATACCAAAATTCTAAATATTTTTATTTTAAATGTCAATACTAAAGCTTAAGGTTGCGGGTGAAACTCCATAGTAAACGCGAAACTTGACAAAACTATATTAAAATATTAATAAAAATTTGGCGAAACTTGACTATAAAAATCATATGAAATGACAAACTATAATAAACTCTTATAAAAAAATTCACGAAACTGAGGTTTAGACGTTTTGCCAAATTCAAAAACCAGTTTAGCCTGCAACCTTACTAAAGTAAAGCTATGTCTTAAAAAGTACTGCCAAATCAAAATAATGGTCATTTTCACATTATTTTAATTCTCAATAAGAAAAATATGTTTATTTTTGACTTACCAAATAATTTTTTAGGCTATTGATCGAGCTTATTATTATAATAGAGATGTAAAATAACAACTTTCATAATATCTAAGGTGGTATGAAAATTTGTCTTTCAATAGTGAGTTTTTCATAATTATTTTAAAGCCCAAATCTCAAATCATAATGAGAACTTTGGATTGTTTTTGAAGCAGTATATTAAGAAGATGGTAATACAAAAAAAAAAGAAAAAAAATTTACAAGTCACTTCTCAATTTATTTAGAAAAAAGTAAAATAATTTTGAAAATAGCATAATTATTAATAGCGAGGTTATTGATGATAAAGCACGCAAAATCAAATTTGAAGCATGTGTTGATGCAAATAGAGGTCAAATCAAATATTTATCAAATAATAAAATATATGTATTTTTGACCCTTCTTCTCGAAAATAAAAAAAGATTTCATAGCTTCATTATAAAATTTTTGTGCTAAATTACCATATTTTTCCAATATTAAGCACCTCCCGAAATTAAGCACCCCCTTACTTTGCACGATATCAAGCATAAACTGAAAATAAGTACCTCTCCGACTACTTATTGATTTTATTATATTATCGAAAAAAACAAAAATTACAAGATTACATTATTATTGAAAAATATATTTACAAATAAAAGAATTTAACTACTGAAACTTTTTTTTGCAAAATTTTTTTAAACGAATTTTAAATTAATTTAAAGACGTTTAAAAGGCATTTTTCTAAACTGTCGAAATTAAGCACCCCCTAAACTTTTCGCACAAAATCCCTGCAAAAAAGGGGTGCTTAATATTGGAAAAATACGGAAAAAAAACTGACCACCATTACTTTTGCCGGTCTGTATTTATTATGATACATACATTTTTAATAGCTTTAACTTTTACAATATCAGAAGAAAAAGTGGATGGATTTCTTGCTATAATCACTTTATCTCAGATTTTTTATCACTATATTTAGTATATTATTAAATAATAACAAGTCGTGGTTGAACTAGTAGGTAACGTCCTGTGATTAATACACCAGCGAGCAACTTATTTAATAAGATATTAATAATAAGTAAATAATTTTAATTTTCTAAAGTTAGTGGGAAAAGACCTTTATATATTTATCATTGAACTTATTATTTTAAATTTAAGTGCAACCAATTTATTTGGTGACATTATAGTCGACAGATCACAACATCCCAGTAAATAGTCATCGTTTGTAATTTATATTGTATTCGTTTGGAATATGTGTATATTGTTAATTTTATATACTAAATTTGAGCCACTTAATAAAATTCAAAAAAATTATTTTTTAATAACGTACTAAACTTGTACTATTCGCTTGGTTTTATACTAATTATGTATTTTTAATCATGTACTAAATTTGTGTTAATCACTTAGTTTTATACTTGTAATATGCTAAATTTGTACTAGTTGCTTAGTTTTGTACTAGTTTCATATCTATATTCGTATTAATTACACATTTTTGGATTTTTTTGAACCATATACTAAATTTGTACCAGTTTTGGTCTTTTTTAATTATATACTAAATTCGTACTAATTTCGCAGTAGTTACATATTTCTTTTTTCTGTAACTATCATCTATTATTAATCTATATTAATCTCAAGCTATATACTGCAACAGTGCAACGTACATATGTACCTTAATATAATTAATAACATCAAAATAAAATTTCCCTATTTATATATCGCGTGATATACTACCAGTTCGATCTTTAATATAAACTAAAATAAACTTTTTTTTTAACTTTTTCAACTCTCCTTTCATTCTCTTTTTCTAATAAACTTTTTTTTAACTTTTTCAACCCCCTTTCGCTCGCTTTTTTTTCTTTTTAAAAATAAACTTTCATTAGCTTTTTTTAACTCCCCTTTCATTCGCTTTTTCTTAAAAAAAAATATTTTTTTTTAACTCCCTTTTTCCTTTCCATTATTCCTATTTCTCTTCTTTTATATTTCGTTTGTTGAAAAGTACTCACAAAAAAAAAATCAAATTCTATAATGAAACATTATAAAGTTTTTTTTTTCTTTTTAGGTGGCTCCATGATATTTCGCAAGTTTTCAAAAAAATTTTTCTTAAATTTATTTTAACGAAATATTACTATTTTTTCTTTTTTAGATGGTTTTTCGGGTCTATTTTGACACGTGGGATTTCGTTCTCAGTAGGTTTTTTTTTCCTCTATTAGTTTATTTATTCTAACGAACCATATGTTAACATTTTGAATTTATCTTTTTTTTTAAATTTTTTTAGATGGGCCTGAACGCATGGAAGAGGAAATCGGACTATATTTTTTCAAATTTAATTCTTTTAATGAAATAATAATTCATTTTAGACGACTTAAGGATCACTTTGAACATAAATTTCGGTAAATAAAACAAAATATTTTTTTTTCATTTTTTTAGGAAACTTTTCAGATCTTTGGACGCATGAGATGAGATTTGGTGGAAAAGGTTTTTTAAATGACCTTTTTATGGAATATTTTGCTACTTTTTATTTCTTTTTTTAGGATATTGACTATGAGGTAACTTTTCTAAGCTTAGGAATATTATTGAGTATCGTAAGAATTGATTTAGGCCGCAAAACCAACCTGTTAGACTAAAGACGAGTACTATCGTTCAAAGATCAAGACCAAATTAATCTATATCAAATCGGACACTGGACACGTGAGATTTTGGTTGAAAATAAGTTTGTGTAAAATTTCGGATTATTTCATATCTTCTACTTTAGTTCGTTGTGAATTTTCTATTTTTTTTCTAAATTATTATTTTGATCAAACATTTATTACACTTCTTGTTTATCTTCTTAGACGGATTATTTGGTTTAGTACATGGAATTCTTACTTTAAACATTTTGGTTTGCTTTATTTAGACGGGTCTAGACGCATGAAAAAGTTGGATATTTCTTTTTAGGCAGCCAGTTCTTCGGGCCCCTGGACCTCCTTAGGCATGTTGATTCTTGATAAGTATTTTTTCCTTTTAATTTGTACAATTTAACAACGGAACAGGTACTCACACTTCGTATTTTTTCTTAGATAGCCTCTTCTGATTTCATTTCACAAGATTTTGGGATTTTTTTTCGTTTTTCTTTAATATTATTGACGTCTAAATGATGAAAAAAAGAATGAAGAATAGTGAAGGAGAAACAAAGTAGCTGCACGAAAAAAGTAAAAGAAAAGAAGAAACTTGATTGCAAGGAAAGAGAGAAGAGAGAAAGCTTCTGTCATTGGTAAGATTGGAAGCATATTTCGTTGAACTACTACTAAAAAATATATATGGGGGAATAGCAGAAAGAAAGTAGAGAGGAAAGAAATGAGGTAATATAGTGGATACATCTATTAAGGAAGTGAGTCTATTACTGAAATAAAATAATAACTACAATTCTTTACCTGCAGACGCATCTAAAGATTTATTACATCAGAAACATGTGTTCAAATCGGGTTCCCACCTTGTTATAGTTGTGTCACCAGGGGCGCTATGTCAACGGAAATTTAGTACGTTGATCACTTAAAAATCCGTGGCTATCCAATTATAACAAGAGGAAAGAAAAAAAGTTAAGTAATACAGTTAGCGCAACTTTGAATTCCTGTGGATCATAGTATAGATAATTTTACACTAGATAACTGATATATATTTATAATGTATAATATATTTATAATGTGTATTTTATATATTATTTATACATGTTAATAAATTAATATTACAATTACGAAAACGTGACATTAATTTTACAATACAGTATTAATAATTACATATAAAAAAGTGGCTCATATACGGCACAAGGTTAGATATAAAAATGGTATAAATCTATGTACAAAAATAGCTTGAAGCTGGACTACAACTTGGATAAGTTTAAAATAAATACAGTACAAATTTTGTGCCAAACGGGCTCACTATATAGTGCATAACTTATGGATATGAATTTGGTACAAATTGATGCGAAAACTTTTTATTGGGCATTAAAGACTTTAATAACTATTTGGCTTTGTTTTCTTTACATCACGTAAAAGAAAATTCTTTCAAAATATTTTTGTTCTAATGAAACCATTTCAATATAAAACAAGACTTTATTACATAATCAAGTTCATCTAACTGCATTGCACAATAAAATACACAGCGGACTCAGAAATTATAAAATGCAGGGTTAAACATTAAACTACTTGATAAATTTAAAATTAAAACTCTCGTACTGTAACAAAATACGAATTTCAGCGATAAACTTAAATAAAAAAAATTTTGCAACAAAGTATGATAAAATGAGATAAAATATAAATTAAGAATAACAATTATTAAATTATAATAAGCAAACTTTAAATCAATTTAGATAAACACAATTTTCGTTTTCATTGATATTGTTGCGGGTCCAACTTAGTTTGTAATCAAAACCTTTTATATGTAAATGCATATCGTCACAAAACTTTTTTCCTACAAAGTCATCCCACCAAAAAAAAGAATCCGTACATAATACACGGTCATGAGGAAAATTTTTTACTTTAGTACAGAGTTGGTATCCTACTGACCAAAATGGAGATGTCTCTTCTCCACTAAGCATTCTTGATTCCGTATAATTATAGCATTGTCTATATGCTACATTTTGTTGCCAGTCAATAAAATTAACGCACGAATCAATCATGTCTTTAAGATACCCACGATATTTGTAATTAACTTTATGTTGTGGATATTGACGATAAGAGATAGAAATTTTGACTATGGCTGATAAAATCAATATTATACATAATTTACGTATAAACATTGTATTCAATTTTATTGTTTCAGGAGAGTAGACAAGATTTTTTCTCTATTTATAAATATTTCTAATGCTGTATATCATTTCTATAAAAAAATTAATTAAGTTATTCTCCATTTTTGTGATTACGATAGTATGAAATCAAATTTGGAAAGAGTATAATGAAAAAATCAAAATTAGTTTATTTTTATTGACGGTAACCACATAACTGTCATAACAAATTTGTTTCTTTATACATACTCATACCATGACTATTGAACGAGCGTAAATTAAAATTTAAAAGAAAAAGTGGAGAAAAAATAGTCATGTAATATGTGGTCATATGAGCTAATAATATTTATCTTCATTTATTATTAGATTCTGAATGTTTGGATTGTCAAATTAAGTAAGGCATTTGTTTTATGAAATTATATTTATAATATAATATAATTTAAATTTTATAATAGATCTTAATCAATGAATTTATAGTAAATTAATTTATTTTAAAATTATATAGTTTTATTATATATATTTCATTTTTTTTTATAAACTCTTTTTTGATTTTCAATATTTTATTATTATATTACTATCTTACAAAATTTTTATAAAAAAAAAATTATAAAACTTAAAAAATTAAAAAGTATAATGAATAAAATGGGATCCGTGAGTCAAAATCTCGACAGGTTAGATACTATTGATATTTTATTTTAATTATTAAAAATCTATCTTTGCAAGATAATTTAATAGATTATTTAATAGATTATTCATATGTATTATTCGGGCAAAAATTATTACATTAAAAATAAGTAAATTGCGTAAAATATTTATCATTTATTGCATTTATTAATTGTTGTAATATATGAAAGAACTAGATAAAATAACTAGACTTTTGCAAATTTACTTATAATGTAAGGTTATTGACAATGCTAAAATTTTTAATGTATTAGTTGGGATTCTAACCTGTCGAGATTTTGAACCGGCAAAATTTTGTATTTCTGGATTTGTGTGGTGTCGATCTTTTATTTTGACCTAAAATTATCTTATTGGATATAAAATATACGGTAAGAATAAATATACAGATGAATTTTTTGAAAAAAAACTCATTCTAGTCAATGTAAAATTTACTATAAATCTAGAGTAAACGTATGTTGGAAGAATTTTTATTAACAACAATATATATATATACTTTGGTAGGTTCACAAAAGGACTGAAAGCGGTTAACTTAAGAGTGGGTAGCTTAAAAACGCTTCTTACACTAAGGGGAGATTGTAGTCACCCACCAGCTAAAGAACAAAAATCTAAACAACCCTATCACTTAATTTTTGCAAAATTTTTTTACATTTTATTGTCATCCCAATTTTCGCGAAATTTCACTTGACTAAGCCAAAAGGTTGTTATGACTCACGGAATAGAAGTAAAATAAAAATTTACATCAAACGAAAATTATATAAGTTCACAAGCAAAATCTCCAATAATTAATACCACATTAATACACTTCTACATTTTTTTAAAAGCAATACTCATACGTATACAGCAGAATTAATACTTTTCCTTATTAGAAACAAACTCAAACTGAAAGAACTTTAATTGGAGTTTGAAAATCAAATTTTTCAAGATTATCTGATCTTGACGTTTATTATCGCACCTGCGATATGTCGCAGGGGCATGCGTCTCTGAATTTTATTGGTCAAAAATTTTTTAACTGATTTTACCCGCGCGGTAAAATGTAATACGAATTAAAAAAATTTTTTTTTTTTGATCCGTTTTGTTTTTTTCTTTAATAAAAATAAACTTTACCTCTTTCTTTCACTTTCCTAATTACCGAAGCTATTAAAGACACCATTTGTTCATGTTTCTATCCCACGGTTAGCTTCCTTTCTCTCTCTTTTTTTTTTATGTACTTGAAACTTTTATTAATAGCTTTTTTTCCCCCTTTTTTTAGGTTCTTTTCGTTGTAAAAGCCGCTAGCCTGCTAAACTTTTGACATTAATTTCGTTTGGAAGGAGGCCTTTTCGTTCTTTTTACTTTGGAAAAGTGTCGGTAAGTGTTATATGAGTAATTGTGCATGCAATGACCTTTGAAAATCATATTAACGCGGTTTCCCCCTTCTTTTAGGTTTTTTTTGTTGTGAAAGCCGAACTTAATGCCAATTTCGTTTCTGAAGGAGTCTCTTCTTTCTTTTCACTTTGGCAAAGTGTTGGTAAGTGTTATATGGATAGTTGTGTACTTAATAACCTTTGAAAACTATTAATGAGATTTTTTTCTTTTTTTTTTAGGTTTTTTTCGTTATGAAAGTCAAAATTTAACGCCATTTTTGTTTTTAAATAAGGTTCTTCTTCCTTTTCACTTTGGCAAAGTATTGGTGGGTGTTTTATGGGTAATGGTATATGTAATAGCCTTTACAAACTATATTAAGTAGATTTTTTCTTTTTTTTAGGATTTTTTCGCTGTGGAAGCATAGCTTTAGAACCATTTCGTTTCTGAAGATTCTTCTTCCTTCTTTCAAAGTATTGGTATCTTTTACGCTCATTTTATTGGCAATTTGTAAGTGTTATATAGGTAATGGTGTATGTAATAGTCCTTAGAAATGATATTAACGGAAAATTTTCTTTTTCTAGGGTTTTTTCGTTGTAGAAGCTCTTGGTAGGTATTATTTGGTAATTGTGTATGTAATAATAGCTTTTAGAAACTATATTAACTTAATTTTTTCTTTTTTTTTGGAATTTTTTCGTTGTGGAAGCTAAGCTTTAACATCATGAAGATTCTTCTTTTTTACTTTGGCGAAGTGTTAGTAAGTGTTATATGAGTAATGGTGTATGTAATAGCCTTTTTCTTTTTATTTAGAAGGGTTGTGGTAATGTTTATAAAGATGTAGAAACACTTTGAAATTACAATAACAACGAAACTTTAATAAACTTTATTGCTAAATTCTAATACTGTGTTAACAATTGATATCTATCTTAAAATATTACAATTTCGCTTGTTATGACCCAAATCACCACAATTCCCACATTTATATTGAGTACACTTTTCTTTTTCATGACTTGCCTTAAGTCTTTTTGTACCTTTTGGACGTCCTTTAGGCTTAGTTTGTTTATTGGGATTATTAAGAATAAAAGGAGAATTTTCTTTATTAAATAAACGGGGACCAGAAAGTTTAGTTGATCGATTCTGATTGATTTTCTAATAAAATAATATAAAATTAATTTGTATATAAAAATAAAATCATTATATTTCTTTTAATGCAAATATGAATTACATACTTGTAAAAACAAATTAACAACCGACGTAAAGGATTTTGTGCTAATATTCCATTTTATGTGTCCTTCCTTCCAATTTATAGTATAACATACTTTCGAATCTGTTATATATTTGGTTTCACACTTAAAACTCCAAAACATATTGGCTTTTTACATTGGTGAACTGATATTGAAGATAAAATGATTCTTATATTTTTATTTGTTTTTAATCATTCTAACAACTCTGTTTCAACAATATAGTCATTTGGTATAGATTCGTCATCTTCTACATCTAATTCAATATTATTTATGTTTCCATTTTGTTTATCTTGCTCATCTTCTTCATCAATATTTTTCAAGTAATTCTCCAAGATGTACTATGTGTATATCTCTCTTTTTAACAGCTTTCATAGTGACTTTATGTGTTAAGCCAGCAATTTTACCATATAATTGAATGTCTGAAAGTTGTTCATGCTGAGTAATAAAATCTTGTGATGTTTCATAAATTGCAATCAGAAAAGGAATAGTATGTTGAGGAATAATATGTGTAGTTTCAGCTTCAAATTTGCTAGCAACTATAATACCATTGTGAAGGAATAAGTCTTAAATGAAATTTGGCTGTAGGGATACAAAGCATTATTTGAAAATAATGCCTACAAACAATTCCTTAATTGATAAGAGATAAACATGAGCAATAATGTGATCCATTTGTTAATAAAATAACAAAATGTTTTTCGATAAGTTTGTTTTCAATATTTACAACTCACATGGATGAAATTTGATCTTTATTAATGTCAGAAATCATACATGCTGCAGTTATTTGGTAAGCATCAGATATATCTTCTAAATATTGATTAGGTAAAGAATCATACTGCAAATATATGCAATGTTAAATTAAATAAAGTACTATAAATATAATAAATATATAATATACATACTTTACCAAACTTATCAATTACTTCTTGACTAACTTGTATAGTATTATAAAAAACATATTGGTGAATTTCATCTCTTTGAAGTTTTAATATAGCAGGTAGTAAATATTCTTCAAGTTTTTGGTTAATAGAAGTAAACATAAATGCAGCAGTAGAAACTTGAATAAATACATAAGGAATTGCAGCTTTTTATAATATAGGCTGATATTTTTTTGTTTTCTAACATTTGTTTTTATCTATTACATTACTAAGCTTACATAAAGAAATATTGGAATTAAAAATATAGCTTTTAATTCAAATATTAATACTTTCAATAGGAAAAGATGCATGAAGTTCTACAGTAAATTGTTGACATATCCAGAAATATGCAAATATTTCTTTAATATTATAAAGAGTATTTGTCAAATATTGCCTTATTTCAGGATATTGAGTAATTAAAATTTTTCATTTTGATTCAAAAAAAAGCTTATTTAATGTATTACATATAGTATTAAAAACTTATAAAATTTGTTTTCAAATAATTTTTGAACTTTTTTGATTAAATTTTGGGCTAATATGAAATATGCAATACATTGAATATGTAATACTAGAAAATGTAAATCTAATTGTAACATGTACAGCTAATAGATCTGCATCTGTTATTATTACTTAAGAATATATATTATTTGTTGTTAAATTAATTTGCCAAATCTGAAATTCTGAAATTTCAGCCAAAATAATTAAAATGCAATTCAGTAGTCGAAATTATACACTTAACCTTGGCAAGAATTATTGAATTTTTTTTAAAAAAAAATTGAAATCACATAAAATGCCAAATTCATTTTTACAAAAATTGATTTTACTAAAATATTATTATTAAAAAAGGAAATGATCAACACATTTGTTTTGGTTGGAATTATGATTTTCAGCTGGAATTACAGATTTATCTAAAATTATAAATTAATTTTAGCTGATATTATAAATTCAACTAAAATTATTAGCAGAATTCAAATCTGAAATCTGAATCAAATTTGCCAGATTCAATCCAATTAGATTCAGATTTTAAGTAAGTTTTATCTGAATCTAATCTGATCTATTCAGATCAAACTTTTTTGATTTGAATCTGAATTGCAGATTAAATATATTTAATTTAATCTAATCAGATCAGATTTTTTTTAAAGCACTATCTTCATGATTTATAGCTAAAGCAGAAGTTTTAGTATACACAGCCTTAACTAAAGAACTTTTACAATTTGTTAAAAAACTTTTACAATTTGTTAGAGTAATAGAAACAAATTTAATTAAAAATCTTTTACAATCTATTTCAAATGAAATAACAAATACAAAAGAACCAGAAGGGTATTTTTCACAATTTATATACAGATTTTTAGAAATTTCTGAAGATTTTACTTTTAATATTTAGTAAAAGTTAATTATAATATTAAATTTATTAAATGCAAATATAAGAATTTTTGATGACTAACTACCTGATAACATTTGTGTAAATATATTTTGTTAGCTTTCATTCTATTTTTCAGGAATATTAAATGCTTATTTTCTACTTCATCCTTCAGAAGCATTAAATGTTTATTTTTTTTAAAAAAAAAATTTTCGTATTTTTTGATTTTTTAAACACTATAATTAATTTAAATTCTAAATTCATAAAATTTATATAAAAAAAATATTGTGAAGAAAAATTTAAACAATAATTAATTTAAAAAATTGAAAGAAAAATATTAAGATTTATATAAATATAAAAATATGTGATAATTTAATCAACTGAAAAAAAATGAAAAAAAATTCTTACATCATAAATAATTGAAAAATTGTATAAAGTTAATAAATACTGGTTAAATTTTTTGCTAGAATTTTTTAAAAAATCAGTTATTTCTGAATTAAAATATATTTAAATATCAGTAAATTAAAATAATTAATTATTAATTAGTAAATAAATTAATTATCAATTAAAAATAGCATAATATCAATTTAATTGTACCAACCAGTTTAAAATTTAGTTTTAACTGATTTTTTGATAATTTAATTTGATCTGAATTTATATTCTAAAAACTGATTTACATTTAAAATAGATGCAATTGGATTTTTAACTTAATTTGATATTAAAACTTTATAGTGCTGAATTGCTGACCTGAATTATAAAATTTAAATTACATGATCATGGCTAAATAGTTTAGCTACTGAGTAAATCATATTACACAAAATTTTATTATAGATAATTATATCTTACAAAATTTTGTATTGTGTTATACAAGGATTATATTTTGACTAAAATTATAACTTGGCCAGATTTATGCCAATTACATTTAATTTTGGCCAGAATTATCAAATATATATAAATCAGTTATTTAGTTTTAATCAGGTTTTGCAAAATTGATTTAAAATGGATTAAACCAGTTGCATTTTTTTAAATTTAGGTTTTGAAAATAAAACCAGTTCTAAACTTTAATATCAGCACTTTATATATATATTACTTAGCAATTAGAAGATGGTAAATGAATTGTAAAATATTTGGTAAGTAAATAAATTACAAATTCAGTATTTTATGTTTTATTCTGACAATTAAATAAAGCAAATATAACTCTTCAAAAATTACTCAAAAGTGCCAAAAAAGTGATAGAAAAGTACTTAAAATTTAAGACACCTGCAGTAAATTATGATTATTTTGGCCTATAATTTCAGCTGAATTTAGAATATAATAATTTGCCATCTAAAAAGTGATTTAAAATTAGCAAATTAATAAATTCTATCAATCCTATGCCAGTTTTACACTAGTTTTTAAAAATATATATAAAAAAATTAAGTTTAAGTTTGTGTATTTTGAACTAAAAAATTATAAAAATTTTTTTTTTTTTAGATAATTTTTGATAATGCCAGTTAGAATTTTATATTCCATTATATATAGTAATTGACTAATATTATTATAATTCTGATCCTAAAAAATACATATAATTTATAGTAAAAAAATTTTTTATTTTTTAATCTGAGATTGCTAAAAAGATTGTAAAATACCAAAATAGTTAAATTTTACCAAAATTATATAAAAGGTTTATTAAAAAGTTAGCAAAACTTTAGAGAAAATGAAACTTGATAAAACTTATTATAAATGCTAAAACTGCCAAAATCTTGTCAGAATTATAATAAAACTATAATAAAATTTTAGAAAAATTAATTGTAAGATTTTAAAGAAGTTTAGGCAAATAACTTTAATTTAACCTTTATTATATATATATTTCTGGATTTACTAGAATTATGTTATAATACTAGTTAAATTTAATCAAAATTTTATTACAAATTTACTGTCACTTTTTTTTTTACACTACCTTAATACTTTGAAAGATCACTAAATAGGTGTAAAAGAAAATCATCCTTGGTATTTTAATAAATAACTAAAGATATCTAAAAGTATAAAAATATATAAACAAATAAATAACTTTTTATTAATAAAAAAAGTTATAGAGTATTGCTAATGCTGGCCAAAATTAATTAAAAATACATTACAAATTACTGCATTATCTGATGTGATTTTTTTTGCAATAAAAAGTAAAATAAAGTAAAGGGCGCTAATATATAAACAATTTCTTAATAATAAAAAGGTACAAAGCTAAGTTAATAAATATCCTACAAATAAGTAATAAAAATGCAAAAGCAAGCTAATACATAAATAGTAGTTTTTAAAAATAAAAAGGCTAGAAATAAAGAAGAAACTGATTATAAAATTACCATTAGATTAAATATTACTATTACCATTAGGTTATGAAATCATTATTAAATTATATCATTACTAGAGTTAAATGCTAAAATATTTCAGCTATAGTAAATGCCAAAATTCTTCATTACTGAAATTTTAGACTATTGTTGAAATTTAAAATTGGATGCCAAAATCCCAAACCTATCAACTAACTATATAGCAAAAGTATTTCAGTTTTTGGAATATAATAATTGTTGAATTTCAAATTTAAAACTTACCAAAATTTCAAACTGTTTGCTGAAAATCCTAAACTGATATCAAAATTTCAAATTATTACTGAAATTCAGCTCTAAAATTTGATTATCCAACTCTAATTATTACATATTATAATGTAGTAGAAATTAATTAAAATAATATCTAAAGCCTTGTAAAATTACCCAAAAAATAGATTATAATGCTACCAGTAACTTATAAAGTTAACACTAGATTATAATATTAGATTATGAAGTTACTGTTATAACCTAATCTAAGTTCCTGGTGAGTCTTTAAAATAATTACCAGCAATTACTATTAAATTTTTTTTAAAAATAAATGACAGACGGAATTTATTTAATTTAAATAAATTTGTATTTATTAGCCATTAAAAATTGTATTTTATGTTTCTTTTGATTTAAGATGTATTAGAAAGTATTTGAAATTTAAATAAATAAAAGAAAACTTTGGATTTAAAAGTTCTAAAAGATTTTCAATTGTTTATTTTTTTATTGCACATCCCTTCTAAGTATATATATATGCACACTTATGGGGGTATTACTATATATATACTTTTTATTACACTAGTTTATAACCGATAAATTGTTTATCTATAGATTTATATATATTTTATACAGTATACTTTTCTTTTAATTCAGCATGGAAAATTCAACAGCCCTTTCTATTATAATACTGGTGACATTCCATTAAGCAATATAAACATTAAAATGTAAAATAACCTGTAAGGTTAAAGTATTTGCATTATTATTTTTTTTTTTAATTATATTTAGGTGTGATGGTATACCAGACAGGTTTAAAGGATTATTTTTATTATGACAAAGTTGAGTTCAGTACATGCTTTGGACATAACGACTAACTATAATAAATAATCCTAAGCTATAAATACTAAAATTAATCCCCCAATGGAACCTCCCCTGCCAAATTTTAAAGTAGCTAAATTTAGAAACAAATACTGAAATACTTCTTTGTATTGTCCGTACGGTATTTCCAACAATGCGGAAATGCTTTCCAATATCCGTTCTTTCGTTAAATGATGTGATAAACCTGATCTAACCCTAAATTAACCTTATTCATATGATTCCGTCACACGTATAGTTGATGACGATTACCATATTTCTTTTATTATCAGAGTCAATATAAGACACATTCGTTATTAAAAGGATTTTTAAGGAAGCTAATGAATGTTTTTTTTTAAAAAAAAAATGTTGGTATGATAATAAAAAAAAAGCTTTTAATAAAACAATAATTTTTTAAACAGATGCAAGATAAAGAAATGATAAACATAAAACGTATTGTATGTTAATTTTAAATTTGTTTGATTATCATACGTTTTAACGACTTTGGTGAGATAAAAGCGATTAGCGCCAATTACCATATGAATGCAAAACTTGTTACAGAAAGAAACAATGATGCAAGGACCCATGTAATGGCACCTTTTACTCCTTGTTTCACAGATTTTTTTGTTCAACGTAAGATAACAAAGTAACTTAAATTAAATTTAAATAGCGCTTCTTTTTGATTATTATCTTTATGTGTTTTATGTGTGAGAAAAAAAATAAATTTTTATTAAAATTTAACTCTTCATTATGATAAAACTTTTAACGATTTCCCGAAAAGTTTATCTTGTTAGTCCAAAGGATGGGGAATATGAAGAATATAATTCTGATGATTGGACTGCAACGACAGCTGCAACATTAATCCCTTCAACTCAAAAAGTTTATATCACAACATCGTTTAATAATCTTTGGGAAATTTCTTTAAATGAAAGAAAAGCAAAAAAAATTAGTTGGGATGGGTGGGGAACTTGTAATGCTTTAGTATCAGTACCGAATGATGAAGGGGGACATAAATTATTTGCATTTTGTCATAAACTTTGGTTGGTTGATGATCCAAATACGGGTCATTGTATAGATTTTTTAGGAGGATTTATGGATGTTTGGACAAGAGTTAATGCAGCAGCAGTAGTAGGTCAAAACATCTTTGTTACCACTTCAGCAAATAATTTATGGTGTATTGATAGTACTGGTAATGAAGAACCTAAAAAATTGGGAGGTGGTTCAGATAATTGGTCAACTTGCAAAGCTTTGGTTGCAGTTGATGATAAATTAATCGCTTTTTGTTATGGTTTATGGGAAGTTAATATTCAAAACGGTAACAGTACTCCTTTCTTTGACGATAATTCTGACGATGCTAAAAGATCTTGGTCAAGTGTAAGGTCAGCTACTGTTATTGGTCATAACATTTATGTTATAAATGGAAGTCAATTACTTGAATTAGATACCATTAATAAGAATGTTAGAGAAATAAGTAATGATGATTGGGGATATACTAAAGCAATAGTTGCTATCGAAGTTACTGAATAATTTTAATAAATATTAAAAAAGAAGATTGATTGTTTCACCAAATCGTATATGGTTTAGCGTGATTTTAAATAGTATTGTCGTATAGTATTGTGCATTTGCGCTTACGTTATATTATATAAACAAAAAAGATCATGTTCCTTTTTTCACATAAGTGATACCACGTGGTTTAAATGATATGTATTATTGGTTTTATATCATATTTTGAGGTCCCTCATATATTTATAACCATTTATAACCCGAACGGATTAAAATTAATTAATTTTTTAAAAACAATAGTCGCTTAAATATATTATTTTTTAATGACATCATCATCTCATTATGATTCGAAAGCTACAATTAGAAAATTCAACCGAGCCGATTATGGGGCCACTGCATTTAATTAAGTCACTAGGTCAATCGCGTGATCTGCATAAGGCAAAAAAGAATTCTTTCTAAATAATTTCTAAGTGTGAAATCTCATTTTCAGTTTTTCTATAGTGCTATTTATTATCCTATAATATTTAAATTTGAAAGTCCTATAATATTAAATTTTCCTCAAAACTTTCAAATTTAAAATTATTGCTGCTAAATTTGCGTTTATTCCTCGATTGATATTCTTCTACCTGCTGTCAGAATTTTTCGGTTGCCTAATAAAGTCCTCTTTGTTCTTCCGAACATATCTAATAGTAACTCTATAATGAGGTTTGGTGCGACTTATGGAAAATCTCTTTGTCTGGTCATTTTATCATTTTATCAAATCCTGGTTGATTGCTAATTTTGATCATTATTATATCGTAGCCGATTCATATCATTAAGTCTAAAGTGTCATTACGTGATATTCCAAAATTATGGGAATTAATAAATAGCTTGTAGTTCTCTGTGCTACTGAACTTTAACAGGAAACTTTACTCAACCATTAGAAATCTGAATGATAGAAACGGAATTGAAGTATTGGGGCAATAATAATTACTTTGATTGTATTTTACTCTAAGGACCATAATTCCTTTTTATTTTAAAAAGGTTTTTTAAATCTTCCTAAATATTTTTTCATCGTCCCCTTCATCACTATTGGTAGGTGGTAAAATGTAGTTCGATCTCTTGTTGATGGAGTCTCATGATAGTACATATATTTTGCTTGATTAGACATGTGATTCTGATTAATAAGAATTGCAGGAGAAACACAGATAATGTAGATTATTACACGGATAGCGATCACAAGGTTTTCTTCACGTGCATAGATGTTTCGCTAATAATAGATCCTTTACAATACGAATTGTTTATTAAAATATTATAATATATATTGGTTTAAAAGAAGCAATTTTAAGAATGCACATAAAAAACTAAGAAAGGCAAGTTTTATTCACAAGACACTTAAATAAATTATAAAAGGAACAAAATTGAATTGTTGTAAAGTAGTTTGGAGCCAAAAATTACTGCGCATTTAGTTGACTAAAAATGGATAATCACGTGAGTTTAATCATTCCGAACAATATTAATCACGTGAGTATATAGGGGTTTAGGATAAAGAATAGATTTGTCCAAATAAGCGTCTCACGGCATCTTTACAATTTTCACATCAAAAATATTAGATGGTGATGGACGTTATGATGTGATAATAGAAGTTGAAAACCCAATTATAGAAAATTTTCATTCACATATAATTATTCTAGGTCATATTTTTAGACGACATTTATCTTCTAAAACAAAAAATGACGGTGATGATTATTCGTTTGAAAGTTTCAAATATTTACCGGAAACCTTCTAAATTATTTTAAGGTGAGTAAAAAAATAAAATATAAAATATAAATTATTGTAATACGTAAAATTTTTAAATAAATTTCTAAAATCAAAATTTTATTAAATTTCTTATATATTTTAGTTATGATGGATTTATTTTATTTATTTCATTAAAGGATGGTGTCATTATATCGGATATTTTCAGTATATTAGTTGCAAAATTACAGGAATTAATTGATTCACTTACAAGAAAATCAAATCAACTTATTTCATGGACTTACAACAATATTGTACGAATTTAATATCTCATGATTTTAGTATTTTATTTTGATGATAATACAATCGAAAGTATAATAAATACTGTAATAACTCCGGAGCAAAAAGAGATTGAAAGTCTTACCTTTGGAATCCGTATTAAGATGAGGTCTTGCGAAAATCTACTTTAACATACGATCCACAGATGATGAATTTAAATTAATGGAAATACTTTTACCTCACATAGATTTTTTTTAGTTTATATTCTAAAGAATGTTGGAAAATGTTCATCCTAATAAAAAATTATTGATGCTTAAAGCAGTGATAGCGAACCTTCTAACGAGAATTATTTACCTCCGAGATATGAAAACTTAATTCAAAAGTAATTAATGATAATTTCGTTGGTGTCAAAATGGATTGATAAAATAGAACGTATGAGAAAGTTTTCAATTAGAGGAAAATTGTATTTACCTTATGAATTTAAATTATTATTAAGGGATGTCGAGATGGATTTTATCCTCAATAAAAAACGTTGCGAAACGTTTTTTATTTTCATGCATTAATAGATGATATAGTTATAAAAAGTATACGATAACTTCCGTAAAACTGATGAAATAATTGGCTTTTAATATGGAAATCAGAATCTACTGAAAAATGAGGTAGTTGCAGAGATAGTTTTATTTTTCCGTTAATAATAAAAAATATGGGTTTTGAGGATGCAATTATAAGTAGATTAAAAGATGAAAATTACGTTTTCAAGAATTATAATAGAAGTGGCTCAGAATTTGGCGATAAAGAGATTATATACTTTTGAAATAGTTTATTGCCAACGACATCATCACGAAAAAAAGATAAGAGATATAGAAGATTACGAGGTATTTTCAGGAAAATCAAATAATTGGAATCGGGAATGGTGCGAGGTTTCCAGATGAACAATAATAGATGTTGAAACATTCATGATTTTATTATATAGCGAGAGGGAACGTGTTTAATAAAGTAATTTATATATATATATTTTTTTTGACGATAATTATATATTATTGGATGATTATTAAATTATCCAATAATATTATTAACGGGACGTTCATGATAAAATCCCGCTATTATCCAATAATTTATTATTATACCATTGTGACAACTAACCAAAATAACAATTATATTAAATCTCATGAACTTATGTGATTGTATGACAACGAGAGATCTTAGGATTTATTTAACAAAATTACTAACAAAAAAACAAATCTATATATCTAAAAAGTTATACACAGTGTCATATTTAATATATTCAATTACGAAAATTATATAATCTCGATCCATTATTTATACCAAAAATACTAGCCATGATAATTTCTCTAACCCATCTTGCGTCACCACATTTTAATAGTTCATTCATTTTATCAGCTGATTCTAATTTCTTCCAATTATTATATATATATTCTAAAGCGATATCTTTAAGATCATGATTTTGAGTTTGCCATCCTAATATTAATATTTCGTCCCAATTATCATCATTGATCATCTTAATTATTCTTTTAGATACAATCATCTTTAATTCTTCAATTTCCCTCATCTCTGATTCAATATATATTTCTTTTAAAAGATTAAAATCCAATTCTACATCAAGATTATCTGTATAAAGAAATTCAACAATTTTATGAAAACAATTATATGATACATTATTAATTTTAATAATAGGAGAGTTTGATTCTAACCATTCTCCGTTAAACATTCTTTTAAAATATTTGGATTTCATTGCTAAAAACATTCTTGAAGCTTTAATTTCAGCATTACAATCAAATTTAAATGTAACATCACAAAAATTATTATTATTAAAAAATTCTTCTTGTGATGGAATTGAGAATGATGATGATTTGTTAAAATCTAATAATGATTGGTTATTATCTTTTTGAATATTATAAGTAGCTCGAACAATTAAATCAATTCTATTATTATTATTATTATTATTATTATGATCTAATGATAAAATATCTCCAATTCTACAAAATGATGGATTTCCCATATAATCATGATCAGATTTTTTAAAATTGAAACTTGAATTATCAATTTCAATTTCTTGTGTTTTTATCAAATTATAATTATCATTATTATGATCTTTTTTAAATAAATCAAATTTCATTATTATATTTTCTCTTAATTTCATTTGATTTTGTTTTTCAAAATCTGATTGAAATCCTAAAATATATAATGAAATATATCTTCTTGATTGATATGCGTATCCATGTGGATAAAGTTCAATACGCCAATCGTAAAATGGTGGTGAAGTAAATCTTTCACTAATCATCGGATGTCCCGTTTCTGTTTCTTTATAAATATCTTGAAAATCTTTTATAAGCCAATTATATTCAAAATAATCTTCATAAGTTGGTGTTGAAAAACTATTTCGTGTATTAGAAGTTGTCATGATTTTTTGATAATAAAAAGAAACAATGAAACGAAATTTTGTTGTCTTAAATAAGTATTTTTTTGTGTAACTTACCTATAATGAACGTCATTACACAAAAAATGTCACACTACTGATTTAAATATAATACTTTTAAATAAAAATTCTAGTTATTTTTCGCTGATTTCTTTCTGAATCTGGATGAAATAATTTACAAAAATCGAAAATCGGATAGGGATGCAAAAAAAATCAATAAATAACGAACAATCATTCTTTTAAATGATTAATCTTTTTGAATGACACCATGAATTCGCTTTAAGGAAGAATTACTTGTTCTGAACTTCTGATAATAATTGTTTATATTATAGAATTATCCGAATATTTTAATTCTAACGTGATTACGCGTAAAAAAAGAAAATTGAATTGTTCTGATACAAAAGATTCGAAGGTTCATGTAGAACGCAACATAGAACTTTAATTTAACTAGAATTTCGAACCAAATTTATTTTTTAAAATCCCGGATTTATTTTAACTTATAATGTGTCTGGTTTCCTTCTTTCCTTCGAATTATTCGGTTTTCGAATTTATTATATTCGTTCGTTGTATCCGGATTATTTGCATCCATTTCCTTCGTTTTATTCGAATTTTATTTCGAATCAAGAGAAACCGGATTTAAATCCGAAGATCGAATACTAGTTCCAACATCTAAATTTAACCGAAAAAAAACATTCTTTGTTTTTATAATTTATATGGGAAGGATTGTATGTGGTCGCTAAATTTTATGATCCATAATAACTAAAACTAGTTAAAAATGTCTCAAAGTAGATAACTGGTGAGCTACCTACTGTGCATTGTGATTGTTCTATGTCCCACTTGAACTTGTGTCGAAATAATCTAGTATATGACGGCTGCGACTTAAGGCACATTATGAATCAGCACTCGCTATCACGTGACTGATAAATTTTACTGGTCTGAATACACGTGATTTGCCACAACTCGTCCCAACTTATTTTGGTAATTCTCGATGATTGATCCTGAACTCCGTGAAAAATGAATTTGCATATCTAATATAAGTAAACGAAATGGTATTTATTATACTACAGTAGACACATTGCAGGGACAATTAGGTGAGACGTTCCAATCATGTATTAAAATTTTATGAACCATGAAGTCCCGAAGCTATTGATAAGGAGATATAACCTAGCAAGTGGTAGACACTACGAAATGTCCCGAAATGGTCATAATACATATCTATGTATAGTTTGTATGCCGAAAGCTGTGTTACTGGCCTTTTAATGGATTTAATGGAGAAACTCTGAAGGATGACAATAAGAATAAGTTATGCTTCTCAACTTCCAATGACCCTGATGTTTATAAAGAATATTCATGAACGCGTGAGTAGACCACAAATTGTGACCCGCTAGAACTGCAAATTTAACGTAGCAAAACATTAAAAGAGAAATCCTTCCTTGACTTTACAGACGGGAAGATTCCTAATAAAATATAGTTCTACATCGGCTCCAACCTTATAAAAAATTTTATCCGTTATTTCTGTAAAAATGAGCCTTTCACGGATTCATTCGCGGAAAATGTAAATAATTCGATAAATTCCGTGATATAAGGTTATTAATTCCGGAAATATGAGCCTTTTACGGAAAAAAGACGGAATATAAAAAACGGATCGACTTTTTTTACAGGGCAATTCGGCTCTCATAAATAAAAATATGGAGTATATGATGATCAATTAGAAAAATTTTGATTGGTCTTCAAACGATAGGTTCGAAGCCGAATTTCAGAACGGTTTTTATGAATAAAAGTAGTTCTAAGCCCAGGAGACTTAGAATCTTTTGAATTTAGAATCGGTTCCAGAATCGACTCGAGTCGACATACTTTGATCTCTACCCATTAATAATTCTAGATAGAAAAAATGTTAAGTTATACTTAATGAGACATGCACTATCTGAAATAAAATTAAATAAATTGATAACATTAACTTTAATAAAGCCCGATAAAAATTTACGCTGTTGTCTTCCGTGATGTCAAAAAATCTCCGAAATTTTTGGGTTCCATTAGAAACGAAGCTTATTCAAACTTCATGAAAAAATGTAGCTCTGTAGTTGCTTCCTTGCAAATGTACCACGACCGAAAAATACGTAATCGTCTTGTCCAGAATAACTTCTTCGTCAGCACTTCCTATACGCCGGCTTTTTTTAAACGACGTAATATAATGAATAAGTAACGTAACATTCATTCGCTTACTGATCTTTTTTTTTCGTGTAAATTTATTGATAAATTAATTTTATTATTAGTCACGATGTGTTCAGAAAATTTATATACTGTAAAGTACTGTATATTTGTATTTTATCATTAGAAAGATATTTACTTTCGGTTAGACAATATTCTATTCTGAAAATAAAATAAATAAAGGTGATAAATTTCGAGGCATTGCTCATTATAGTATATGTTTCGGAATAGGGTTAATTTGATATCATCTTATTAATTACTTTAGTAAATTGTCACATGAGATGTAGTAATCGAGGAGGAATGCTACGAATAGTTGTGGGCCGTACTCAAGTGATAAATAGGATGAACTGGCCAAATTTATCATAATGCGGGCTGAGGTATTATTTGTCACTTGAGTACTCATCGTCACACCTGCTACTAAATATCATCGTACTCTACTCAACACCCCTATCGGACTCCACAACTATTCGTCTCACCTCCCACGGACATACTTGCATTTTCCTTGTAAGTAAATTAGCAGAATATATAGATTAGAAATATTAAAATCATAATAACAAAAATATATTTGTTTTTGTAAGGCAATTATAATAAAAAATTTCTTACATGTGAACAATAACATGAACATTGCAAATGCAAACCGGGCATATACAGGCTATTTATTTTTATTAAAATAAAAGTATCAAATGATAGTCCCTAAAAAAATAAACACTTATCGGGTAATTTTGAATTATTTCATATATCAGTCATTTTCCAATATCATATATCTAATCTTTTTTCCTTATAAAGTCTTTATAATGAAAAATTTTAACCTTACATGTGAACAATTGAACATTAATAAATTTGTATGCAGAATGCAGAAGGTACATATTCTATCTAACGTAACAGAACTTTTTTTTTTTAATTATAAAAATAAAAGCGTTAATCGTCCCTTTTTTTTAAAAAAATAAAATATAATAAATTAAATCAAAAAATTTATACTCCCTAAATTCCAATGAATTTTAACAAAATCTCCATAAACATTAATGAAGATGACGACAATTTCGATAAAGATATTGACGAAAATATCATTAACGACCTCAAGAACGAAATTGATAAAATTGTTAATAAAAACAATATCATTAACGACGATAAACCTATTATAGAAGTATCACCAAATGGAACATATCTTGTTACTTACGATCCTAAGGATCACTCAATCGTCGGTTGGAATGCTAAAGAGATAGAGGAGGGACAACTTACTAAGTCAGACGCTCCTGTCAAAGTAAACAAAGTAAATGATAGTAAAGACCAAATAACTGAAATAAGTGATAGTAAAGACCAAATAACTGAAATAAGTGATAGTAAAATCCAAATAACTGAAATAAGTGTTTCCGATGATAAGAAACTTGCGTATACAGTTTATAAGGATAAGGATAACTTGTATTATCTAAGTAAGATTTATTTAATTGTTTAATTAATTATTTAATACATTAATTAACATTTATCAAATTTATATTTATTAGATATAATTGATATTAATCATAGTGATCAGACAATTAAACTAACTCTGATTTCAATGGAATCTGCTCGTCCACGTTATTATGCTTTTAATTCAAAAAATGAATTTATTTTATATGTTTATTGGATAGAATACGATAAATTTCATTATAAAGAGTGTAAAGGTATTCTAATTTATTCTACGGAAACAAAAAATCACAAATGGAATTGTAAAAGATATTACGAGATACCCGAATCTTTTAAATTGATAAATATATCAAAATATGATAAACTTTATTTACTTTCAAATAATTCCATTTATGAATGGGGCTTTGATACTGAAAAAGGTATGAAAATATTTTATAATAAGGATTTAGAGGTAATTAATAAGTTAAACCTATTTGTATAATGTATATATTATAGTAAATACAGTATAATTAATATTATTTACTTTGAATAGTCATATTATAGACTTAAGAAGCGGGAGCTTAAAAATGATGTCAGAATTTCTAGTAATGAAAAGTTTATTTGTTTAAGAATTATGGATAAAATTAATATTTATCCTATTGACCTAGCAATTCCTGTTGTTTCTTTGGATATTAATAATGGTATTATTATTTTTTTTTTCAAGTTAAATAATATTAAATATTAATTATTATTTTTCTTTTTTCTATTATTCACAGATACTTCATTATATAAGTCGATGAAATATTCTGATTTATTACTCTCATTACTTCCCCTACAATGTAGTGAAACCCAAAATTATATTATGGGATATTGTTGGAAAGAATGTTTAAACCGTTTAGGATTAAAGGACGAAAATTTAAAAATTCTTTCATGTAACATTCAAACTACAGATAAATACGCGTTTGGAATTTTAAATGGAAATGTTTGGAAGATTAAATTAGAAGAAAATATACCAAAAATAAATTTTTCATCCCAAGATTCTGATGTACAAATTATTGAAGACAGTAATGACCATTTCGATGAACACTTATATTTAAATAAAATAAGTGAATTATTTCAAAGAGTATCAAATTCAAGTAAATATAAAGGAGAATTAAATCATAATCAAGAATTAGATAAATCTTTAGCTATTAATTTGTATATGAATAAAAAAAGAAAATTGTTTGAAATAGTATCAAAAATAGAGAAAAAATCAAAACAATATAATGGTCGAAATTTAATTGAACGGACTATAATAACTGAAACAACTGATAAATTATTGTTAGCTTGGAAAATTAAAATTATTGATCACAATAAAATAATGCTGCAAGTTTTTAAAAAAGCAAATGTTAGTAGCAAATTGGAATTAACTGAACCGAAAACAACAGAATTTAACGTTAATGCCTTTCGAAAAATTAAATTACTTGAAATTGAGTTATCCGATGATGATATCATTTTAATTACAACGATAGGTTTTTTAATTTATCATTTTAATGAAAACGAGAAATCTATTTCTTTAATCTATTGGAATTATTTAGAGTTAACCATTCCTAATATTAGTACACTTTATGCAGATTCGGAAGATTTTAAAGATCTTCAAGCATTACGACCTGATTTACCTTCACTAAACTGGGATAGTTTTAAAATATGTGATGAATGGATTTCATATGTAAAAGATAATAAGAAAAATCTTTTGGAATATGGTGTTAGATTATTATCATTTGCAATTAAAGAACATAAATTAGATTTAATAGAAGAGATCTATAAAAAATGTATAGATTGGTTTGAAGAAGACTTAGGAAAGAATAAGATGGTTTTAAGTATTATTACTTCTACAATGCCGTTATTGAATAAATATTACCCAGAATATATTTTAAAATATTCATTAGAAACAACAATGATTATAGACAATCCTTTTTACAGTATAGAATATCAACGTAGTAATTTACATCTTTATTCTTTTCAATATCTTCAATTAATTAATTTAACTCGATCTTTTTTTTGGTCTAAATATAATTTTTTTTATATAATTCATTTCAAAAACGTAAACCTATATACTCCATAATACTTTTAGTTGAATTATCATTATTTCTTGCGATGATCTTATTTCTACCTATTTTTTTCATTTATATTGCTATATTTTATATACTAGACAAATATCATTTTATTAGTAATAATGGCAATATGAGTATGTTTGCTATTTTTTATTTTATATTGTTAAATAATTTAACAAATTTAACAACAACAAAGACGCCAATGATTACTTTTATGGTTCCTTATATTAATTTCATTAATTATCCACAAAATTATAGTTGGTTTTCAGAATTAATTAAGCCTCAGCCTAGTCCATTTATTGAAACAATGAACAGGGATATCTATAATACATGGAGTGGAGAAGCAATAATTAATTTTAAATGGAATACCTATGGAAAGTTCTATTATTCAATAATTTGGATTGGATTTATGACTTTTCTTGGATGCTTTACTGCTGCTGCAACAATTCCTCTACGATATATTGATGATGATATTCGAAAAAAACTTTTGGTTGCTTCAATTGTATTTGGATTTATTCATTTGAGTTTTGAAATTCGTCAAATTATTTTTGATGTTAAAAAATGGATCCGCGATTTTTGGAACATATTTGGTATTATTTTTTAACCAATTTATATATTTTAAGAAATAAATAAGTAAAAATTAATAATATTATTTAAAATTATTATAGATGTAATTGCATATGTGCTTCCAATTTATACTTCTATTTATTGGCTTCAATTAGGTGAAATGAATGATGAGATAATTTCATTACTTTCTTTTTCATGCTTATTTTTAGATATAAAATTTTTATTATTTTTTAGAGCATTAGAATATTTTGGTGTGTACTTTGCAATCATGACTAGTGTTGCGAAAGAAATTATTTCCTTTTTAGTACTCATATTTATTATTGTAATAAGTTTTGCACATGCATTTTATATTTTATTGTTACCAAGATCTAATTTTACATTAGATAATCGTTCAATTAATAATGATCTTAATAATCCTTGGAATATAGCATCTACTTATAATCAAATATTTGAAAATGGAACTATTAATTCAAACCCATTCTTGATTCAACCACCAAATGAAAACACAAATATGTTTATAGATTTTAAAACATCTCTTTTTGCAACGTATTTATTCTTAACAGGTATTTTCAAATTTTAATTTGTTGATTTCTTTAAAATAATTTACAAGTATTTTTAAGCTTTTTAATTTATTAGGCGATTCAGACGCATTATCTAATTGGTCATATTTAAACAGACCACCACTTGTAATTTTGATTGTCTTATTCTCACTCTTGATTGTTGTATATCTTATGAATTTGCTTATTGGGTTACTCAGTAATGCAATTGAAAAAAATAATAATAGAGTCTCTTATTTAATACAGAAGGCACAGGTATTAATAACATCATCATTATTTAATATAAAATTATTATAATAGTACTAATTATTTTTTTTTATTTTATTTTCTCTCAGATTCTAGCTGAAATTGAGTTATTTTACATGTTACCATTTCAGAGACGTTGGAAAGAATGGTTTCCTGAAGTAATGTATGTTAATTTTTAATATTTATTCTTGTTCTTACTTTTTTTTAAAAAAAAATGTAGTTGGTCGATGCTTAAACTATTTTTTTTGAAGATACTATTACGCCAATCTTGATGAAATTCGAAAAGAAGTTAAGGCAATGATGGAACGAAAAGAATGGAATGCCGATGTATTCCCGGAATTAAAAAGTGATTTATTAAATAAACTTTATATTCAACAAAATACTGAAAATACTGCACAGCAAGAATTAAATAAACTTAATATTCAACAAAATACCGTTCAACAAGATATTGCACAAAATTCTGATAATCAAGACTTTTGTAGATCTCATTAGGAGAAACGTAACGTAAGGCGTGATTATTATACAATTTTTTTTTTTTTTTTTTGAGTTAAGAATTTTTATTATTTTTAATTGATTCTACATTTGTTCGCTGGAATTATTGTTTATTATTTTTATCGATTTTGTAATAAATTTATGAGAAAAAAAATTTATTTAAATAAACAAGCGTATTTGAATACTTATATAATATAAAGATTTCATTCTTACAGTATATAAATCTTACCATATTTTTTTTTAAATCATTTGTAAATATTCTAATATTTAAAATACCATTATTTCAAGTACTTACACAAAAAAAAATCTTCATACCTGAAGGCAATACTGGAGCATGAATTTAAGTTGTTATTTCATTGTATTTTAACGGGTTGATACTTGATAAGTCTTTATTTATTGCTAATATATTATTTCAAATTTAAATTTTTTAAACATCCTTATACAACTGGATGATCAAGATTCAAATTGTTGAACGAATACAAATTTTTCTTATAAAGACCAGAACTATTCCTATAACCAATTAATTAATCGGGGGATGAGATTTATTATAAGCGATTAATAACCCGTTTATATCATATACAGTACATTTCACATTATATTATGATTTAATTCGTCAATTTGAATATTTAACAATCCACCGCAACTGCAATCTCGCCCTTAAAATTACTGTATCACATGACATTTTTTCCGCGAGATGTCGATCATTTAGCGGACGCGAAATTAGATTAGACATATATTACATACATATACTAGTAATTCGGTCAAATTTTTATTTTAAAATAATTCTTAACATAATACTTTGTAAGAAATTTTGGTATCTACAATACGTAATTAATTTATCACTGAAATTATGAATTTATGATATATTTAATAAATTTAAAGAAATTAATATTACTTGTGTGCACACTGTACAATTTACCCATAGTTTAAATTCAGGATCTCAACGGCTTGGACTTATATTTGGCCCGTAAAAAAGTAAGGCTTTAATGTAACGGTTATACCGATTTCATATACTTGTTAACTGTGATCGGTTTAAGAAACTCTCATTCTGTTACTCTACTACTTCATCTCTACTTTCCCACATTTATTTCTGAATGACAATAACGCTCCAATTTATGCAATCATTTACGATCAATATCGGATTTTTTTTTTGTTCATGAAAGGTAGTGTATATATTTAAAAGATTACCTCGGCCCGCCACTGTTGTTTTTCTTCGGATGACGGATGTTCGCAGGTGAGTCCTTAGATTTACTGGAGAATCTCGGAGGAAAATATTTACATGCTCCTTACTGTATTTGTATTTTACTTGGATATAACAAATTTTTTTATCTCATATTAAATCAACAAAAATGGGTTAAAATTTTTACCGTGGTTCTTGTCCATCCGGAAACATTTTTGCGCTTTACGATTTATAGATAATTGGTTAATTCAGGCGAATTTTGGCAGATTACTCGAAATACTAATCATGATCATACTGCTCGGATGTCATTCAGTGCTTATAGTGGACCTATCATTTATAACGGCTGGCGGAATTTTAACACGTTAATTATCATGTCTTATTAGTATTGTTTCGTGTTTTTTTCCGAGCGCCACTAATTTAATAAGAATTAAGAATTAATAGACATAAATGATGAAAGAAAAAATGAGAAAGTGTGTAAAGAAAGAATGAAAGATCGCGAGAAAAAAGTTTATTGTAGTCTATTACATTTTAAGGTGATCTTATTTCACCCCAGTTAAAAAAAATTCACCCCGGTGAATTTTTCATTAATTTGTAATGATTTTCGCGTTCAAATAAATTTATCCTATCACCTATCATGGATAAATTTTATGTGCGAACATTCTATCCAATTATTTAAAATATAACTTTTACCGCGTCCAGAATTTCCAAAAACTGACTGCTAATTTTGAAATTTTTAACAAATCCTATTGAGGAATGATTAGTTAAAAAAATGTACTACGTAAATTTATCACAGGCTAGATAAAATAGCATTATAATCAGTTTGTGGAACGCTTAGAAACCTTCCGCACCTCAAATCACGAGATGATCGGCTAATCAGATCCGGAAAAAAATATTACATAGCAGGCATATCAAGGGAGTTCAGGGAGTTCACATGTATGTAGATTAATTTACACAGTATTGCATATTAATTTCGCAGATGTAATCTAAAAGAACAAACCCGATGCGGGTAAACTAATACTTTTTATTCATGCTTGACTACACAAAACCGAAAATTCTGGACACGCGTGTCCACTAATTGCGCGCAGTAAATATTAACCCTGGCCTGAAAATCAAACCAGATTTATGCATTACAATTAATATAACGTGTGTGTTCAGTTCCAGAAGAATCATTCGAAAAAAGAATTGTTAATATGGGGCTTTATTCTTAAAAATAACTTAAAAACTACAACATTTTTTTTATATGAATAAATTGGCCAATGCGTAAGGATGAAAGTAATTATGGAAAGCTTTGTTCGGATGACGATATAGTTTTTTCAGTATACTTCTGATCGAAATTAGTTTGGGGGTTCGAAAGAACTTCTATAAATAGACCGATTGTACAGCATAAATAACGTTTTAAAGTACAAATTGCTCATATTAATAGTCGCATACATAATCATTTGATATTCGCGTTAAGAGCTTAAAATTATAACTCAAACTTGCCACATTACGAAAATAATAACGATTGATAATACTTACCTTTTTGGAGTTCAAGAACTTCAGGATATATTTTCTTCACCAACACTTTACTTCCTCCATTGCTCGAGATTATCCAAGTACATGTATTGTAGCCCGGTGGGCTCTCTTGAAAAACCTACAAGGAAAGATATTTACAAATTAGCCATAATAAGTCCTGCGAAACAACGACTATCAAAAAGGCTACGCGTCCACTCGCGTTGACCAAATTATTACGATTTACTTACCAACAATGGGTTGCTCTACGATAACGTGAATACGTTTTTTGAGCGGGTTTGACGATAAGAAGCAGGAAAGAAAAGCACAAGAATAAGTAAGTATTCGGTATTATTGGCGAATATGACACAGCGTGTAATGATGAAATATACCAGGCGTGGATATTAAAGACTTCAAGTAACCCCGCTTCCCATCATCTGTTTTGTAGTCAGAAAGAAAAGATACGGCAACATCTATTTGTTCTACGTTTTTAGTGAAGTATATGCGTAACCTGACTCGTTCATCTGGAGTGAAACCAGGACGATTAATTTCCGTTCTAAGAGTTGTCAGTGCTTCCATTTTGGTTTACAAATTGCGAAAAAAAATTTTTTTGTGAGGGGTTGCTGTATATTATTGGCGAATATGACACAGCGTGCAATGATGAAATACCAGGCGTGGATATTAAAGACTTCAAGTAACCCCGCTTCTCATCATCTGTTTTGTAGTCAGAAAGAAAAGATACGACAACATATATTCGTTCTACGTTTTTAGTGAAGTATCTGCGTAACCTGACTTGTTCATCTGGAGTGAAACCAAGACGATTAATTTCCATTCTAAGTGTTGTCAGTGCTTCCATTTTGGTTTACAAATTGCGAAAAAAAATTTTTTTGTGGGGGGGGGGGTTGCTGTATATATATGAGAAATCGAATGTCACGCAAATTGATCTGACTTATCCAGTAGATCAGTTAAGTATTAAATCATCTTAGCATGTGGAAAATATTTAAGTTTTTTCATTCTTTCTTATACAAATTCGAGCAATGCAATCGCATATGTAATAGTGTAAGAATAATCCGTCAGAATTTTAGAAACTGTATCCTAATAAAGTATTGCCCATATATAAATAACCCGAGTAATTTTGCGTTCGATCGTAGCTTTTTAAGATGTATACAGGTTCTTCAAGACTTTGATTTTCACGTGGATAGTTAATATTATTATCAGTTATTGGTATTCAGAGTCAAAATTATCTCAAATTATCTCATCATGACATATTAATATCAGGTATAAGAGCGAACTTTTAATGAATACTTTTTTTTTATTTAATAATTTGTAAATTATAGAAGTTGGGAATTAAAATTATTAATTCCAGCAAGAGAAATACAATTTCATTTACACCCAGGAAAAGATATTCTAGTATAGAACCGGTCCTTTATATCATGATACATCGTAATAAGAAAGTTTACAATAAAACAACTTTTAAGTACATAATCCAATTATGTATCCTAATCCCTAAAATTTTGATCATAACCCCAAATTTCAATTATTTCCATATTTTACATTATTATCTGGAAGTAACTTTTGTGATTCTAAATTACTCCGAAATTAAATCATTCCAAATCCGGTAGAAAGTTTTCTGAGATTTGGACATAATTTAACGATTGCTAAATTTAATGAAATGTCATTATAACCTTTAATATCTTCGATGTGATCATCACCAACGTAAAGTTCTTTTAAATTCTTTCCGTTATTTTCTAGGAATTTTATAAATTCTTCATATTTTGGACATTCACATTCAAAATTTAAAATTTGTAATTTTGGGAAAATAATATTTTGTAATTCTTCAAATCCCAAAACATCTCCATTATAAATTGATATAATAAGTTCTTGTAAATTAATGAATTTAGAAATAAATGATAAAGAAATATAATTATATCCATAAAGATTTAAATTGATTAAGGTATTTGGAAGGTTTTTTATTAATAAAGAAATATTTTTATCTTCATCATATAATGTCATGCTAAAATATTTTAAATTTTTTTGAGCACGAATTAGATCTGATAATCCATTAGAAATATATTTTTCAATAGTTATCTTTAATAATATTATATTATGACAAATTTTTGATAATTGATAAAAAAATTCAGAAGAAATACTTGAATTACAATTCAATTCTGAAAGATTTTTTAAACAATCTTTTGATCCAATATAAAGGGTAAAAGTCTGGGGGTTAAATGGCACTTTTCGATATTGAAAAAAAATCAATTTCTTTAAAGAGATCTGATTCATAAGCATTTTGTGTATTTCCCGTTCCACTATAATTACGTTATTATTAAGATTTGTGAATAAAATAGATTGTTGATTGTTAAGAAGCTTCCTAATCTTGAAACGAACTCGATAAATTGGTAGAATTTTACAAAATGATGCATAATTGAAAATCGGGAATTTTGAAGTTGGTGTTGAAATAATAATTCCATTCTCATTTAAAATCTCTTTTGATTCATTTGGAAGGCAAGCAACTAAGGTATTAAGATTTGAAATATTATAATCATAGCCATTTCTCCAAAAAATTCTCACTGAAACCTCACACCAAAGACGATTAACTAATATACACGAATGTAAAGTATCTTTGTCATTTTCCAAATATTCAAAAATATCGTTTAAGCAATCGTAAGAAAGTTTAGACATTTTTTTTTTTTTTTTTTAAAAAAAAAATGACAAGGATAGTAGTGACAACTGACAAGGATAGAAGTGGTGACGGGAATCTCTGATTTTTAAACTATAACTGTGTTACAAACATAAAGTCATATGTCTTCGTACTAACTGCTAAGCGAAAAATTAGGTTGGCGCAAGTTGGCGCAGCAGATATGTCGCGTAAAAATTTTAATCTGTATCATTACAAGAATGAAATACGGAAGGATGACGTTTAAATTTTATACAAGTTACGTTATTTAAAGTATTCAAGAAAAACCTGGAAATAACTTGAATAGTACCGGAGATACGAGAGTACTTTAGGGAGAGAACAAAGTGAGTAATGTTGTACATTATCCTATTGGTGCTATTAAATGTAAACATAATCTATAACAAGATCCACTTGACCTATAAAGTTATTAGTAAAGTACGTCATTTTTTAAGTCATAATATGTAACTATTATAAATTATTAAGTATCTAAGCTTTTTGTTTCTTCATATTTTGTAATCTACAGGGTTTCGTGGTAGACTACGTCACTAATAATTAATGAGCATAATTTGTAAATCATCAAAGTCAAAATATATTCATGTGGAAATTTTGTGGCTTGGCACTTAGATCTTGATCTGTCCGACTTGAAAAAAAAATTTCCTTATGAATAATAATTTAGCATATTAATGAAATAATATATTATCATCTATTCTATAAGAATCTAAATCTTTTTTTTTTACAAATTTAGCTATGACTATATTTAATGATACACGTACTTCCGAGGGATTTTTTAAGCAACTATTTGAAATAGGATGAAAGGTGAAAGTTATATTTCAATTTTGAAAAAACTTTATTTATTTAAAGATCCGATTCATGCCATTCTATGGCATTATAATGTTGGAAAGTTGGGTTGAATATTATAAATTTTCTTTTGACGAGAAAGTATTATAATTTCGAATGTCACTCCATCAAAGATGATTAATTAATAACACATAAATGTTCACTAGCTATTAACTCTCAAAATATCGTTAAACAATCAGTAGAAAGCCAAGATATTGTTGTAACAAAGCTTTAAAATGAGATGAGGATCGACCTCCCTATAATAATTGGTTAATTTAATTCTAGCCTCGCGATCATTGACGAAATTAAATTTTCCTGGAACTCATCAGAAAGTTCATTTAATTATAACGATCAACTAATAAACTAATAAATATAAAAATACTGTATGTCGACTTTATAAATGTTCAATCAATGAGACACCTTATTTATTTTCAATAAAAAAAATGCCCTCGCTCGTCTTTTCTAGATGATGGTATTCATAATTCATTAAATTATTAAATTTGCCCAAAACTAAATATTGTCTAAAATCTAGAAGGCTTTCTAATGAAATTGAATATGGTAGTAAAAATATTTGCGCAAAAAAAAAATTTTGAAATTATTTTCGTGTGTATTATTACTATAATACTATTTTAACTAATTTCATTTATTTTTGTGCCGAGTAATTCCAGACCGAAATAATAATTAAAAAGATTTAGGAAATTTTGTTTTGAATTCAGAAGGCCATTGGATCAGTTTAGTATATTCGTTCATACATAGTAGCTTCATAGCGAATATAGCGAATTTGGCTACTGCTTGCTAGTCCCGTAACTTGAGACGATGAATCTGAAGTATTAATATCCTATATTATTATTATGAATTAGTTCGTGATCCTGTAACTTTTTTTTTTGCAATAATTCTAATATTTAGAGGCTGTAAAAGTTATCCTACAACAGAAATTGATTATTTATAAAAATTACATGAACACCAATAATATTATTATCCAATAATATACCGCTGTACTCGGATACCATTTTTACCTTATTCTGAGTATTGCCAAATGTCCATTTGATTTTGTGTAATAAACCAAACATTTGTCAAACGTAAAAATAATGCGTCTCATGCAGACCTTAGCAAAATTTTTATGCATGATCACATCAATAATCATAATAATCATGACTCACAATTTTTATACTCTAATTATAACTAAAAAATTTATATAAAGTGCCACTCCGTCCTCTCCATCCTTCTTTCCCATTTCTTTTCTTCCTCCTCATTATTATCATTTTTAGCGAAGTGACCTATCTTTCTCTTTTTTTTTTATTTCTACTTCGTACCTTTTTTCAACAAGTTCTTTATATTTTATTTAACTATTTTTTATATATATGTATTTGCACACTTTGGTGCGGTATAGTATAGGTCCCTGCTCTAAGTAAACTCGTTCTTATTATGATTTACAGACGGAAGTAAAAAGAGGTAAGAGACCTGTTCCTTACTGATAACATATGCGTCATCTCAGGATACCGAATCATTATAATTTAATGGTTAAATTATAATGAGGGTGCCGCAAAATCTTCTCTTACATGGCAAGACCATGATAAGGATCCTCATACGCATACTTTATTGGAGGTTGGAGGAAAGTATGTTAAGTGGGTGGTTAGTATCTGATTGGCGGTCCCTAATAAGGGTGACGTTAAATTCCTTAATTCCTATTCGTTTTCTTGATAACAACTATTTATAAATTACCTTTTTACTAATTGTCGTTACAGTGACCCGTGTTACTTATACATCGGTACTTTTTGATTTTATAGGTAATTTTTCTGATAATCGGTGGATTCCGAGTCAATTTAGGTCAATATGGTAAGTCAATATAATTTTAATTTTATCTATTGCTTCCCGTTAAGAAACGCAGTATTGGAAATGTATTAGAATTTTGGAAAGCATTCAGTAAAATTATACTTTCAGAGCATATTTTAGATAATTTGTGCTACCTTTTTTATAAATAATTAATTAAATAAAAATGTAATATCATTTTTTTGAAACAGATGAATCGAGATAATTTAATGTTCGTTTCTATTTGATTTATTAATTACTTAAACTTCATTTCTTTTATTCTGAGAATAATCATTTATTTTAAATATATTAAAAAATCATAAGGTTATGAAGAAGATAAAAGTATTTCTAAAATAAAATACGGTATAAATACGAAGTAATTTAACCGACCTTATAATAAAGCAACATTCCGACATTGATCAATTAAATAAAGTGATAAATTTGCGCCAACATTTCTCATTTTCCAAAATTGGTTAGTTAACGGTCACATTACAATAAAATAAATCCACGAAAGGAAAAAATGAGATATGTTGTAACCATAACAGAATTAGCGTAACTGATTGTGAAAGAATTTCGTTCATCGCTGTTTTCAGAATTCTGCCCCATGCAAATTACTTAATAAAATAGATTACAGGATCAAAAACCGGACAATTTGTCCGGTAATCGTCCTGTAATTATAGTCACCTAGTAATCACAACGTGCACAGAAATCTGAAAACTGCAATAAATATTATTTGGTTAATCAATGAAATCAATGACGGGAAATAATTTTTAAAAATTTTTGGGGCACAATTTCGTTTTAATTTCTCATGCTAACCTCCTATGTCTTGATTTTTTCTGTACAAGCAACTTATACTATATATATAATTTCATCTGTTGCTTTTTTTTCTGTGAATTAATTAGGGGAAAAAAATTTTCGTGAATAAATATTATTTTACATACGTGATGTTATCATCTATCGTGGAAAAGATGTTATTAATGCAAAAGAAGTAGAAGCCAAAGAGCTTGTAGTCGAGCTAACTCCCTCGCTTGAAAATATTGCATATTTCACTGCTGATGATGCTGATGATGCTGATGGTATTTTTAATGCTGATAATACCAATGATGACAATTGTGATGATGCCGATGATAAGAAAAATAGCGACGAGGTAGGCTACGTAAATTTATATAAATCAATTCTTATCTAGCAGTTGTGATTGACACCATCTTTAATTCAGGATGAAGAAATTCTTTATGACTTTTTCGACTTATTCTTAGAGGGAGTGGAATTAGCAAATGAAGATTTTGAGACTTATAAATCTTTAGTATGGAACAAGAAGTTTACGAAATTAGGAAGACCAGTATTTTTACAAAGGATGGTGAAACATTTGCTTGTATAGATTTGGTGGAAAAGTACCATGAATTGTTAAATAAGATAAAGACTAGAAACAGCAAGGCAATTGCATGCTTAAGTAAAATTGATTTCCACACTGAACCATTAAATCAGGTGACAACAAGGCGATTTGTTGCTTAAGTGGAACTGGTGGACACTGAATTATTAAATTATAAGAAAGCGGGGACAGCAAGATGATTAAATGTTTAGATTTTACTGGTTTACACTTTGAAGCATTAAATTATAAGACAATGATGGGGACAGCAAGGCGATTTGGTGTTACAATAGGACTAATGCACAATTTGAATTATTTATTATTAAAAAATCAGGAGCTAGCAAAGATTATAGATGCCTAAATGTGATAGATAATATTAGTTTTGGTAATTATTATGAACTAAGGTCAGCCGCTAATGTCACTTTATCTGGTGTTAGTTCTTTTAACATGTCAGTAAGCAAACCGTCACTTGGCATTCCTGTGTTAGTGGAGAATCTTCATTTTTAAATTTAGATTTAGGAACCCGTTTGCAACTTGGTATAGGATTTGGTTTATTTAGGGAAGGTGGTTCTAGAGGTGGTTCCGGAAATGGTTCTAATGGAGATAGTTCCGGTGATAAGAGCGACTCAAATAAAAATGGTTGTGGAGGTGGTTCCAATGGAGGCGTTCCCGATAACAAAAGCGGCATATATGAAAGTAGCTCTGAGAACAGAGGCGATTCTAAGGCACCAAGTAACTCAAATGAACATAGTTTTGGAGGTGGTTACAATGAAGGCAGTACTGATAGACTCGAGGCCTAAATGAAGGTGGTTTCGATTACAAAGGCGATCTTAAAGTACTAAATGAAAGTTATTCCGATGACAAAGCTTGCTCTAATGTACTGTATTTTTCTGATTCCTGTTAATTAATGAAATATACTTTATATTATTATCTCCTATACTTAGAATAAAAATATCTGAATAACCAAAGCTTTTTTTTTTTTTGTCATTCATTACTAATGAAAAGTTCTCAAGATGAAAGGTTGTTCTGATGATAAAAGTGTCTTAAGGCATCAGATGAAGGTTTTTCTGACGGCAATCCTAGGACGCAAAATGAAAGTGATTATTCAATTAAAGTTGTTTTAAATACTGTCAGAATGCTGTTGATGCCGCTTTTATGCTATATGGCAGTATATGCCATTTCAAGCAGTTTTCTACAAGATCAACTATTTGAACCAAACGTAGATACAAATTTGAATATACTGTTGAAGAAAACATTTTAGATGACGAGTGATTCTCGTTTCGGAGATGAGCAGAGCAATATACACTCTCATTCACATTCAAATTTGGACATCATCTATCTGGTGTCCTACACAAGAAACACGAGTTCGAGATAAAGATAGTTATAATGAGTGCGTTTCTGGAAACAAAGGTGGTCCAATTGGTAGCTAATAAAGTAGATGATTTAAATACCGGAAATTATGACACTAAGAGCACATCCAAAGGAAACATTCATGGAATATTGAAAAAATCATTTATTCTCAAATTTGCCATTTAGCAACAATAGTAATAGCGTTTATACCGGAAGTTCAAATTCTACTATCAATAATATTTCTTCATCCTCTAATCAAAGTTCTACACAGAGAAATCAATATTTTGGTGATGGAGACTTGCAAACAGGTAGTTGCAAGAGAGAATAACAAAACAAACAATTGTAAAGTAGGCCATGTTAACAATAATTGTAATGAAAATGTTGGATTATCCATTTTGAATAATGGAGGAGTTAAAGATTCACGAAAGCTAACAGCCTTTGAACGAGCTTTAGTGCTCTCTAAATAAATAAATAAATAAATAAAAAAAATGCCTCATTACAATCGTCATAGTCGCCACCACCATAATCGTCGTCGACACATTGATGCCCCCTCTCAATGGAGAGATCCGATGACAAACTATCTAATAATCTAATAGAATTACGACGAGATGAAATGATCAATACCACAATACGTATGGTAGATCTCGTCAAGAGAGAATATGTCCGAGTGCTCACATTTGCTTGCAGCACTCCGTAGATTGTCCTCAGATTTTGCATCTAATCATTCTACATCTGATAATTCTATAAAACAAAAGCATCATATTTCTACATTAGATAATGATATTCGTGGCGTATCAAAATGCATGCAGCTAAGCAAAATAAATAAGCCCAAGAGGATAGTGGAAATTCTACTTCCACTTCTAGTGATTCTAAACGTTCTACTGATAATAATTCATTATTCCAAAAGGAACCAAAAGATGAAGATGAAGTTGAAGAAGATACAGAAGCTCCAAACCCTCCAAACCCATGCAAAAACCACTCACCCAGTGTCCGATGCTTCTGTTGTTTTGTTGGATCCAAAGAAAAGAAAGTGAAACGAGTCGGTGGTAACATTTTTAATTGAAAATACTTGTAGATTCTTATAAAATATTATCATGTTCTGTATATAAAGGTTGATACTGTTTTAAGTATAATTAAAAAATAATGTTGCAATTTTATTAAAAAGTAATAAAGTATAAAGTATAATGAGTGTTACAACGAAATAGCAAATATGCACTTACATTTAATTCGTGTAGTATTAAAATTTATTCCATGCTGTTATAGGAAGGCGTGATACATAATAGTTATTGGGTATGTGATAATGAATCAATGATGTAATGCGTCATGCGTCAAAAATATCCAAAACGACATGATCCTATAAATAATTTATTTCCATACGTTATTTGTAATATCAACCATTTAGAGCTTATAATCTTTTTGTGTCGATGAGTAGCTAATTTAATTATTGTATGGCGAATTTGTTTTTTTGCTGTTTGGCTAAAATTTACTCTGTATATGTCTAAAACATATTATTCATATATAAATGTATATGTATTGAAAGTAATTTATTACTCTTACTTCAGTATGGAGCGTGTGTATGGTTATGCATTACATCCTATAATTAACATATACCAATGGAAAGTATTAAGATGAGACAGATGAATTCAACGAATTGTCATTTTACATAGCTTATCGTATAAATAATCTTTTAATTGTAAGAATTTTATTAATAACTCTTTTGAAAAGAAGATCTTGTAACTATGTAATAATTGATAATGAAATATAATTTTTCACGGATATTTAATTTAATTATAAAGTTATTAATAAAGAAATTTTATTTTGTAATAATTGTAACATAATGTTGTACTAGAATATTCTGAACTTTCAAACTTTGCGTTAATTTACATCGTGTCATATTATAAGATTCAGGATGAATGTCTAATAATTCTGAAAATGCTTAAGATAAATGATAACTTATTTTTTCTTATTCTTATAATTATGGGTTGAACTTTATATGCATAATTGAAAAATTGGAAAATTTAAGTTTATTTCATATTGGATAATAATTCTATTTCATATAAATTTCTTTTAGTTCACTTGGTTAAAGGTAGATTGGCAAACAAAGCATGAATGTAAATAAAATTCGACTTCAAAGTATAAATAAATAAATAAATATATATTATTCGGGAAAATAAATAAACCAAATAAACCAAATAAATAAATAAATAAATAAATATTATTCAATAAACCGTACACGTATCATAATTCAAAATTAAATTCTATGTCTGCAACTTTAAATTCCTTGATAACTCCTGCTTTAATGTATTTTTTAATAATTTCCCTATTTTCTTTATATTTATCTAAGGACTTTATCAAATCATTATCAGTAATAATTACTAAGGAAAGCGGATTTAGTGGCACACGATTTTTCCAACTTATAAGAAGGGATTCTAATTCTCTTGGAAGTAATCTTTGATGTTCTTCAAATAAATGAAATAATATCAGTTCAGAAAAATTTTCATGTGAATGTTTCACAACCGCTTCTATTACCTCCTTTTCGTTCAAAAATACACCACTACACCAAATTTGAAAACTTTCTAAATACTTGCAACTTTTTAAAACTATTTTAAACGATTCCAATTCACTTTTTCTATATCCGCAAGTAAGTTTCCTTAGATTTGTACAGAATTTAGCTATAGATAAATTTAATGTAAAATCATAACCAAATCTATCTTCACCTATAAATAATTCTTTTAAATATCCTCCATTATTTTCTAAGAATTTTACTAATAATCTGATTTCTGGAAGTGAACGAGTTATTTTTAAAATTTGCAATTGAGGAAAAATTGCAAATTGTAATTTTTCAAAACCTTCAAGATGATCTTCAAGGTCTAATGATAATACGAGCTCTTGTAAGTTTGTGAATTTAGTTATAAATGATAATGAAGTTTGATTTGATTTACGTAAATGTAATTTATTTAGATTATTCGGAATTTTTTTCATTAATGAAGGAAGCAAATGCTTATCTTCCAGTTCTTCATCATCATCTTGTGTTATATTTAAATAATTTAAATTTTTCTGAACAAAAATTAAATTTTCTAATTCTTCCGAAATAAAAGCCTTAATTATTATGTCTAATAATGATATTTTATGACATGTTTTAGATAGGTAATAAAAAAATACATCCGAATTATTTGAATTACAATATAATTCTGTAAGATTTTTTAAGCAATTATTTGCCCCAGGATAATCGATAAAGGGGATAACAGTTACAATATTAGGGTCAAGAAAGGTTAACCTCTTTAATGAAGATGACTGATTCATAAACATTCTACTTATTTCCTGAACCGCTATACATTTAATATGATCTATTATTTCCAATGAATCAGATTTTAATGAAATATATTTTTGATTTATTAGAAGTTCCCCAATCTTATAATAAATTTTATCAATTGATAGAATTTTACAAAATGATGCATAATTAAAAATTGGTGTTTTTAATGTTGTTATCAAATAATGAAATCCAATCTTGCATAAAATTTCTTTCGAATCGTTTGGAAGACAAGCAGTTATAGTATAATAATTTCGAATGTCGACCCAAAAGAATCTCACGGAAACCTCACACCAAAGACGGTTAACTAATATGCATGAATGTAAAGTTTTCATGTCATCTCTTAAATATTCAAATATATCGTTCAAGCAATCAACGGTAAGTTGTGCCATTTTTTTTAAATGGTTTACTAAGATTGTTTTAATGTGTTTCAATATAATTTAAAATTTTTTTTTTTTTTAAACTTTAAAAAAAAAATGTGCTATTTTAATAATGATTTACGCCTGTGTTACAAATATAAATTCTATTGCGTAATCGTGTGATGATTTATCAATTGAAAAAAATCATAAAAAAAAGCTTACCGTACCATTCCGAAATTAAACAACCATTTTTGAACTTAGTTCCGGCCAAAATAGTCATATTTCTGGTCAAAATCGTCATAATGCGGGCTAGGTCGGAGGGTTGTTTAATTTCGGAATGGTACGGTATTTGTCTATGATTAAGACTTTGTTCAAAGTTAGTAGTAAAATATATGTCTCAGAATGATGCATTCTCTTAAGTGAAAACTCGGAAAACTGCATCAACTTCAATGTATATAAGGGACTTACGGGTCTCAGGACATTGTGGCGGATTTATTGAAATTTGGCAAAAACCCTGCTGCGCCCTCGGGAATTAAATTGACTTCATACAGCTTTTTTCCTAAAAAATGTTAAATAATGACGCGCCTTTAATACTGGAAAAATTGATTAGACGCAAGATTTGGGGTACAAAAAAAAATTTTTTTAGAGCCCATTTTTCTAATAAATTTGTGACTTAAATAGAAATTTAGTGACTAAAATGCTGTCAAATATTTATTTAATTTGACATGATGACAAATTTTGGGGTATTTCATAAATCCGCCATGATGATAATATAATCATGTGATATTATAATCCCAACTGGGTATTATACATATTATATAAAAGTATTTAAGTAATGTTTATGTTGAACTTTATTATTTCAGTGATATTTCAGCGATACAATGTTTAAGAATACTATATTTTTTTTTTTTTAGAAAAAAAAAAATTTTGATAATTGAGTTGTTATTAATTATATTCTTCATCATCGAAATCTGTAACTTTAAATTTCTTAATAACTCCTAATTTAATATATTTTTTGATAACTTCCATATTTTCATCATACTTATCTAGGGAGCTTTCACAAATATAGTTAGTAACAACTACCAAAGAAATTGACTTTAGTGGTACATGACTTGTCCAACTTTTAAAAAAGGATTCTAATTCTTCTGGAAATGATCTTAATTGTTTGCTAAATAGATGATATAATATTAATTCAGTAATATTTTGTGAATATTTCGCAACTGCCTTCAATGCCTCCTTCTCGCTCGAATAATAACCTCCGCATAAAATTTTAATACTTTCTAAATATTGACAATTATCAGAAATCATTTTCAATGTTTCCAACTTATTATTCTTAAATCCAATACAAAGCTTTTTTAGATTTGGACAAAACTTCGCTATGGTTAAATGTAATGAATTTTCATTACAACTTCCAATACCACCTATATAAATTTCCTTTAAATTTTTTCCGTTATTTTCTAAAAAATTTATTAATAACTCATCTCTTGGGCATACCCTTCGAATTCTCAAAACTTGTAATTGTGGAAAAATTGCATATTGGAATTTTTCAAAATCTTTAAATTGTCCTTCATAATCGAATGATAATATGAGTTCTTGTAAATTTATGAATTTAGTGATAAATAATAATGAAATAAAATTTGCGCTAGTTAAATTTAATTTGATTAAAATATTTGGAAGTTTTGTTATTAATGAAGGAAGTGTATCTTTCAGATTTGAATATTGTGTTATACTAACGTATTTTAAATTTTTCTGAATAGAAATCAAATCTGCTAATCCATTTGAAATATTTCTATCAATAATAATTTCTAACAAAATTATATTATGACATGTTTTAGATAATTGATAAAAAAATTCGGACGAAATATTTGAATTACAACGTAATTCTGAAAGATTTTTTAAACAATCATTTGCTCCAGGATAATAGACAAAGGGAATAAAATTTGTAATTGAAGGATGAAGAAAAGTCAAACTTTTTAAAGATGAGGTCTGATTCATAAGCATTTTACATATTTCTTGCATTACTAGATGTATATTATTATAAATATTTTGCAATAAAGTGGATTTTTGATTTTTAAGAAGTTCCCCAATTTTATAATGAACTTTATCAATTGATAGAATTTTACAAAATGATGCATAATTAAAAATTGGAGGTTTTAATGTTGAGATCAAATTATTAAATCCAATCTTACATAAAATTTCTTTCGAATCGTTTGGAAGACAAGCAATTATAGTATAGTAATTTCGAATTTCAATCCAAAAAATTCTCACAGAAATTTCACACCAAAGATGGTTAACTAATATGCATGAATGTAAAGTTTTCACATCATCTTTTAAATATTCCAAAATATAATTTAAACAATCAACGGGAAGTTGAGACATTTTGAATTCAAGGAGTGTAGAGTATGTAGACTAAAAATAAGAAAATACCGCTTATCTTGTTATCTTAAATGATTTACGACTGTGTTACGACATATTTATTTAATTATTTACGCCACTCCATTACGTAAACTGCATAATTATCATGTGGCAATTTATTATCACACGGCCCTATAGGATCATGATGATTTTATTTGACCGTTATCGTACAATATTTTATCAATAGTTTATTTGCGTACAATATTTGATATCGATAGTTTATTGCGTACAATATCGAATATTGATAGTTTATTGGAGCATGATCTGCATTAGCCGTACGATAGATAATATAGATATTGTACGGCGGTATTTATATTGGTTGACGTCATGAAATGGCGTTAACCAATATAAATACAATTCATGACGTCAACCAATATAAATACAACACTGTACAATATCCGCCCTAGCCCTACAGTTGAGCTAAGTGGCAAAGAACGGTACTTCAATACATAAATTCATGATTCTTTGCTAATCTGATCGACAAGAACATATAAATTAGCTTTGACTAAGGTAAAAAGATATTAATTAGCTTTAGACATTTAATTTTATTACTTTTAAATATTAAGTAATAAAGATCTCTTAGATCTCTTATGAATTATTATTAATTATATTGAAAATTTGTTTGATCTTATCGATTTTACATCTAATTCACTGTTTTGTGCAACTAAAATTTGATACATGAAATAATTACACTTCATTTATTATAAGTATGCTTGATTCCAGCAGTTTAAATTCTTGTTTGAGAATTTTTATATTAAACTGTGCCCAATAATTTATCCACATTAGGGTTGGATCAGTCCTGACAGGATTGATCTTCACGGTCTTCGGTCCAAAAGCTGAGGACCGGACTGAGATCGATTCTTATATATATACTATAATTTTATTCATTCAAACAATATGTTTACAATATTAATTAAATTTAAGGCGTTATTTAACATTTGTTATTAGTAAATCAGCATAATTAAGTTCATAACATTCATTATGATATTTATAATTTGCATCCAATAACGATTGGTGTTATGCAATAATAAATATTTTAAAATACTATAACACTACAAATCGAGATTTGGACTCTTTCAGTTATAGGAGTGTTATAGGTAAATGATTCTATTCTCCAGTACACGAATGCTACTAAAATTAATTAGTCGTGATGGGCTACGTCATAGACAACAACTACGTGGATCGACATAAATGATTACATCACGCCTTAACCTAGCCATGGCAAAAAAAAGTGGCAGACACGTGACTGCATTTATTCATCACAACCGTCACACCCACCGCGTTTCCACATTTTATATTTATCTGAGGGACTTAGTTTTTTTCAAGTAAGTAAAAACTTATTCGTCACACCCTTATTCACCATGGCTAGGGTACCTTTGTGATTTCTTACTGCGTACTAACTCGCGATCCCGGTAATTCGGCTTTTTGGTTTTTCCGGTATCGATCTGTCTTTTCAACATCTACCATTATTATGATTGGTACTTTCTATTTCCGTATTGGTAACTTTTTTTGCGCTTCACTTTCTTGGTAAGTGGTATCACGAGTTGTAAGTTTAAAAGAATACGTTTTAATAAATTTCGTTCAATTTTTAATCCGAACTCTTATTTTTAAAATTCATTAAAATTTTTGGAAGATGTCTAGACTTCCCGCTGATTGTCTTACCGAAATTTTCGAACATTTAGATGACAAAAATAGTTTATATTCATGCTTATTAGTTAATCGTCTTTGGTGTAAAATTTCTGTTGGATTTTATTGGAGAGATATGGAGAATTATAGTACTTCAAATTTTAATACATTAATTTCTTGTCTTCCAAATGAATCAAAAGAAATTTTATCTGAGAATAAAATTATTATTTCAACCCCAACTTTAAACCCAATGTTTAATTATGCGTCATTTTGTAAAGTTTTATCAATTGACCGAGTTTATACGAAAGTTGAAGAACTTCTTATGAATCAAGAAAATTTCCCATTTCATGATTTAAAAGATGATATTATTATATTATCACAAGAAATTTTTAAATTGTTTGTAAAACAAATTTCTTCTTTAAAAAAATTAGTAACTTTTTGGTCTTCACATAATTGTATCACAATTTATCCCGAGACAAAGAATTTTTTAAAAAATCTTTCAGAATTACATTGTAATTCAGATATTTGTCCTATATTATTTTATCATCTATCTCAAATATGTCATAATATATCATTATTAAACATAACGTTTAATAAATTAATTTCAAATGGATTAAAAGATTTAATTTTCGTTCAAAAAAATTTAAAATATTTTAATTTAATGCAATATAATTATCCAGAAAATTATCTTCCTTCTTTAATAACAAAACTTCCTAATACTTTAATTAAATTAAACCTTTATGGAAAGAATAGTAATTCATTATCATTTATTAGTAATTTTACAAATTTACAAATACTTCAATTATCTTTTCAATCAAGTGAAAATTTTGAAGATTTTGATAAATTACAACATGTTATTTTACCAAAATTACAAATTTTAAAAATTCAACGTGCTTTTCCAAAATGTGAATTATTAATAAAATTCTTAGAAAATAATGGAAAAAATTTAAAAGAATTTTATTTAAGTGATATTAAAGGTTATAGTGATAATTCTTTAAATTTGGCTATTGCAAAATTTTGTCCAAATCTTAAAAAACTTTCTACTGGAATTAAAAATGATGAATTAGAAACTTTAAAAATCATTTTTAATAATTGTCAATATTTAGAGAGTATTAAAATTTGGTGTGGAAGTATCTTTTTAAGTGAAAAGGAAGCATTGGAAACGGTTGTGAAACAATCACATAAAAATATTTCCGAATTAATATTATATCATTTATATTATGTACGACCAAGATTATTTCCAGAAGAATTAGAATCTTTTTTTATAAGTTGGGAAAATCGTGTACCATTAAAGCCACTTTCTCTAGTAATTATTACTGATTATTTTTGTATAAATACCTTAGATAAATATGATGAAAATATGAAAATTATTAAAAAATATATTAGATCAGGAGTTATTAAGAATTTTGAAGTTACAGGTTTTGAGGAGGATGAATCTACTAATTATTAGAGTTTATCTGTCTCCTATGGGTCGATTATAGAATTGTAGTTCCGGACTTCCGGTTACTATGGCGTAGCTACTATCTTATATTATATTTTATATTGGTTAAATAAAAATTTTGAATAAACGTAAATATTATTCTATAAATTCCTGTTCCTTGCTTATTTTACAATTCATAATCTTATGGGATACCGCATATATAGGCATATAAAGCAAAATTCTGTATCGTTATAAATATAATTATCGCACGGCCCTATAGGATCATGCTGATTTTATTGACCGATATTTTTCATTGATATTTAATAGTTATTCGGTACTTCGTGCCGAATAAGTGATTTATCCGGTATCACGTGATTTGAATATTGCCTGATACACGAATTTAATGCCTGATACGATTTTTTGCCTGATACATGATTTATTATAACCATTTTTTAATTATAAAAATCACGTAATACTGGATAACAATAGTTTATTTGCGTACGGCAATATCGAATATTTATATATTATCGGTTTGACGGGACCGTTCATGCAATTTTTATAATAAACTCCGTTACTATCCAATAATTTTATTATTATGCTAATACATAGTAATATGAGATAACCGACCTAAATAACAATTATGTAAAATCTGCATGAACTTATGAGGATAACTGATAATGATAGTTTATTTGATAATATAGATATTGTACGGTATTTATATTGGTTAACGTCACGACGTCACGTCGTCACGAAGTGACGTACTGACGTTAACCCTATAAAAAATCTGATCCGTGTTTTATCTTTCCCATGTTTTTCCGTGAATGTATCATTTTTACGGAATTTTTACGGAAGACACGAAGAAATAATGGAAATATTCGGATAAAAATTTTTATAGGGTAACCAATAAAATACAACACCGTAAATTATTATACGCCTTTGTACAGGCGTGCTTAAATGGTTATGGTACGAAATCCCTAAACTCAAAATCCCGAAATCCAAAATCCCATTAAGCTTTTTGAACCTGTCGGGATTTTTTGAGTTTCGGGATTTTGGGCGGCACCCCTTAATAATGGTATGTTGTGCATCATACCATTATTAAACACGCCCGTACAATAACATACAATTATTAAAAATTGGGACCCATTCTAAAATTCAATAAAAGATTTATTAAAGACTTATATTAATAAATATAAAGGTTTAATATATTTATATATTTATCGATTAATATCCATTTATTTACTAGGAAACGGGAACCGTTGTAAGTCCGGAGCGAGGTATAATAAATAAAGATGTAGCGATATTCTAGTATTCTACTAATTAGCACTTGGAATTCCGGTAATTTTCTGCTGATTAGCAGTGCGTAGACATATATAGTCCTTCGCTTCGCTCCGGACAACAAGTTACTGTATATAATGTTTAGAGAAATTAATACCGAAAATTTTTCACCAAAATTTTGATCTTTTTTCCTTTGATGATAATGAATAAAAAAAAATTTTTTTTTTTACTATCATCGGGATATTGTGGATTCGGGAAATTGTATGCTTCGGGAAAATGTCCAGTTTGGAGAAATTGACATTCAGGTAATTGGACTTCTGGAAAAGTTATGAATTTATTTTTCCCGAATCTATAAATTCAATATATATTATGATCGTCATGTGATAAAATGTGTGCTACCTTTTTATTAGACATGGATAAAATTTACGTTGGTTAAATAATAACTCCAAATGGCAAAATAATCCTGTCGAAAGTACAAAATTCCAAAAAGCAGATGGACGATTATAAAATTATAGAGAAGTCGATATAAATTACGTACGATCGTTTATCTTCACGTTCAAATATGTTGATATAAAATTCCCCCTAAAAAGTTTATTCCGTGTTTAAATTATGGATAAAATTTCTTACAAGGTCCGCGAGGATCTGTTTTATATCCTACTTCAAACGATGTAGTACGTTTTATGGGTAGCCCTGTTCAATTCTAGATCGGACCGGATTGATCGCAAAATGTGCTGTTACAAAAACGATCAGCGGTCAGTCAAACCGATCCACGAAAATAGGTGCTCGCCTCTATAAACTAACGTGACGCGTGCCAGCGACCAACTATAATGCTCAATTGTAACTGCGGTTTGACCGGTTAATTTTTTTTCCGATCGGAACGATACGATCTAGAATTGAACAGTGCTACTTTTCGCCAACAGGATCATCTCACCGACATACAGATCATTTTCACCGATATATAAATATGATATTATAATAAAATCAAATATAAATTCATTTTTTTTTTTAAAAAAAAAATAAACATGTTATTTCTTTCGTATAGAAATAAAATTTTTTTTTAATATTGTCTTAATGTAGTAGATATTAATATTTTTTTTACTTCTTAATTATGATTATATTTATCTGTGATGAGCAAAAAAAAAAAAACTAATTTACTGTAAATACGCTGGCAAAATGAACTGCCGGTGAAATGACTGTCGGTGAAACGTTTGTCGGCGAAATGACCCGTCGCCCGATTGTCGGTGAAATTACCACATTGTAACCGTATTATAGTTATGATAATTCTAACTCTTGAGAATTTAGAATAAATAACAATGAAATACAGTTGTGTACATAAAGATTTAACTTGACTAAGCTATTTAGAAATTAGAAGATTTGTTATTAACGAAGGAATATTTTCATCATCGTAATATTGCTCCATACCAAAATATTTTTAATTCTTTTGAATAAAATTAATAAATTAATTCCGCTAATACATTTGAACAATTGTTTAAGTCACATAGTGTTATAGTTGGTAAAAAAATTCGAATGAAATATTTGAGCTACAATGTAATTCTAAGGGATTTTTTAACCAAATTTCGTTTTAGTATAAGGATACACTTTTAATAATTCCTGCATTACTATTTGTGAATTATTAAGACTTTTGCAATGAAATAAATTAAATGGTATCAGGACATTTCGCCAAAACCAATTTCGCCGAAAGGACGTTAGCGAAATGTACCGTAACCAAATTAAATCATATAATCAACACGGTCAATCACTAAAATTTTACAAAATACTGCATGAAATGGTAATTCCATTCTATATAAAATGTCTTTGATTCGTTGGAAGACAATCAATTAAGGAATTAAAATTTGAAATATTATAATTGCATACATTTATCCAAAAATTCTCACTGGAATATCATACCAGAGACGATTAACTAACATGCAAAAATGCAAAGTAAATTTGTCACTTCAAAAATCATATTATTTTTAATAAGAGTTTTGAAAAAAGAGATGCTTTTTTTAAGTCGGAAGTTTTATTTATGAATAACAACATAAAGAATTTGTAATTACGTAAATATTGATAAATAAAAATATTCAATAAACCCTAAAATAACAAAAAAAACTCAAGAAACAAAATATTTTTTTTAATTATCGTTATTGTACAACAAAGTTAAAAAATTCACGATCTTATTGTATACCCAAAATAAAGCTTTGCTATGATTTTATACTTAAATCCTCATTTGATTTTTTTTAGAATTTCACTTGAAAGTAACATAAAAACATAAAAAAAAACAATTACCTTCGGCCCTGCCACAAGGGACTTCCGAAGAAGTGCACTATGCTCCTCCCATGAAAATTACGCATAGCACCATGCCGTACCACAACCAACCGGTCCTATCGCAGGACTGCAGCAAAAGCTGGTACCCACGAGCTTACTAAAAGTAAGCGTCTATGCTCCAACCCTCGCATAGTACTATACCGCTCCAAAATTCCCAACCAGCCCTACTATGAGACTGCAGCAAAAGCTGGTACTCACAGGCTTACAAAGTAAGCACGCTATGCTCCCACCCGTGCATAGCATCATGCTGCTCCAATAGAAGTGTACCCAAAAAAAAACAAGGAATACCACCTACAATATTTCTTTAGGCAATAAAACATAAAGATGTAAAATGAAAGGAGGATGAAGGAAGGCGCCACCAGATCCTGATCACGTGACAGTCCGGACAACCCATTTGCTATTCCATGACCCGGACCGGATATTCATAAATGCCCGAGTATGCCCGGATTGTATCCAGGTAAACGGGTATAAGATGACAAGAGAGGAAAGGTGAGAGGGAAAAGTGGGAAGAGTTAAGAGTGGAAAAAAAAGGAAGAGTGGAAAGAGTCAGTGACGAGAGGGAAGTTACGAATTTTAAGAGGTTTTTGTGAGTATAAAAAATTGTGTAAATATTATGTAAAGATACCATTATAATTTCCAAGTTTTTAAGGTAAAATTTGATGAAATTTATCCATGATTCATTATGAAAATGTAGGAATGATACTGATAACTGCAAAATTTTAAACATCATGTGCAGTTGATCTAAATAAAGACAGAATGTGAGTACTGTATTATTGAACCAAAAAATATGAACGATTGGGTTGGCATGGTAACAGAACATTTTGCTTAATCTGAAATATATAAAGACGCCCTTCAGAAAAACAAAAGGGTCGCAGCATCTCAGCGATGCACAACTGTTAGTTTTCATCAAGGTTTGCACCAAGTTACAGTCACTAATTTCTGTTATTCATGCAGCAAAGCCTTGCACTCAAAGATTTGTAATCATCTGGAAACTCCTAAAAACAGAGAAGAACGTTCACAGTAGCTGTCCCCATATGCTAAGACAACAAACTGTGGCCACGATGTGCTTCCAGTTCTCTGAATTCAAAAATGACCTCAATGAGAACAAATAATTGGCGTGAAAAAGATGTCAAAAAGACTGTTAAAAAGGTTGTGTTCCTCCTTAACAGGTGATTTTAAAATACTATTGAAAAGGTATGTTCCTCCTCAACAGTGAATTTTAAAATTCACCATCTAGATCATACTCCCATCAAGTACTTGTTAAGCCCCGATAAGAAGCACTTGGATATTGCCTTTCAAACCCTCACAACATTTTAACGATAAAACAATACCTTAATATACTAGAATCATTGCATCTTCTTGAAGTCTTTCTGAAAAATTTTTTTTTTTTGTTATTATTGTAAAGTAAATAATATATAAACCTATAAAAAAAAGCGAAGTATTATAATTTAAAAAAAGTAAAATATTGTGAAAAAAGGTAAAAATATTGTGAAAAAAAATAGATATTAAAAAAAAAGTAAAATATTGCGAAAATAAATGTAAAATATTGCGAAAAAAAGGTGAAAAAAAAGGTAAAATATTATGAAAAAAATAGATATTAAAAAAAATATTGCGAAAAAAAGTAAATATTGCGAAAAAAAAGTAAAATATTGCGATACTTGCAAGGTAAAGGAAAGGTTTATATAGTTTTTGAGTAACTATGATTAACTAATTATACGCGATGCGACGCGAAATTGATTAGTCATGACTCATTGACTTATGAGTCATGACTAATATATATTGCTTACCACAAGCAAATATATTAATTTCCTATTTAATAAACGTTACTTATAGTATCTTGCGTAATACAATTTTGTCCTTCTTGTTTGGTGATATGAGTAATTTTTTTTTTTACGACATATTGTACTGTGGTTTGTTATATGTAAATGTTTGCATTTGCCGTTACGAAAAAGTCCGTTGTCACGTTATAATAAAAAATATGTAAGGTATGGCAGAAAACCGCATTTTTTTCGGGGCCGGAATTTATGATAACGTCAGCCAGTATATAAAAAAGGTAATAAACTTTCTGTAGGAATTATAGAATTATAGCAAAGTATATTCCTGGGTCCTTATTACAAGAATCTCGGTATCGTTTTCCAATATTTGAAAAACAATAATAATGAACTCGTATAGTGATTGGAATATATTACTGTAAATTATGTTTTCAGCAGTATTTTTAATTTGCCAAATTTAATTTCCGCTTCAACTTTGTATGATAATTTTATAATTTTGTAACGTAATCAAGTTTATGTTATTTACTGTAATTATATTTATTAATTTATTAAGTATTTTATATATTTGCTTAGCAATGTATGTAAACTTTTCTTTAATTCGTGAATAAAATAATTGTGGCGTAGTATAAAGTAAGTTTAGAATAAAAAATGTCCGATAACTTCTACGTTTGATGACGTCATGTCCGGATGTCCCGATAATTCCCGCACTCCGGACTTAATAACGGTTTCCGTTTTCCTAGTTTAAAGAATTCGATAAATGATTGTGAAAAATGTAACATCAATACATAATCAATATTTCAAAAGATGACTCCTGATTTATACTGATCGTTACGATTGTTACGACTGTTACGTGCAAATGTATCACGTGAATGAGTGTGTCGCAGTAATACTTGCGGCCATCCAGTCAAATTTGATTGGCTAATTTCAATAAATAAAATCAATAAAATCAATTATTTTTTTTTACTTAGCCACGATAAATACATATTAAAAATTTTTTATTAGATCTTTTATTTATAAAAATATTGTAAGTATTATAACTATAACTATTTAGACATAAGAAAATATGAATATAAGTAATAAAATTAATTGTATAAAAACTCGATCTTTATTAATATTTTATTTTTTTTTTAGTAACTATGAATACTGTCGAACCTGAGCCATAACAATCTCCTAAAAGTCATGAAGAATTTGTAAAAAGAGTTCAAAATTACGCGTCATTTTGCAATTTTCAGATGCGGTTGAGTAAAGTAGATCGTGAAAAAGAAAAAAAAATATTATTAGAAGAACAATCTTATGTTCGCGCGCAGATGTTTAGCGTAATTATGATGATGGGTTTGTTCAATATTTTATGTTAATTTTCAATGAATGGCATTTTAACTTTTATTTGTTAAATGCGAAATTTATGATTGTTTAAACTAAATCAGTCACAAATACACCTTGAGTACAACTTCCATTCTGAGAGAGTAATATAAACAATTAACACATGAAAATTACCATTAAATATGCTGATTATATATTAAGAATTTAATATACCCTTAAGGTATCTTCATTTTTTAGTTGAACAAATTAATAAGAAACCCTTTTTTTTGATCGTCAAAAATCGTCAAAAATTTTCCAAACCATGTTTTTTGCCCCTTAAGGGGATTTTTTAAATCGATTATACATATAATTTTTAAGCCAGTAAAATTTTAAATATTTTTCTTGTGTTCTTAACTTAACCAGATTCAAGTTATTCCTAGTTATTAATATATAATGAAAATATTTAAATCTCCCAAAAAAAGCTTTAAATTATGTAAAAAATAAAATCCTTTTCTCGTCCAAAAAGTTTCAAACTACGGTTCCTTAATTTAACCTAAATAAATTGGATTTTTTGATAAATAACCAAATATAGATAATAAACAGGTTCCAGATTTAGTGATACATAAGTTACCCCTAGTATTACATTAAATATGATCCACATGACTATAAGTTTGGGGTAGTCTTACCACACCACCCTCGGTTACACAAATATTTGTTGGGGTGTGATGTCCGATGTGCGTGACAAATAGAGATCAGGCTACCAAAAAAAAACTGTCCCTCAGATAAATATAAAAAATGCGAACGCGGATATCACGTGACAATGTGACGCTAAATGTCACTGTGTAACCGAGGGTGGTGTGGTAAGATTTTCCATAAGTTTGTAACACAATTATTAATTATTTAAAGTAAAAAACGTTCGATTTACATTTTTTAAAACCTTTTTTTTTTTTTTCGTTAATTTTTTTTTAAATAAAAAAAAAAATCAAAAAATTAAAAACTTTTTTTTAAAAAAAGAACTTTTTTAAAAACAAAAAAAAAATGTCAAAACTTTCCATTGATTGTCTTAATGAAATTTTTGAATATTTAGAAAAAGAAACTTTACACTCATGTTTATTGGTCAATCGCCTTTGGTGCGAATCTTCGGTTAGATTCTTTTGGAGAGATGGTTGGAATTATAATACTTTAAATTATTGTACCTTAATTTCTTGTCTTCCGGAAGAGTCAAAAGAAATTTTAAATAAAAATGAAATAATTATTCCAACTCCAACTTCAAAACCTCCGATTTTCAATTATGCAACATTTTGTAAAGTTCTATCAATTAATCAGGCTCATCACATGATCAAGAATCTTATTAAAAATAGTAATCAACAAAATATTTTTACAAGAGATCTTAACAATAATACGAATATTGTGATGCAAGAAATATGTAAATTATTTATGAGACAAATCACTTCTTTAAAAAAATTAATTTTTTGGAAATCTCCAAGTGTAAATTTTAATTTTTACCCTGGATCAAAAAATTGTTTAAAATATCTCACAGAATTACATTGTAATTCCAATATTCCAACAAAATTTTTTTATCAATTATCTCAAGTATGTCAAAATATATTATCATTAGATATAACTATTGGTCAAGTTATTTCTGATGGATTAAAAGATTTTATATCTGTTCAAAAGAATTTAAAATATTTAGATATACATTATGGTAGAGGAAAAGATTTGAGAGATATAATTCCAACTTATGTTACTTTTTCACAATTACAAATTTTAAAAATTCAATATTCTTGTTCAAAATATGATTCTTTAATAAAATTCTTGGAAATGAACGGTAAAAGTTTAAAAGAATTTTATATAGGTGATTATGCTGGTGATAGTGATAATTCTTTAAATTTAGCTATTGCTAATTTTTGTCCAAATATTAGAAAACTTTCTACTGGATTTAAAAATAATGAATTAAAAACTTTAAAATTGGTTTTTAATTGTTGTCAATTTTTAGAATCTATTAATATTTGGTGTGGTGGTGAATTTTTTAGTGAAAAGGAAGCATTGGAAGCGATCTTATATTATTCAAATAAAAATACTTGTGAATTAGTATTATATCATTTATATAATACTAGATCAAAATTATTACCAGAAGAATTAGAATCTATTCTCTCAATTTGGAAAAATCGTGTACCAATAAAACCTCTTTCTTTGATGATTGTAAAATATGATGCTAATAGTTTAGATACGAATGATATAAATATGAAAATAATTAGAAAATATATTAAATTAGGTGTTATTAAGAAATTCAAGGTTACAGGTTTCGATAATGGTGAAAAGACTGCCCATTATCGTAAATTTAGGCCAATAGTTTAGATTTGTTGTATTACATGATTTTATTATTTTATGTACTTTTATAAAAAAAAAAATATTATATTATGTTAATAAAATACATATTCGTAGAATGAATCTGATTATAATATTTATCATATTTTATAATTATTGTGATGATAAAGGGGCCACTATCTGGCATTCTGGCTAGCAAAAATTGAAGATTCAGATCAATTAATTGGAGGTTATAAATTATAATCCACTTGTTTGGAATGGTGATGGTGTTTGGAAATCATCATCTAATAGTTTTTTATTTAATTTCGATGATGGAAAAATGTAATTCTTCTGGAAAATGTGGTGCTATTTATTGCAAACGTGACTCTGGACCACTACGCCTAGTTATTGGATTAATTCGGGAAATGTTTCTTCCGATTGGGAGACATGGACCCAAGTGACAAGGAACATCCAATTGCTCAAGGTAGGACGTACTTCCGATGATGAGGGGGAGGATGAGGAGGAGGATGAGGAGGAAGACCAAGATGATGGAGATGAGCCACTCGATACATTTTACAGTGATGAGGATTGGGAATAGAGCGTATCTCAACAGGTTTTAGAATAAACGCCGAAACTTATAAAGAGAAGTGTTTCGGCGCCTCAATTAAATATTCCATCCGAATTAGGGGGTAGAAATTATTGGTGTTTCAAGTAATTAAAAAATAATGAATAATTAGTTTATATAATCTATTGATAGATTAAATATTCCAAAATTCTTAAAATTCTTAAGATTCTATTTATTGCACTCTTTTTTTTTTTACTTTATTCCAACTAATTCAAATTTAATACAAGTGAAATATTCCACTATTCCGTATAGTAATCTCACGATACAATAAATATAAAGATTTTCCACCAGAATTTTTTCGTGATGGCGTTCTATTTGTTAGAAAATATTATTTCATGATAAGTTTTTTTCTGACGACGTTCTAACATGATTTTTGCATAGTTAAAGAGCTGATATGAGATTTATAGTGTACCAAAATGTGTATTCCATAATAGCCTAACGCAAAAAGTATCTTAAATTGAATACTAATTGGCTCATGTGTAAATCAGATGCCCTGAATAATTTTTCATAGCTAATAATTAAAAATGGCGCAAATTATTTTTTTTTTCTTCTTCGTTTATATAAAAATTCCATTTTGCTCCAACGTCACTAGTAACATTTGTGGGAATAACTTGCGTTACAATTATCCATTTTATCGCACTCTATAGGATCATGCTGTTTTTATTTAACCGATATTTTCATCAATAGTTTATTTGCGTACAATATTGGAATATTGATAGTTTATTTGAGCATGATTTGCATTGATAATATAGGTATTGTACGGTGGTAACTATATTGGTTAACGTCACGTCGTCACGAAGTGACGTACTGACGTTTACCAATATATCCATAAAGTATATTTTGCTATAATTTTATAATTTTTTAATATAGTAATATAAACAAGTATTTTTTAAATAATCAAATGATTCATGCGAAGAATAATCATGCATCGGAATCTCAAATTTTGATTGTGATCAATGACTCAAGAAGCTCAAATCAAATTTTCCCATGAAATATTCTTATAAAAATCACCTTTTCCGCACTCGTTTTTTTTTTAAAAAAAAATACTTTTTTTTCCTTAAAATACTCGCGCACGTATTTTATTATTTAAAATAAAATACTCTTGCACTCGTATTTTATTATTTTAAAAAAATACTCTTGCACTCGTATTTTATTTTTTAAAAAAATATAAATACTTCTCATTAGAAACACAAGTATTTTAAGTCTTTCAGTCACTCCTAGTCAAAAAAGTTTCACGAAAACTTGCCCTATTTCGTTAAAAATGGAAATGAACAACAAACCTGAATAGAAATCAATAATGATATTTTCAAATATTCTGGTAAGTGGAAATGACTAAGCTGGGATGTACAAGGGACTAGTGCACCTAGAGTGCTTTGGTTATCCTCCTCTTCTAGTAGTCTGGTTACCTTCAATGAGAAAAATCTCAAGCTATGTCGCAGACTTCTGTATGTGGGGCCCGTCCCTTTGGTGTGGTGGGTCTCATGTCTTATTATCAATGTGACAGTACCTCTGCACGAGTTTGATCACTCACGATATACGTTAATGTCAGTTGATAGTAGGCATGGGGGCTTGAATTTGTCTTTTCTGCAAAGCTTACTTAGAGTACTCGAGTCTTCTAACCTATTTTATTGTATATTGTAGATTCTATTCTCTCCTGTTGGATTCAGCTTTTACGGATTGGTATGTTGTAAGATTTTTTGGGTCATTGCTTTAAACATATAACAAAATTTAGGTCTAGTTTTTGCAATAAATGATCATTAACATTCAAATTGTTTATTATTATGTGGTATTTGTTTATACTTTTATAGTTTTATACATTATAAAAAAACAAAATTGCGGTAAAATAAATGATTGAGAATTTTACTATACATAGTTATTTAACCTGTTTGATTGTGCTATATGTCTCTACTCTTAATTCTATAATTTTCTCATTCTTTGAATTTCCGCCTAATTTAACTAAATTTTGTTCGAAAGCGAACTAGTTTTTTAATCAAATTTTGAGCATGTGCTTTCATGCCTTTAGTATCTGCATTATCCCTTAAATTTTCAGGGCGAGAAACGAAACATTAATACCCTTCATTTCCACATAGATAGTGATTGTTTTATACTCTAAATGCAATGTTGACTTTTTTTTGGATACTGTAATCTTTTTTGACCCTATAATACGACAAAGTATGTTTATCACTCAATTGCTTGCCGTCAAAAGTAAGACACTGTTGATCAGGAAGAATGCGTAATTTATCATAGATTTTTGTTTAATCTGATTAATTGTATCACTCGTTTCTGCTTCCAGTTCTATGGATTTTTCAGTCTTCATTTTCACAAAGATCACTGCTTTAGATCTTAGATGTAATGTAGATTTTTTTTGGATATTATAATATGACAAGGTTTGGTAGTTATGTAATTTTTTGTCAGCGAAAATAAGAAATTGTCGATGAATGGGTACGTTTTCTAGGCTTTGATCTTCTCTTTAATCTGTTCATAATATCAAAGTTTTTTCGAAAATACTTCTAAAAAAATTAAATTAACATTGAACTCCTTGTAGCTTCCTTAGCTTCTCCAACTAATGATGGGTGAATAGTGAGAGAATTTTCCCATACACTCCATATTACTTTAACTAAATCACCTTTCTAAGGTTAAACAAAAATGGCAAACCATTCATTAATTATTAATAATACATAAAGTACATGTGTATCCTTTTCCTTTTCCTTCCAAACAACAAATAAATATTTTATGACTAAGCGCAATCTCATAGACATTTACCTTGATTCCAAGCTTTCCAAGAGTGTCTGTAGGTCGTATGTCCTTTCCGTTATATACAAGCTTACATGGTTCGTATTCACTAACGCCAGTTTCGAATTCTTTCAATAATACCTCTCCGGTAGTATTTGAGGTCACATTTGCTACGTATACAGAACCTGAGGTGTGTTGGAGACGAATAGGAAAAATAGTATTAGAATCAAGCACGGTAGTTAAATGTATTTTGTTCTTGCATATTTATTTACGTCTTGAAAGGATGAATTTTTTATATTTTTCTTTTTTATTTGGCTCCTTTAGGAATTATAAAGCCATTTGCACCTGTAATGAATGCTGTAATTCAATTCTATTTCGTTAGAATCATTTCGATTACTAATTTGGAATTCGTGATCAATGAAGATCTTCACAATAATGTTAAAATCTAAATCAATTTAAATTTAAGTTTAAAAACTTTAGAAAGCTGTATCACAACGTCGGATTATAGTATACTATAAATGTTAGTGTTGTACCAAAACATCGTTAGATCGGAATACCCGATCGCACGCCAATATGGTCACACAACGTATATCCATTACTATTTATAATCATCTTATATACAATGAAAAAAAATCCTAATTATTATTTATTATTCATCATTTGATAATGACAGTGAGCGATGATAAGTATATGGTGTCTTTATAATAGTATACTAACTTAATAAGGACATTACAAAATATCGAATTTTTTGATCAAAAATCCATTAACCAATCCTAACATGTGATCAAAATCAAAATTGAGTACTTTTGATCGGCTTATTGAACGGTTAATCGTGGCATTACCTTATTTCTCGTATATAAAATATTTTTCTTTTTTAAATGATAAATAAGCAATACCATAAAGGTATAGTAAACTTTTAAGGGCGCATATTAAAACTTTACTAAGCACCAGACATTAAAAAACCGAACGATCACATTAGGAATACTATAGGAATTAATGCTACTAATAACGATTTCAATATTGGATCGGTCATTAAAATCCCACATATTCTTTCCTAATCGACTGAAAAATAACATGATTTAATAAATTATATTTGTAATTAAAATTTAAACATACTTTTTTATGACTCTGGTATCTATTTTTAAGTATTAGAATACATCGATTTGAGATGCTCATTTCGAAAAGATTAAAACACACCGAAAAACGACACGAAGCTAGTTTGGCATGCAAATTTGAAGTTCAACTACTACAAAACATTATGACACTTTCAGACAGTGTTGGCAAATGACCTTGAAATGACCTTTAAATGACCTGATTACGTCATGATTTTACTATGAATATATCACGTGATCATATACGAAATGACCTAAGGTCATTTCAAAAAAGTGAAATGACCTCAAAATTTGCCAACACTGCTTTCAGATATATAAAAATTTTTAAAGTGGCGATATTAAAATGAACGCAGCAAGGCAACAGACACAAAATTATGAAAAATTGGATCAATTTTCTTTTTACATGGCAACTAGCAACAGCCCATTGCTTCACACCGCAGTGTTCGGCAAATGACTTGAAATGAACAAATGACTCAAATGACAAGTCATTTGTCATTTGTTATTTGCAACTCAAATGACCTGTCATTTAAGTCATTTGAAAAATATTAAATATTCTGAGAATTTTTATTAATTATTTTGTTTATTTTAATTAAGAAAACAAAAATATTAAAACAAAATTGGTTTAATATATATAATCAAAAAAGTTCCAATAGTAGTAAAGATTTTTTAATCACGTGATTTTGTTATTATTTTACAGGTTATTATTTGTTAATAATATTATTATAGACAGGATTATTTCACTTATAATTATTTCACTAATGATCATTTTATCCACACAGATAAAAGTTAATTGATTTTGCAATAAAATATTTAATTGTAACACATGTAGTGGATCCCATTTTTCACCATTTTTATATATAATTGTTGTCTTTATTTAATCATAAGATGGCCATAATATTTATTTATGCATATAATTATATAATAAAATTATATATTTTAAATAACATATCAGATATTATCACTTTAATAATTATGGTTGTGTTATTTATTATTTTCAGATTACAGTAAAAAATAAATAATTTGGTGAAATTGATTCTGTTTGTGATTATTTCGATTACGTCCTTCCTTTTTTGTACATCACGTGATTATAAATTGTCCAATAATCTTTAAATATTTTAATGACAAATGACCAAATGACAAAGGACGCAAATGACAGTCAAATGATACCCAATCATTTGGCATTTGTCATTTCGCAAATAATTCAAATGCCAAATGCCAAATGATGGGGTGTCATTTGACCAAATGACTCCTAATCCGAAAAATGGTCAAATGACCAGGTCATTTCCGAACACTGTCACACCGAGATTAATTAACTTAAATCATATAGGTAATTGTGCACACAAATAATATTAAATTCTTTTCAATGATAAAATTATCAATAATAAACTAATCATTTTATTTTAAAATAAATGTTGCGTCCGTTAATAAAATATCAATGTTATACACGTCAATACTCAATACATTGTTTGATCTGCGAAATGATCGACATCTCGCGGCACGCGAAAAATTTTATAAAATGCGAAATTTTAAGGGCGTGATTGTTAAATATTCAAATTGGCGAAAGCAAAATGAGCTTAAAATCACGATGTAAACGCGAAATATATATCAGATATATCAACAGGTTAATAATCGCCTATAGTATATCTTATAATCGATTAATTATCCGGTTATAGTAATAGTTTTAAACTAGAAATTTGATTTCGTTCAACAATTTGAATCTTAGTCATCCAGTTGTACTTAAAAAATTAACTAAGGGTATTTGAAAAATTTAAAATTTAAAATATTATATTAGTAATAAACAAAGATTTCTCAATACAATGAAATAGCAACTTAAATCCATGTTTACTCGTCAATTGCTTTTAGGTATGAAGATTTTTTTTTTTTGAAAAATTACTTGAAATAAGGTATTTTAAATATATTAGAAATGATTTAAAAAAAGTATTAAAATCTGTGTGAGAATAAAATATTAATATAATGTTCAAAATATACTTGTAATAATAATCTATAATTCTAGCGATCAAAATGTAGGTTTAAAATAGTAAAAATAATAAAAATATAAAAATATTTATAGAGTAATCACGCCTTACGTTTTTTCTAATAGTAAGATCCATAAATTCTACTATTTGTCAGGAATTTGTTGAATATTAAGTTTTTTTAATAGATCATCTTTTAATTCTGGGAATGCATTAGTATTCCATTCATCTTGATTCATCATTTTCTCAACTTCTTTTCGGACATCATTAATTTTGGCACTGTAATGTCTTTAAAAAAAAATATGTTATATAAATATTAGCATAAACCAACAACGTTTTTACTTAAAAAAAAAGAAAGGATTAAGAATGAATATTAAAATTAACATACATTACTTCAGGAAACCATTCTTTCCAACGTCTCTGATGTGGTAACAAGTAAAATAACTCAATTTCAGCTAGAATCTGAAAGACATTAAAAAAAAAATTTTAGTACTTTTATAACAATTTTATATTAAATAATGATGTTATACCTCTGCCTTCTGTACCAAATAAGAGACTCTATTATAATCTTTATTAATTGCATTATTGAGTAACCCAATAAACAAATTCATAAGATAAACAACAATCAAAAATGAGAATAAGACAATCAAAATTACAAGCGGTGGATTGTTTAAATATGTCCAATTAGATAATGCACTTGGATCACCTAATAAATTAAAACGCTTAAAAAATACTTGTACATTATTATAAAGAATCAACAAATTTTTAAATTTGAAATACCTGTTAAGAATTTATACATTGTAAAAAGAGATGTTTTAAAATCTATGAACATATTTGTATTTTCATTTGGTGGTTGAATCAAAAATGGGTTAGAATCAATAGTTCCATTTTCAAATATTTGATTATAAGTAGGTGCTAGTTTCCAAGGATTATTAGGATCATTAATATTAGGATCATTAATATTAACTGAACGATTATCAAGATTATCTAATAAAAAATCAGATCTTGGTAATAATAAAATATAAAATGCATGTGCAAAACTTATTATAATGATAAATAAGAGTACTAAAAAGGAAATAATCTCTTTTGCAACACTAATGATGATTGCAAAGTACACGCCAAAATATTCAAATGCTCTAAAAAATAATAAAAATTTTATATCCAAAAATAAGCATGAAAAAGAAAGTAATGGAATTATTTCATCATTTATTTCACTTATTTGTAGCCAATAAATAGAAGTGTAAATTGGAAGTAGGTATGCAATTATATCTAAATTTTAAATTATATATTTAGTTAATTTTTTTAAAATTCATAAATTAATATAAAGTTATAAATTTATACTTATATACCAAATATATTCCAAAAATCATAAAACCATTTAAGAGGGTTGTAAATAAACTGACGAACTTCAAAACTCAAATGAATAAATCCTAATATAATTGAAGCAATAAAAAGCTTTTTTCGAATATCATCATCAATTTATTGTTGAGAAATTGTTGCAGCAGCAGTAAAACATCCAAGTAAAGCCATAAATCCAATCCAAATTATTGAATAATAGAAACTTCCATAAGTATTCCATTTAAAATTAATTATTGCTTCTCCACTCCACGTTTTATAGATATCTCTACTTATTGTTTCAACAAATAGGCTAGGTTGAGGTTTAATTAATTCTAAAAACCAATTATAATATAGTGGATAATTAACAAACTTAATATAAGGAACCATAAAAGTAATTATTGGTGTTTCTCTTGTTGTTAATTTATTTGACAATACAAAATAAAAAGTAGAAAACACCCCTATATCGAAAATTTCATTAATAAAATGATATTTTTCTAATATATAAAATACAGCAATATAAATTAAAAAAAAGGGTAAAAGTAAGATCATCACAATAAGTATTAATAATCGAAGTATAATTAGTATCCAGAATATAGTCTCATAATTATTAAGTAATCCGTGTAAAAAGAATTTATATTTTGACCATAAAATGGATCGAGTTAAATCAACTAATTGAAGATATTGAAAAGAATAAAGAGATTTTGTATGTTGATATTCTATACTATAAAAAGGATGATCTATAATCATTGTTGTTTCTAATGAATATCTTAAAATATATTCTGGGTAATATTTATTCAATAACGGCGTTGTAGAAGTAATAATACTAAGAAACATCCAATTGTTTCCTAAATCTTCATTAAACCAACTTATACATTTTTTGTAGATTTCTTCTATTAAATCTAATTTATGTTCTTTAATTGCAAATGATAATAATTTGTCCCCATATTTCAAAAGATTTCCCTTATTATCTTTTACATATGAAATCCATTCATCACATATTTTAAAACTATCATAATTTAGTAAAGGTAAATTAAATTGTAAAGTATAATAAGGTTTTAATAATGCTTTAAAATCTCCAAAAAATTCCGGATCTTCAAAATTAAGTGTACCTACATTAGGATAGGTTAACTCCAAATAATTCCAATAGATTAAAGACATAGATTTCTTGTTTTCATTAAAATGATAAATTAAAAAACCTATTGTTGTAATTAAAATGATATCATCATCGGTAAATAACTTAATTTCAAGTAATTTAATTTTTCGAGCGTCACTAACGTTAAATTTTGTTATCTTTGTATCAGTTAATTCCCATTTTCTTTTAACATCAGCTTTTTTAAAAACTCGCAACATTATTTTATTATGACCAATAATTTTAATTTTCCAAACTTGTAATAATTTATCAGTTATTATAATTCGTTCAACTAAATTTTGATCATTTTGTTTTAATTTTCTTTTATATTCACTTTTAGAATTTGATAATTTTTGAAACAATTCACGTATTTCATCCATATATGATTTAAATAAATTAATATTTAGGTGTTCGTCGAAATAGTCATTACTGTCTTCAATAACCTGTACATCGGAATTTTGGGATGAAAAATTTATTTTTGATATATTTTCTTCTAATTTAATTTTCCAAACATTTCCATCTAAAATTCCAAATGCGTATTTATCTGTAGTTTGAAAGTTACTTGGAAGAGTTTGTAAATTTTCGTCCTTTAATCCTAAACGGGTTAAACATTTTTCCCAACAATATTCCATAATAGGATTTAGAGTTTTACTACTTAGTAAGGGAAGTAATGAGGGCAATAACTTAGAATATTTCACCGATTTATATAGTGAATTATCTGAATAATAGAAAAGAAAAAATAGTAATTAATACTTAATATTTTTTATACTTTTTTTTAACTTAGAATAATAAAGTAAAATAATACCATTATTCATATCCAAAGAAATAATAGGAATTGTGATTCAATAGAATATATAATAAATCCATCCATAATTCTTAAACAAATAAACATTTCATTGCTGGAAATTTTAAGCTCCCGCTTACTATAATGTGACTATTAAAAATAAGTAATAATTAATTATACTGTATATTTATATATAAAATACGGTAAATATTTTGAATAGTTTAACGAATATTAATTACCTTAAACTCCTTGTCATTAATATAAAATATTTTTGTACCCTTTTCAGCATCAAGATCCCATTCATAAATGGAATTATTTGAAATTAAATAAAGTTTATCATATTTTGACATATTTATCAATTCAAAATACTCAGGTATCTTGTAAATTCTTTTACAAATCCATTTGTAATTTTTCGCTTGTGTAGAATAAATCCAAATAATTTTATACTTTTTATGATAATATCTATCGTACGTATTCCAATTATCATATAAAAGAAATTCATATTTTAAATTAAAGGTATGATATGGACAACTTAATAATTCTATGTTTAGACTTAGTTTAATTTTCTGGTTATTATTAATATCAATTATTTCTATAAATATAAATTTGATAAATATTAATTAATGTATTAAATACATAATTAAATAATTAAAAATAATTCTTACTTAGCAAATACTCGTTTTTCTTGTAAAACGTATACGCAAGTTTCTTATCATCGGAAACACTTATTTGATCTATACTATCATTTACTTTGACAGGAGCGTCTGATTTAGTAAGTTGTCCCTCCTCTATATCTTTAACATTCCAACCGACGATTGAGTGATCTTCTGGATTGTAAACAACAAGATATTCTCCATTTGGTGATACTTTTATAATAGGTTTGTCGATATACGCCGGTTTATTGATATCGATATCACTATCATCGTTAATGATATCGTTTTCATCAATTTTATTAATTTCGTCCTTGAGATCGTTACTGATATCGTCGTCAACTTTTATGGAGATTTTGTCAGAACTCATTGGAACATATAGATTATATTTTTTTTATTTTTTTTTATTTATTAATTTATTGATGTACTGATCTAGCGACCAGCACTTATTTTTATAATAAAAAACTCTCGGTTACGATAGATATGGAATGTACCTTTCGGCAGTGCTTGAAAACAAAAAAAAATCGGATTTATATCCGGGTCAGATAATCCGGCGAAATCCAGATAGATTTTACAATTAAAATTTTTTGAAATTTCGAATTTCAACAAATAATTCATTTCATTGAATTTATGGCATGACTTTTATTTTGTGGCTTTTTATTTGTGGCTTTTTTAAATAAGTTATATTGCTTTTATTTAATAAAAATCTGAGGCTTTTTTAAAAAAATTCATTGTTTTTTTTAATAAAAGTTATGGAAAATTAATGGCTTTGTTAATAAAAATTTACAATGATTTTTTGTGGCTTTTTTTTTAATAAAAACTTGTGGCTTCTTTATTAAAATTTTATTAAACAACATTACAAACTAAGGAAATATAGTTTTCTAGCCATCTGATATGGAAAAAAAAGATGAAAAAAAACTATTTACCGTGATTTTCCTTATTGTGAGATGTTTATTTAAAAGGAATAAACTAAAACGAGTTAAAAATGATGTACAGGGCGTTAGTCTCCGTGGAAACCAGTTATTTACATCAGCCTCGATCTCATTGATCATCACGGCTCCGCCGTGATGATCAAAACTTCCCACATACAGTTATTACAGTATATACTGTAATTACAAATTCACTTTATAAATATTAAAGCTCTTAGCATAGATCGATTTAAGATGCCGATCATTTCGCAGATTCAGGCGAACACAGAATAGTAATTATAACTTTATAATTATAATAATAATCGATTAAATCTCATCACCGATTAATTATCCGATTATAGCAAATCTTGGGTCGTCCAGTTTTTATAACAAAAAAAAATCTTTTGGCGTTTAGAATAGAATACTTTCTATATAAATAATTTGAATTGTGTAACAAGAACCCGTGACATGTCTGCGCCCGATCTATTTATTATTTTGGCTATCAGGTCATGTGTACGTTCTGACACTGTTCTGACGGGGGCTCTCAAGTTAATGAAATTTAGTGAAAAAATTTTTTATTTTCGATCTTTTTTCAAAACCAAAAAAAAAAGTTTCCAGTTTTTTTTCAATACTAAAAAAAAAAAATTTTTTTTTTCAGCTTTTATTTTAATAACTTAAAATATTTTTAAAATTTTAAATTTTACATCATATTTAACATACATAGAAACAAATTCATGATCATTCTTATTTAATTTTAAAAAAATAAATTTTCTAATCCATAAACTGTAATTAATATATAAAATACTTTATCATGCATTAAATGAAAAATGTATATAATAACAATCACTGCGCATGTAATAAAATTTAAGGGCAAATTTTTCTTATTATGATAGCCATATTAAAAATTATGGTGCCGTATAGTTATTAATTATATAATTTATGTATGTAGATCAAAATCGGCTAAAATAAATTTTATTGGTTAAAATTGATGATTTTCGAATCCATAATTCTGGCCAAATTTTGCTTAATTCCGGCCAATTTTATAATGCCGGCCTAAATTTTATAAAAATTGAAAAATGCAGTTCAAATGTAACATTACATTTATATAAAATAACTTTCAAACTAAATATAGAAAATAATACTTCTTGACAACATCTAAGAGTGTGTTGAAAAATTTTTTCAAATACTTTTTGTTTTTTAAGGTGGATCTTAACTAGAAGTTGGTACATTTTATTTGCTAAAAATAAGGAATAATGAGAAAAACTTGAAATTTGTCAAATATAGTAAATAATTTAAAACTCCAAATTAAGACAGAAAGTATTTTATATAATTTTATAACAAAAAAAAAGCTTAAAAAAATATTAACTCTAATAAATTTTCAAATAAACCCAGAATCTATAAAGAAAAATTTCCCTTTTTTTCATTATATTTGTATAATAGTATTATAAATTCTTTATTATTTCAATGGTTTTAATTACAAAACAAACTATTTTCTAATTTAAAAAACAATTTGAATATTAAAATAAAAAAATTTCGTGATGAAATAAATAGGAATCTAATAATAAAACATGATTGGACAAAAGTGGATTTACTAAAAATAATGAAAATTTTGTAGTTTTTTTTTAATTTAAAAAAAAATATATTATTCAAAAATAAATCTAATAATACTCTTCCCTTCCTTTTTCCTATAATAAATAAAATTTTATCCTTATTTCATATTAAAAAATAGAGAAAATTTGATAAATTCAATAATAAACAAAAATCTTATTGGGTGACCGACCTTATTAACTTAATAAAAGCTGTTTCTTTTGAAAAGTTACACCTAAAAATAAAATATTTATTATTAGTTAAAGGATTCTCGTTAAAATTTATTGAAGTAAAAATTCTTTTTTTTATTAAAAAATCAATTTTTTTGTGTTTATACAAATACTACCCGAATAACTACCATTAAACCCTTAGAAAATCTTTTTTCTCTTGCAAAATTACATATATTTTTGCTATTAAAACTATATATTTATCCAAACTTTTAAAAGGATCTCAAAAAAAGTTCATTTTTTAACGTAAACTTCTTGTATATGCGAAGAGAAAAAAAAATTTCAAAAATGGAAAATTAACTTCAGAGACTAGTAAAGCACATGATGTTCTATCAAATTACTTAATTTGTATGGGAGTTACATATTAAAATTGACGGTTTATCATAAAATGAAGTGACTCAAATATGGTTACACGAATTTTTTTTAATATGAAAATGATTTGCATATTACATGCGCGGTGATTGATAATATAATATCAGATTAGATAAGCTTAATGACTTAATGAACGTAAAAATTTTTTGGCTAAAATAAACAAATTAGTAACGTTCTATAAATTTTTTTTTATAGGACCGCAGTCCGGACCGATCGGTCCCAGTCGTGAGTCGTGACCGATGAAGACCTGACCAAGACGGGCCAGACCGGACAGTTAACATCCCTCGACATCGTAATATTCTTTTTTTTAATAACTATCGTGTCAACACTATGATCCGATCGAAAATTGTATTTAATTTAACATTTACTGCATAAAGAATAAAAATTCGTATCTTTTCAAGACAAAAGTTTATTTAAAAAATTTATTTAATTTAATTAATAATATCCTAAATTTATTTGATTTAATTAATGAAATAAATATAATATCCTTTTCAATAACTAATACCTCATCTTGGAAATAAATATATATACTGTAGGCATACAGCTTATTATCCATATAGAAATTTAGAATAAAAACATAAAAATAATCTGCTAAAAAGAAAAGTTTAATGAACTAGAATAGTCAAAAATGGTACTAAAAAACGGTCGATAACAACAAATAAATCAGTATATTTGATTTGAAATATAAAAGTTATAAATTAATACATTAAAGCTCATCCAACTATCTAGTATTAGATAAATTTAAATTGTTTTATCATTAATAAATTGATTTCAGCACAATAAAGAAATTTTATAGTCTACTCATATTCAAATGTTTTTGTTTTATTTTTTTTCAGTTTCTAGTCTTGCTCACAAAGTGGGATAATAATATCCAAAACCATATATAATGCGAATAAATCTCCTCCTTTAGCTGCTTCTTGATATAATTCAAATGCTCTAATTTCATCTTTTTCAGTTCCTTTCCCTTTTTCATAACAATATCCAAGTTTAGTGATTGCATCAAGTTGACCTTTTCCAGCTGCTTTCTTATACATTTCAAATGCTCTAATTTTATCTTTTTCAGTTCCTATTCCATTTTGATAACATTTCCCAAGATTATTCATTGCATCAATATCTCCTTTTCCAGCTGCTTCCTTGAACAATTCAAATGCTCTAATTTCATCTTTTTCAATTCCTATCCCATTTTTATAACAATTTGCAAGATCACTGATTGCAGGAATATTTCCTCTTTTAGCTGCTTCTTTATATAATTCAAATGCTTTTTTTTTCATTCTTTTGAATTCCTATTCCTTGCTGAAAACAATAACCAAGATGACGTATATCACCTGAATAACGTAATTGTTCATTATCATCCGGTTGTATTTTTGCTTCTTCCCTAGTTGATAACTTAAAGGATGAGGTTAATGCTTTAGAAGATTCTTGTTCTTCTTCGCTCATATGTTCAATATTATCAATTTTAGATATAGTTTTTTGTTGTTTAGTTTGTGATTTTGCACTATTCGGTGCATTTGGACACTTTTCGTTAAGATGGGCTTGCAGTCTTTCGGGGACAGCTCGTTGAAAGTCCTTGGAGCAGTATTTACATTGTACGCGAGGATGTGATTTGTCATTATTACCAATTATTTGAAAATGTTTCCAAACAGGTCCTTTTTTTCTTACCATTTGGTATGATTTTTGTTTAGAAAAAAATTATTTTTAATCAAAGGAACGATAAAAAGAAACAAAATAAGAGACAGAAAGTTATGAAGGGACGAGTGATTTATACCTTTTATTCAATATATCACTAGTAAAAAAAAGGAAATATTATAATGATATATAACCCCTAGCATAGGCCAGTAAATCCGTCATGTGTTTCACGCTCTTTCACTTTCATAATACACAGAGTATCCTGAAAACATAAAGAATGTTATCACTTAATGAGTCGATCTACAGAATCGGCAAAATTAAGAATTTACATTAATCCATTTAGTAACATGGCAACCGCGTATAGTATTTTTATAGTTAATTCCGCACCGTGATAAAATTAGTTTACTATTTTTTAGAAAAAACTGTGTTAAAATAATTAAAAAAAAAAAGAAAACTTTATATTTAATAATTTTTTTGAATGATTTTAACGCTCACCAGGGGTAAAATTCACCAGGGGCAAAAAAATCACCCTACCTGAGGTGATCTTTTACCATATTATTAAATATTTATTATATTTAAAAATAATTTTTAATACAACATTTATATAATCGAAAATATAATAAAATTACAATATAAATGAATAAAACCATTTAAAAATTATTTTACATAAAATATTGGAAAATTTAATGTATTTGTTAAATTTAGCAAAATTTTAAAATTTATAAAAATAATATTATAGCGAATGATTGGCTGTCATTGTGTCACTGCGTGGCACATGACAACAATCATTCAATAGATTTAGACGTTGTAACGCTCATTCCCATGATATAGGTCCTTATCACGTTGAGACGTTAACAAATATTCCTTTATTTAATAATATAATATAATAAAAGTATAATATAATGATAATAACCATATTAAATTTATATATGAGAATTCAAAAGAATTCTCATGCGTCTATATCGAATTTATTCCCTATTTTATAATAAATCATAAATTCAACCATTTTCTAATTATATTATTCACGTCAATTTTCCAAATTTAGGTTTTCCATTTCGGCATTACAACGTTTCCTAAAATTTAAGTGAATGTTTGGCCAAGAATAGAAGTCCTTTTTTTCGGGTCATATTTTTTCCGATACATTGAGAAATTCCTTTGAAATAAACCATGCCAATAAATATGTTAAATAAATAAGATTAATTATGGCGAAAGTTTTAAGACATAAGAATCCTTATCAACATTTGTTCCAATAAAATTGGTTCAAAATGAGTATAAATTAAATATTTTCACAAATAATTGTTATTATATATATATGTGTGTGCGAGTGTACAAAGCCATTACACTCACATTATTAAATTTCACCTTGAAATTTGTTTGAAAAATGTGGTAATAATTCAAAAATCTTGTTATACTCACTAGTATTACAATCCGTCTATCCACCATCTGAAGATATAGTGCATCTGCGGATACGGATTCCATAAGTATTATTGAGTTAACATAATATTCGCCATCTACGGATACAGATTAAAACAATAAACAAAGATTTCTCTCTAATACTGAAATTTGTATTAGGAGAATTTATAAATTATTAATATTGATTAAAATATTTTCCTAATTTCTATTTTAACATTTTTATCAGTATACTTTCAATTTCATATACTTCAGAAATAATACGTGAGAACTTTTTGTAATTTAAAAGACAAAGTGCTGTAGAGTTGCAAATTTGCATATAACATCATTATTACATCATTATTAAGGGAATTATTATGCTTGGTAATATTTATTGTGTATATCCCCGACTAAGGGAATTATAATGCATAAATTATAATATTAATAATAATTATCAGCATAAGGAAACCATATTAGTGTACACGAGTTTTCAGATTCAAATAATAAAAAGTATATATACCGTATATGTTCTTATATGATGTACTTCCAACTTTTTTATATAGAAAACATGGTTATCTAGTGTTGACGAAGGTAATCAGATAATTTTAGCTAGATTATTGATTGGTTCGAATTAATGATCACGTAGTGACGTGATTAAATGGTTGATTGATTAAATTTAATCATCAAAATTTACAATTCGGGCCAAAATTAGTCATTTGGAGATGATCGGCATACTCGTGATATTTATCTAATGTTTTGATCGAAGAAAGCTAAATTTTTTTATCGATCAATCATCAAACACGCATTACAAATTCCTTACAAAGAATGTTCTGTTGAAATTTCTTTTTAATTTTGGTAAGTTGAAATTGGGCCATTTTCTTTATCTGTTTATTTTTATTATTTCTTCAGTTTTTTTTTTATTTATTTCAATTTTTTTTATTTTTATTATTTTTTTTATATCATTTTTTATATATTTTATCCTTTTTTAATCTTACATTGTTTTTAGTAGAGGAATAGTAACAGAGGAACTGGGGGAAGACATTAAAAAGAAACTGACTTTCCTGGAGGCTAACCCTGACTAGAATAATAAATTAGCTTTTCTTAAATACTAAAGTCCACTTCTTTTTTATAGCCTTTGTCGTGTTGTTCTCGAAATTACTTTTACTTGAGGGATGTTAGACGGAGACTGGATTATTATTATTGTTGTTTTTTTTTTGATGTTTATAATTAAAAGACTTTTCTTATATGAAATATTGAAAATTAATATAAATTTTTTTTTAATACTTTATTTTGATAAAAATATGCTCAAAGCTATCAAAGTTTTTGCGTTCGCGTTCATTAGTAATAAACATCAAAAACTTACAACATTTTGTGTTTGTGATCGTCTTTATTTACAGTATGCGAAAAAGCGAAATTAATATTCAAATAGTCGGAAACAAATAACTTTATAATCACAATTAAAATGTCTTGGTCATCAATTTGAATTTTAATTAGTTAAAGATATTTTTTAAAAAATTCACATTTAGAATATTCTATTAACAATCAATAAAGTTTTCTCAATTTTCGTTAATTTTTATTGTAAATTCACGTTAATTAGTATAGATTTTTTTTTTTTGAGAAAGTGCTTGAAATAATATTAGAATTCTCACAAATGATTTTAAAAGATAGTAAAATAGTAATCATATCTATCTGAGAATGGAATTTTTTTATTAGTATAGTATTCGGAATACGCTTGTTTATTTAAATAAAATATATTTTCACATAAATTTAATACAAAATAGATAAAAGTAATAATCTATAATTCCAGCGAACAAATGTAGAATCAAATTAAAAATAATAAAAAACTCTTATCCTCCTAACTTGTAAAAAAAAAAATTGTATAATAATCACGTCTTACATTTCTCCTAATAAGAAAAGTCTCCTGATTGTCAGGATTTTATTGTGCAATATCTCATTGTGCAGTATTTTGTTGAATATTAAGTTTATTTAATAAATCATTTTTTAATTCCGGGAATGCATTAGTATTCCATTCACCTCGATCCATCATGGCCTTAACTTCTTTTCGAATATCATCAAAATTGGCGTAATAATATCTTTTAAAAAAATAGTTTATATAAATATTAACATCGACCAATTACATTTTTTTTTTTAAAAAAAAGAATAAGAATAATTATTAACATACATTATTTCAGGAAACCATTCTTTCCAACGCCTCTGATGTGGTAACAGGTAAAATAACTCAATTTCAGCTAGAATCTGAGAGAAAATTAAAAATATTTTAGTACTCTTATAATAATTTCATATTAATAATGATGATGTTATTTATACCTGTGCCTTCAGCTTCAAATAAGAAACTCTATTATTATTTTTTTCAATTGCATTACTGAGTAATCCGATAAACAAATTCATAAGATATACAACAATCAAGAGTGAGAATAAGACAATCAAAATTACAAGCGGTGGATTGTTTAAATATGACCAATTATTAGATAATGCGCCTGAATCTCCTAATGAATTAAAAAGCTTAGAAATGTTTGCAAATTATTATAAAGAAATCAACAAATTTAAATTTGAAAATACCTGTTAAGAATAAATACGTTGCAAAAAGTGATGTTTTAAAATCTATAAACATATTTGTGTTTTCATTTGGCGGTTGAATCAAAAATGGGTTAGAATCAATAGTTCCATTTTCAAATATTTGATTATAAGTTGATGCCATATTCCAAGGATTATTAGGGTCATTATTAATAGAACGATTATCTAATGAAAAATCAGATCTTGGTAATAATAAAATAAAAAATGCATGTGCAAAACTTATTATAATAATAAATATCAGTACTAAAAAGGAAACAATCTCTTTTGCAACACTAATGATGATTGCAAAGTACACGCCAAAATATTCTAATGCTCTAAAAAATAATAAAAATTTTATATCTAAAAATAAACATGAAAAAGAAAGCAATGAAATTATCTTATCATTCATTTCATCAATTTGAAGCCAATAAATAGAAGTATAAATTGGAAGCACATATGCAATTATATCTATAATATTAAATGATATTATTAATTTTTTTTTTTTGTTTCTTAAAATATATAAATTGATTAATATAAACAAATATATATACCAAATATATTCCAAAAATCACTAACCCATTTAAGAGGATTGTAAATAAACTGACGAACTTCAAAACTCAAATGAATAAATCCAAATACAATTGAAGCAATCAAAAGTTTTTTTCGAATATCATCATCAATATATTGTTGAGGAATTGTTGCAGCAGCAGTAAAGCATCCAAGTAAAGCTATAAATCCAATCCAAATTATTGAATAATAATATTTTCCATAAGTATTCCATTTAAAATTAATTATAGCTTCTCCATTCCATGTATTATAGATATCCCTGTTCATTGTAGTTTCAACAAATGGACTAGGTTGAGGTTTAATTAATTCTGAAAACCAATTATAACGTTGTGGATAATTAATAAATTTAATATAGGGAACTATAAAAGTAATTGTAGGTGTGTCTCTTGTTGTTAATTTATATAACAATGCATAATAAATATTAGAAAATAAATCCATTAAACCAATATTACTAATAAAGTGACATTTGTCTAATATATAAAACATAACAATATAAATGAGAAAAATGGGTGGAATTAAGATCATCACAAAAAGTATTGATAATTGAATTATTTTCAGTATTAAGTACATAGTCTTATGATTTTTATGAAATTTAAATAAAACCATATAATATTTCAACCATAAAATAGATCGAGTTAAATCAACTAATTGAAGATATTGAAAAGAATAAAGTTGTGATTTCGTATGCTGATATTCTATATTATAAAAAGGATGATCTATAATCATTGTTGTTTCTAATGAATATCTTAGAACATATTCTGGGTAATGTTTATTCAATAGCGGCATTGTAGAAGAAATAATACTTAAAAACATCCAATTGTTTCCTAAATCTTCTTTAAACCAATCTATACATTTTTTGTAGATTTCTTCTATTAAATATAATTTATGTTCTTTAATTGCAAATGATAATAATTTATCACCGTATTTCAAAAGATTTTCCTTATTATCTTTTACATATGAAATCCATTCATCACTTATTTTAAAACTATCATAATTTGGTAAAGGTAAATTAAATTGTAAAGTATAATAAGGTCTTAATAATGCTTTAAGATCTTTAAAATCTTCCGGAATTTCAGAAATTAAATTTACCATAGGCGTGGTTAACTCCATATAATTCCAATAAATTAAAAAAATAGTTTTCTTGTTTTCATTATAGTGATAAATTAAAAAACCTATTGTTGTAATTAAAATGATATCATCATCGGTAAATAACTTAATTTCAAGTAATTTAATATTTCGAACGTCACTAACGTTAAATTTTGTTATTCTCGTGTAAGTTAATTTCCATTTGCTACTAATATCTGCTTTTTTAAAAACTCGCAACATTATTTTATTATTATCAATAATTTTAATTTTCCAAACTTGTAATAATTTATCAGTTATTATAATTCGTTCAACTAAATTTTGATCATTTCGTTTTAATTTTCCTTCATATTCAATTTTAGAATTTGATACTTCTTGAAACAATTCACGTATTTTATTCATATAAGATTTAAATAAATTAATATTTAAGTATTCATCGAAATGGTCATTAATGTCTTCAATAACTTGTACGTCGGAATTTTGGGATGAAAAATTTATTTTTGGTATATTTTCTTCTAATTTAATTTTCCAAACATTTCCATCTAAAATTCCAAATGCGTATTTATCTGTAGTTTGAACGTTACTTGGAAGAGTTTGTAAATGTTCGTCCTTTAATCCTAAACGGTCTAAACATTCTTTCCAACAATATTCCATAATAGAATTTTGAGTTTTACTACTTAGTAGGGGAAGTAATGAGGGTAACGAGGGTAATAATAACTCGGAATATTTCACCAATTTATATAGTGATGTATCTGAATAATGAAATAGTAATTAATACATAATATTATTATTACTTTTTTAACCTGGAAAAATAAAATAAAATAATACCATTATTCAAATCCAAAGAAACAATAGGAATTGCTGATTCAATAGAATAAATAATAAATTTATCCATAATTCTTAAACAAATAAACATTTTATTACTGGAAATTTTGACATCATGTTTAAGTTGTTTAAGTTCCCGCTTGATATAATGTGACTATCAAAATAAATAGTAATAATTAATTATATATATATAATATACAGTAATTACTTTGAATAGTTTTAACGTATTAATTACCTCTAACTCCCTATCATAAAATATTTTAATACCTCTTTCAGTATCAAGATCCCATTCATAAATGGAATTATTTGAAAATAAATAAAATTTATCGGCATATTTTGATATATTTATAAATTCAAAATACTCAGGTATCTCGTAAACTCTTTCACCATACCATTTGTTATTTTTCGTTTGCGTAGAAAAAATCCGAATAATTTTATACTCTTTATGAAAAAGTTCCTAGTATACTTTCCAATTACTATATAAAATAAATTCACCTTTTAAATTAAAGATATGATGACGTGAACCGATAAAATCATTTGCGCCCAGATTTAGTTCAATTTCCTGATTATGATTAATATCAATTATCTCTAATAAATATAAATTTGATAAATGTTAATTAATTTATTACATACATAATTAAATAATTAAATAAGCCTTACTTAGACAACACATATTATTCTTGTAAAACGTATACGCAAGTTTCTTATCATCGGAAACACTTATTTGACTTATACAATCATTTATTTTGACAGGAGCGTCTAATTTAGTAAACTGCCCTTCTTCTATACCTTCAACATTCCAACCAACGATTGAATGATCTTCTGGATTGTATATAACAAGATATGTTCCATTTGGAGATACTTCTATAATAGGTTTATCGATATATGGTTCGACATCGTTGTCATTAACGATAGCGTTTTCATTATCAATTTCATTGATTTCGTCCTTGAAATCGTTATCGATATGATCGTCGTCAACTTTTATGGAGATTTTGTCAAAACTCATTGCAACTTAGAGAATATATTTGTTGTTTTTTATTTTTATTTATTTTTGTTTTTGAGTTTTATTTTATTTTATTTTTTATAAAAAAAGGGATTATGACGATTAACACTTTTATTTATAATAAAAAATATATATCTCTCTCTGTTACGATAGCTAGAATGTACCTTCTCGGTTGCATTCTTCACGCAATTTAGAAACATTTAAGGTTAAAATTTTTCATTATAATGACTTTATAAGGAAAAAAAAGATTAGATCTTTGTTATTGAACTTGCATTAAAAAAAGACTATCCTAACATGTAAGATTAAAATTTATCATTATAATGATTTTGCATTTTAATATTGTTACAGGGGTGATTAGTGCCTGATAAGAGTTGTACGTCTCGGTTGCATATACACTAATTTGTTAATGTTCAACATAGGGATTGGAAACGGTTAATGTTAACCGGTTAATTAGCCGGTTAAGACGGTTAACCGGTTAAAGGATTTTGAAAATCGGTTAACCGGTTAAAACTATATTTATCATAATTCTAGTCAGATTTATATAATGCGGCCCAGAGATATGTAAATTGCGGCCACGTGTTCCTAAACTTGAAGTTTTAATGCCGAATTTTTTTCTATTTATTTATAATAATTTTAGTGATATATAGTCTTCCTATAACTAAATATGCAAGTAAAATCAAAAATTGGTACAATTTGCAGTAAAAAAAGTTTTTAAAATATTTTTAATATTAACCGGTTGTTAACCGGTTTTAACCGGTTAAGGTTTTTTTGGACGGTTCCAATCCCTAAGTTCAACATGTAAGATTAAAATTTTTCATTATAATGGTTTTACAAGGAAAAATTATTTTTTTGATATATATCCACGTAAGTGATATAATCATTTAAATTTTACCCAAAGCAGGGAACAAGAATACTCAATCTATACACAGTATTAAGGTATAACTGTGTTGAAATAATTAAAATTATTAACGTAAACAATTATACCTTTCTTGGCTGCATATGCATTCTAGATATAAAATTTACAAAAAAAATACGCAATCAATTCTTACATTGTAATGAATTTACACTAGATCTTTTTCGGTTCCACATCACTCTGCAGATACAAAGGTACAAATATTTGATTGATCTTCAAATCTTAAATATCTAATCTAAATATGAGAGTCCATAAAATTTTATTGTAATGGCTTTAAAAGTTTAGACATTTGCTATTATTGAGGGTTTTACAGCATTAAAATAATTTTATTGAATATGTAAAATACAGGAAAATAATAATAGCAATATTAATTGCTTTAAATGTTTAGACATTTGCTATTGAAGGTTTTGCCAGTAATATTTTTCTTGTTGCATATGCATTCTGAGAATACAAAAATTCATTAAGGTTGTTCCAGAATCATCATTCGAAATTGATTTCCAAATTACGTAATAAATTAAAAATTTTTTTTTTATCGACCCCTTTCTTTGAAGTACAGTTTACATCCTTTGATTCTTACGTCCAATACTACCTGTCTTGAGAAGCATAGTTTATTATTGTCCGAAGCGAAGCGAAGGACTATATATGTCTACGTATCGTGAAAAATGATCAATTACGCAAATTTCTCAACTGATTTAAAATTCACTCAGATTGAATTATTCAGGTTAGACCCGAATTTTGCGGAGCACTAGATATGCCTTATAAATAACTATGTTTCAAGTGTAATTTATGCAAAACCGTATATTTATAGATTTTTACGGGGTGTAAATTTCCAGGGATTATACATATTTGACAACTTTACGCTAATATTCGCCTCATATAATCTCCTGATGTGATATAATTTAAATTTCTCTGTCACGTAACCGGTGACATTTAAAGAATGTGAAAATAAATTTTGGGAGGCAAAAAAAAATTTAAATAAATATAAACAGTGAAAATGCCGGTAATGAGTATTATTAGGTCACGTGCTGTGAAGGTGTGCGTCCTTATTGTAAATCGGGGTGTAGGTTAACTAATATGTGACATCATATTGGATATATTTGTAAACAAAATATATCAGATAAATAAAGTTTTCTCAATTTCCGTTAATTTTATTGTAAATTCATGTTAATTAGTGTAGATTTTTTTTTTTGCTTGAAATAATATTAGAATTTTCACAAACAATTTTAATTGCCAATCCGTCTAAAATCGACACTGCGTTACTATAAAATTCGGGGTTAAAATCTGCTAATTTTGTGCTAGAACACAAACTTTAAAAAATATATTTCATAAACAGCACATTAACCATAAATAAAATTCACATGAGATACTGAAAAAATACTCGAAAAAAAGAGAATTTGCAAAAAAAAAATTATATGTTACATATTCAAAATAATGAGTTTATTTATTATACACGCGCGTCATATTTACACCATTAAAATATAAGAAATTTCAATATTTTATTTTACTATGTTATGTAATTTAAATTACAAAAAAATATTTTTGGCTTTCTAAGCTTTTTTTAAAGACTTTTTTAAAATAATTTTTTTTCATAGTACTTTTATTTGTGAATTGGGTGGAAGTTTATCCCGCGCGTAAAGATGTAAAAAACGCTTTTTTTTTATTATTGTTATTATCCCGAATTTTATTAGTAACGCAGTACCGATTCTAGACGGATTGGCAATTAAAAAAAATAGTAAAATAGTAATCATATCTAATCTGAGAATGAAATCTTTATATTAATGCAGATATTAATGCAGTTATTCAAAAAATACGCTGGTTTATTTAAATAAAATTTAAATAAAATTACAAAATCAAAATCGATAATAATAATAATCTATAATTCCAACGAATAAATTGTAAAATCAAATTAAAAATAATAAAATTCCTAACTTGTAAAAAAAAAAATTCGTATAATAATAATCACGCCTTACGTTTCTCCTAATAATATCCATAAAAGTCTACTAATTGTCAGAATTTTGTTTATCAGTTTTAATATGAAGTATCTTTAATAAATCATTTTTTAATTCTGGGAATGCATCGGTATTCCATTCATCTCGATCCATCATAGCCTTAACCTCTTTTTGAATATCATAAAGATTGGCGTAATAATATCTTTTTTAAAAAAATAGTTTATATAAATATTAGCATCGACCAATTACATTTTTTTTTTTAAAAAAAAAGAATAAAAATAATAATTAACATACATTATTTCAGGAAACCATTCTTTCCAACGCCTCTGAAATGGTAACATGTAAAATAACTCAATTTCAGCTAGAATCTGAGAGAAAATTAAAAAATATTTTAGTACTATATATAATAATTTCAAATTAATAATGATGATGTTATTTATACCTGTGTCTTTTGCATCAAATAAGAGACTCTATTATTATTTTTTCCAATTGCATCACTGAGTAACCCGATAAGCAAATTCATAAGATATATAACAATAAAGAGTGAGAATAAGACAATCAAAATTACAAGTGTTGGATTGTTTAAATATGACCAATTAGATAATGCGCCTGAATCGCCTAATGAATTAAAAAAAAGTTTAAAAAATACTCGTAAATTATTATAAAGAAATCAACAAATTTTAAATTTGAAAATACCTGTTAAGAATAAATACGTTGCAAAAAGTGATGTTCTAATATCTATAAACATATTTGTGCTTTCACTTGGCGGTTGAATCAAAAATGGGCTAGAACTAATAGTTCCATTATCAAACATTTGATTATAAGTAGATGCCAAATTCCAAGGATTATTAGGATCATTATTATTTGAAACATTATTGAATGAAAAATCAGATCTTGGTGATAATAAAATAAAAAAGGCATGTGTAAAACTTATTACAATAATAAATATCAGTAATAAAAATGAAATAATCTCTTTTGCAACACTAATGATGATAGCAAAGTACACGCCAAAATATCCTATTGCTCTAAAAAATAATAAAAATTTTATATCTAAAAATAAGCATGAAAAAGTAAGTAATGGAATTATCTCGTCATTTATACCACCTATTTGAAGCCAATAAATAGAAGTATAAATTGGAAGCACATATGCAATTACATCTACAAATAATTTTAGATAATATTATTAATTTTTTCTTAAAATATGATATAGATTGATTAAAATAAACAATATACCAAATATGTTCCAAAAATCGCGAATCCATTTAAAAGGATTATAAATAATTTGACGAACTTCAAAACTCAAATGAATAAATCCAAATACAATTGAAGCAATAAAAAGTTTTTTTCGAATATCATCATCAATATATAGTTGAGGAATTGTTGCAGCAGTAGTAAAACATCCAAGTAAAGCTAAAAATCCAATCCAAATTATTGAATAATAATATTTCCCATAAGTGTTCCATTTAAAATTAATTATTGCTTCACCACTCCATGTATTATAGATATCCTCGTTCGTTATAGTATCAACAAATGGACTAGATTGAGGGTTAAATAATTCTAAAAACCAATTATAACGTTGTGGATAACTAACAAAATTAATATATGGAACCATAAAAGTAATTGTTGGGATTTTTCTTGTTGAACTTAATTTATCTGACAATACAAAATAAACCCAAGCAAATATCTCCTCAGTTCTCATATTACTAATAACATGAAATTTTTCTAATAAATAAAACACAGCCATATAAATGAAAAAAATGGGCAAAAGTAAAATTATCACAAAAAGTATTGTATATTGAATTATATTCACTATTTTGTATATAATCTTATGATTATAACTCATTCTGATTAACACCGCATTATATCTTAAAAATAAAAGAGATCGAGTTAAATTAACCAATTTAAGATATTGAAAAGAATAAAGTTGTGATTTCATAAGTTGATAATCTATACTATAAAAAGGATGATCTATAATCATTGTTGTTTCTAATGAATATCTTAGAACATATTCTGGGTAATGTCTATTCAATAGCGGCATTGCAGAAGAAATAATATTTAAAAACATCCAATTGTTTCCTAAATCTTCTTTAAACCAATCTATACATTTATTATAGATTACTTCTATTAAATCTAATTCATGTTCTTTAATTGCAAATGATAATAATTTATCACCGTATCTCAAAAGATTTTCCTTATTACCTTGTACATATGAAATCCATTCACCATTTATTTTAAAACTATTATAATTTGGTGGTAAAGGTAAATTAGATTGTGAATCATAATAAGGTTTTAATAATACTTTAAGATTTTTAAAATCTTCCGAGATTCCACTAACATTTACTAAAGGCGTGGTTAACTTCATATAATCCCAATAAATTAAAGAAATGGTCTTGTTTTCATTATAGTGATAAATTAAAAAACCTATTGTTGTAATTAAAATGATATCATCATCGGTTAATAACTTAATTTCAAGTAATTTAATATTTCGAATGACACCAACTTTAAATTCTGTTGTTTTTGGTTTAGTTAATTCCCATTCGCTACTAACATCTGCTTTTTTAAAAACTCGCAACATTATTTTATTATTATCAATAATTTTAATTTTCCAAGCTTGCAATGATTTATCAGTTATTATAATTCGTTCAACTAAATTTTGATCTTTTAGTTTTACTTTTCTTTCATATTCAGTTTTAGAACTTGATACTTTTTGAAATAATTCACGTATTTCCTTATTATAATATTTAAATAAATTAATAGTTATGTAAACATCGAATTCATCGTATTGGTCACTAATGTCTTCAATAACTTGTACGTCGGAATTTTGGGATGAAAAATTTATTTTTGGTATATTTTCTTCTAATTTAATTTTCCAAACATCTCCATCTAAAATTCCAAATGCGTATTTATCTGTGGTTTGAACGCTACTTGGAAGATTTTGTAAATTTTTGCCTTTTAACCTCAAACGGTTTAAACATTCTTCCCAACAATGTTTTATAATTGAATCTTGAGTATTACTACTTAATAGGGGAAATAATGAGGGTAACAAGGGTAATAACTCCAAATTATATATTGAAGTATCTGAATAATGGAAAAGGAGGAATATTAATTAATACATAATATTATTTATTATACTTTTTTAACTTGAAAAAATAAAATAAAATAATACCATTTTCCAAATCCAAAGAAAAAATAGGAATTGCTGATTCAATAGAATAAATAATAAATTTTTTATTCATGATACTTAAACAAATAAACATTTCATTACTGGAAATTTTGATATCATGTTTAAGATTCCGCTTGTTACAATGTGACTATTAAAATAAATAATAATTAATTATATATATAATATATGGTAATTACTTTAAATAGTTTTAACGATTAATTACCTTTAACTCCCTATCACAAAATATTTTTATACCCTTTTCAGCATCAAGATCCCATTCATAAATGGAATTATTTGAAAATAAATAAAGTATATCGGCATATTTTGATATATTTATCAATTCAAAATACTCAGGTATCTTGTAAATTCTTTCACAATACCATTTGTTATTTATCGTTTGCGTAGAAAAAATCCGAATAATTTTATTCTCTTCATAATAAAGTTCATCGTGTATTTTCCAATTACTATATAAAATAAATTTACCCTTTGAATTAAAAGTATGATGACGTGAACCGGTAAAAGCACCTCCGCCCAGATTTAGTCTAATTTCCTGATCTTTATGATCAATATCAATTATCTCTAATAAATATAAATTTGATAAATGTTAATTAATGTATTAGTAAATTCATAATTAAATAATAAAATAAGTCTTACTTAAACAACATTCGTTATCCTTGTTAAACGAACACGCAAGTTTCTTATCATCGGAAACACTTATTTCAGTTACTTGGATTTTACTATCACTTATTTCAGTTATTTGGTCTTTACTATCACTTATTTCAGTTATTTGGTCTTTACTATCACTTATTTCAGTTTTTTTGTCTTTACTATCATTTACTTTGACAGGAGCGTCTGATTTAGTAAGTTGTCCCTCCTCTATATTTTTAGCATTCCAACCGACGATTGACTGATCTTCTGGATTGTAAACAACAAGATATTCTCCATTTGGTGATACTTCTATAATAGGTTTATCGATATACGCCGGTTTATGGATATGGACATGGTTGTCAACGTCGTCAACGTTTTTGTTATCAAGTTTATTAATTTCATTCTTGAGGTCGTTATTGTTATCGTCATCAATATCATCAATATCGTTATTGATATTTATGGAGATGTTTTCATGACTCATTAGAACTTAGGGAATATAAATTATGTTTAAGTTTATTTTAATTTTATTTTATTTTTTAAAAAAGGGATTATCACTAACGATTAACGGCTTTTATTTTATAATAAAAAAAAAAAAATTGCAACTATAGATATAAAATGTACCCTCACTACAAATTTAGAAACATTCGTTGATTAATGTTCACACGTAAAGTTGAAATTTTTTCATTATAATGACTTTACAAGGGAGAAAAAAATTAGATTTTTTATTTTAATAGGCGATTGCCCGATAAGAGTATTTTTTTCCCCAAAAAATGGACTATATTAACGATTGTTACTTCTATATTTATAATAAAAATAAACAGTCTGAATGCACGTCTCGGTTGTAATTTGTTTATGTTCAACATGTAAGAACAAAAAGATTAGATTTTTTTATTGTTCTTTGCATGTTAATATTGTTACGGAAGTGATTACCTGATAAGAGTTGTACGTCCCGGTTGCATATACACTAATTTGTTAATGTTCAACATGTAAGATTAAAATTTTTCATTATAATGGTTTTACAATGAAAAATTATTTTTTTTGATATTGATTTTAATATATCCACGTAAGTGATATAATCAATTAAATTTTACCCGAAGCAGGAAACAAGAATTTTCAATCTATACATATTAGGTTATAACTGTGTTGAAATAATTAAAATTATTAACGTAAACAATTAAACCTTTCTTGGCTGCATAGTATGCATTCTAGATATAAAATTTACAAAAAAAAATACGCAATCAATTCTTACATTGTGATGAATTTACACTAGATGGAAATTTATCTTTTTCGGTTCCACATCACTCTGCAGATACGCAGATACAAAGGTACAAATATTGATTGATCTCCATAAAATTTTATTGTAGTGGCTTTAAAAGTTTAGACATTTGCTATTGAGGGTTTTATAGCATTAAAATAATTTTACTGAATATGTAAAATACAGGAAAATAATAATAGCAATATAAATTGCTTTAAAAGTTTAGACATTTGCTTTGAAGGTTTTACCAGTAATATTTTTCTTGTTGCATATGCATTCTGAGAATACAAAAATTCATTATATAGACATTTGTCGTTATAAGGTTGTTCTAGAATCATTATTCGAAATTGATTTCCAAATTACGTAATAAATTAAAAAATTTTTTTTTTTATCGACCCCTTTCTTGAAATACAATTTTCATCCTTTGATTCTTATGTTCCGATATTACCTGTCTTGAGAAGCATAGTTTATTATTGTCCGGAGCGAAGCGAAGGACTATATATATATATATCTACGTATTATAAAAAATGACCAATTGCCTAATTTCTCTACTACCCACCAACTATACTAGGAAACGGGAACCGTTGTAAGTCTGGAGCGAGGTATAATAAATAAAGATGTAGCGATATTCTACTAATTAGCAGCATAACGCCTTGGAATTCCGGTAATTTTCTGCTGATTAGCAGCATAACGCCTTGGAATTCCGGTAATTTTCTGCTGATTAGCAGCATAACGCCTTGGAATTCCGGTAATTTTCTGCTGATTAGAAGCATAACGCCTTGGAATTCCTGGACAGAGAAACTCACGTGATTGAAAATTTACACGTTATTTCCATAGATCATCATAGTGCGTAGACACTAGGAAACGGGAACCGTTGTAAGTCCGGAGCGAGGTATAATAAATAAAGATGTAGCGATATTCTACTAATTATTAGCAGCATAACGCCTTGGAATTCCGGTAATTTTCTGCTGATTAGCAGCATAACGCCTTGGAATTCCTGGACAGAGAAACTCACGTGATTGAAAATTTACACGTTATTTCCATAGATCATCATAGTGCGTAGACATATATAGTCCTTCGCTTCGCTCCGGACAATTATATAGTCCTTCGCTTCCGCTCCAGACAATAATTTAAAATTTCACCGTCACGTGACCGGTTACATTTAATGAATGTGAAAATAAATTTTGTGAGGATTGTCCCTAAGATACCAAGATACCAGTGATGAATAGTATTAGGTCACGTGCTGTGAAAAATTGGTGGTAGGCGTGGGATCCTCCCGAAATCCCGACAACCATAATCCCGATGTGATAAAATCTTGACACTCCTATTCCCGACTAAGACAATATCCCGAATGATTAAAATACTGAAAGAATTATATCCCGAATAGTCCAAAATCTGGAATTCAAAATTCCCGAAAGTTCAAATTACTGATGAGTCAAAATCCCGACACAATAAAGAAAAGAATTTTTTTCATGTGACCATTTATAATAATATCGTAGTGATTGCACAATTGTTAATAATTTGCATAATTTGCCAAGGAGTTATTATGTCAATTACTACTGCGTGATCTCACTATATATTATACTGTAACATGTAAGTCATAAATCAAAATTGCAATTTTTTATCATTTAAATTGGAAATAGTGTCGCAAATTATATAGCCAGTAGGAAATGATCTTCCTAGTAAACAAAAATCAAAGAGATACTCAAAATTATAATATTGTGTCGGAATTTTGACTCATCAGTAACTTGAACTTTCAGGAAATTTAAATTCTGGATTTTAGACCATTCGGGATATGATACTTTCGGGATTTTGATCGTTCAGTATATTGTCTCTGTCAGAAATACGTGCCTCGGGATTTTATTATATCGGGATTGTGCTTGTCGGGATTTCGTGGTAAACCCGGTAGGCGTATATCTGACATCATATTAGATATATTTGTAAACAAATAAAAATAAATCTTTATAATAAATAATTCATATAAAAGAGTTCTTATTTCCTATTATAATTTAAATTTTTTGTTGTTTTATTAGATTTATAAATATATATATGAAAAATTATGGAAATTACACTGAGTCCGTTCCTCATGATGATTTTGTAATTAAAAGTTCAAGAATATGCAAACTTTTATAATTTTCAAATGCGAAAACTCAAGAGATCATCAATCTCAAAGATGTTCTTGCCCTTTCCTTATAAGAGCATCAAACTGGCCTTTGGCATATTTTGGTAAAGATTTCTTAATAAGGAGAGAATAATTCCACAAAATGTTAAAGACCGTTATCATGAAGCAGGCTGTGATGTACCAAGTAAATCACCCCGGTTTTTTGAGGAAATACGAATCCGGAAGGGTCCAATACGATCAACAGCAAAAATTATTTTCATGTCCATGTAAACATACACAACCTTTTCTGGAATTATTTGTAGACATATACTTCGTGTTGCGTCACAACTTAATTTAAATAAATTGCCAGATTCACTATTGGCGAAAAGATTCTCATTCAGCAGAATTGAAAATTGTTGAAGATTATGAGTATTTGTTGTCAAAAACTCTATACGAAATAAAAGATTTGGTCAAAAGAATTTTACTTTATGAATAATTCTTTGTTAGAAAATAAATTACAAATCATTTATAATAAACCAAAGAATAATGCTACTACTGTACTACAAAATGTAATTAACAACTAACAACTCCAATAAAACTAAATATTTTACATTAATTTTTTTTAATTATATTTAATTAGGAAAAAGAAAAAAATTAGCAAATGGTTCAACTGTTTGTGGCAGTAATTTATCAATACAAGAGAAAGAAAATATAGCAAATAAATTTAATGCATCTAGTCCTGTACGTAGAATATTTCAAAATTTGCCACAGATATCTATATTAGAATTAATGGACAAAGTGTGCAAAGATATGCATATAGCATACAATTTACGTCAAAAAATACTTTCACCTATTAAAAAAAATTCCCAAAAGAAATTCTATCAAAAAAAAGCCTTTGCCTATATTAAAAATAAAAATTCTCCAAAAATTGGTTTATAAAAAAAAAGCCAATAAAAAAAAAAATTCTTCGTGTAAAAACTATGCTAAACTTAAAAAACATGTGATCTACAAGATAAAATTATCAAGTTTAGTTGGATAAAACCTCAAGCACGTGATAGATAAACATCAAGCAATGGACAGATAAAAAATATGTACTCGGCTTGCCATAAGAATATAATTATCATCCTAAAAATAAAAAACAGTACAAGCAAAAGACACGACATTTTCTAGATATTTTTGTTCAAAGCAACATTAAATTATTGACTTTAAATAACGATAACTTATTTTTAAATTTTTTTTTTTGATTTTAAAAATGAAGTTTATTTATAATAACAGGAAGGCGCATTCATTGTTTATCCTGGTAATAAATAATGGCGGATATATTTATCTGAAAACCATTCTTTTGAGGAAGGTTTACGCCAAGTGATAATATCAAATTTAATTTTTTCTGTTGATAATTTGAAAACATTTGAATTTGAAGAAAAAGTAAAAGCGAAATGAATTTCATTTAATATGATTATACTTAATTATTAAATAATGTATTTTTGAGAATTTGTTTTTTGCACATGGGGACCCGGCTGCGTTAGTTGTTAATGAAAAGATAAAAGAATCCATTTTATTTCGGTGGGTTATAGTCATAATATTTATATATTTTGCAAGCATCACAATGCGTATCACCTTTATAACGACAATTACCATACAGCCACATCTCCAACGCGACCTTTTGTCCCGGTGAAGCAAACTCATTGGGATCATAAGTACTGGTCAACTCGTGATCGACAGCTCCTTCATACAACTTACTACAGTCTTTACCATCTCTCCCTCCTGAAATATTATTTTCAGTGTACCCGTTTATCCATCTTCGTTCATTCCAAAGAATGTAGGGAACTTTGTTTAGGATATAAAACTTAAAATCTGAAACAATCTCTATCCCCTGTTGTATACATTTATCGGTAGGTGGACCGTGTAAGGAGATTAAGACCTGATTGTTTGGAAGCCATTTTAATTCATTTACCCATATGTCTAAATAAATAACACAATAATAGAAACAGTAAACCGGCATGATTAATGTTATGCCATTTTTGATTAGCCTAATAACAAATCAAATAAAAGTCGTTTTTAGAAAAGCTTACTATCACAATTATTATGAGTTTTCCAAGCGAAAGTTTTGAGGGAGTTAAGAAAGAACACAATAATAAAAAGGATAGTATATTTCATGTTTGAATCAGTGTTTGTATAATGAAATTATTTTTGATAATGAGGTCTTTTATAATTGTGGGAATGAATAACCTATTTGGAAACAAAATAGGAATTATCGGAAGGATCGACACCTACAAAATGAAATTTCTTTTAGCTTTTCATTCATTCGCATGATGAATTCATATTTGGTTATTTCATTTAATTTTTTTTAACCAAGTTGGTATCCCGATTCCCGAGTTATTAATCTTCCCAATAATCGTTTAACTACCTTATAATGATTTTAAAAAGGTTGATCAAATATCATGAATTTAATATAAGGGGGAAATCTGAAAATTTTAAAATTTTAAGTAATTTTGCTTGAAAATTTTAGTTGGATTATTATGTCAAATGTTCCGAAAATCACAGCTGATTTCATAATGTACGGACTTAACAAATTTCTGTAATAATCCCGTGATAAATCGCGTTGCCACATCAGCATACAAAAATAATCCTTACAAAATTGACGATCCCCCTTATCAAATTTAACTATTTATAATAAATGATTTTCATCGAAATAAATTCTAAGTCCATAAAATATTAGTCTCCCAATTTCAACCTGATGAGGTTCCCCCCTCCTGAAAATAATGTTTTTGATTATAAAATTCTCGATTTTTGATTTTCAACCCTATTTCTTATTATAATAATACTTTGAACTTTCCAATTCTACATAAAAATAAAAAAACTATGTAATACTAAACATTACATATGGTTTAGTTTATACTAATGATCCCGGAGTTAAATATATACTAAAACTAAATATAATACTGCGGATAATATAGTTATTGAGTATGATAATAACCTCCGATGTTGTATAGTATAGATTATCGAAATTTTTTTTTTATTCTTTTTTTTTAATAAATGAATTTTTGTTTTTGTTTTATAAAAAAATTATTTTTATTTTTTCATTAAAAAACTACTTTTTTAAAAAAAGTTTTAGATATTACCAGACTAGGAATGAACATAATTGAAATAAAAACGCTACCTTTGAAATTAGAATTTCACGAATTAGGTAAGAGCTAGGCACGGAGAGCAGGATTTAGAGACCATTTTACTAACACTTCTGAATTTTTTTTTATTTTGTAGATTCTACCGCATTTCCCTCTCTTTTGCTTTTCCTACTCCCTTCTCTTTCATATTTTGTTCTATCTCTCACCTTTCCCTTCGTTCTTTCCTTTATTTTTTCCCTTTCCTATTTTTTCTTTCGGTCTTTTTTCTTTTTTAAGTGTTCTTTGGACATGACATTTCGGTAAACCTTTTCTCTCGGACTCGGCATTTCAATAAGATTTCATATTTTTTTGTTTAACGAACTATACACTAACAGCGATTTTTTTCTTTTCTAGGTTTTGCTGTTTCTCTCTAGAATGGGGTGGGTGATTGATTTATTTTCAGTTTACTGTTTTCTTTTATCTTCATTACTAAAAATCTTCTTTCTTTTAAGTTTCAGTGGCTCATAGAAATGGAGTCCGGAACATTAATTTCTGTGAGCATTCTTATTGAAACCCTTTTTTTTTTAACAAAATGCTTACTAACGTTTTGTTTTCTTCCTTTTTAGATGGCCAAAGAACGCGCTGAATTTGGAGAGTAGGTTTAATTTCTTTTTTATGAAAAAAAGGAAAATTAAATTAAAATTCGTGTTTTTAACAAACTTTGTTTTTCCTTTTTTTTATTTTTTAGCCTTTAAGTTAACGCGTATTTTAAATGATTGATACTTTGAATTTGATTTTGATAACTAAAGAGAAGATAAGAGAAGTTTTTTCCTTTATCATTTTCTTGGACATTTTCTTGAACAAGCCTTTTGATTTCTTTAGAAGCATATCATCGCTCGAGTGTTTCACCAATGGCTAGGAGAATGTCATCAACTTCAGATGAATTCACCAGCAATTCAAGAGGAGGGAGATTGATGTTGATGAAGAAACGTAACCTGATTCTAGCAGGAAAAAACGTAAAAACGTCACTGATGGAAGGAAAGTTACCTCTAGTGACGAAACCTCAATCAAAAAATTAAAAAGATCGGGAGCTTACTGTATATGAGAGTTGTCCGCTACCTCTTCCAATAACCGCATCCACCTTGGAATCAAGTATAGACTCGATTAATTTTCGTGATCTATATCTGATATGTTAAAATTGTTAATGCCAGTAAAAAATCAGGATCTTATTAGAAGCCATTATAATTTTGGGAAACACTAAAGAATCATTTAGGACATTATAAAATTAATCATCCGAAACAGACTGCTAAGACGTTTGTCAATGACGGAGTTAGGGATCAGCTTGCTTAATACAGAAAGGAATTAATTTAAACTTTTTAGTGGGTGACAATGTTGTGGTGGAACAATTGAAGTTTCTCCGCAAGGACGAGATTGTAGTGATGTTTCTGCGCCTCAAGTCACTGAACTCTTCTATATGTAAAAGCATTTAATAAAGTTCGCTCATTCGGGTTCATAAGAATATGTTTTCGATTGATTTTTTCTACTGTGTTTGTAACACTTGTGGATCACAAGCTGTAAAGTTCTTGTGTTACTTGCCTTCCCGGCTCAAATAAGCTTAGCAAACAAGCATCTATATTTATTTAGACATATTTTACATGCATACAATATATATTTGAACAATTACATTGAAGAAAAAAAATTGGACCGCTATCACTAGAAAAATTACCAATTAGACTTATGTTGTTAAAAAAGAGGAGGATAACGCAAAGAAATGTGTAGAGAATTTAAGAAAAGGCATAGAAGTAGAAAACTATTATTTTATGACAAGTAGCAAAGATCAAATATATTATTTCTTGGGAACTGACTTAGGTAAGTTGCGAACCCACCCAACCGACTCGGCCGAGTCTTTCTTCTCCAATGTAAAACCCCACCCAATAGCAGTGAGGAATGAGGTTCCACCGACTAGAGCTCCACATACGTAGCCAGTGGTTTGTACCGGAAGGTACTTAACATGCATATCCAATTTCGTTCCAATTTCGTTCAGTTTCTTACTATTTTCGCTCAACTTCTTGCTAAGACCCTTAACATCTTCTTGAACACCCTTAATTTCACCCTTAAGTTCCGTCTCAACTTCGCTTAGCTTTTTGCTAACATTCTTAACATCACCCTTAAGTTCTTTGAGTGTGTTGTTGAAATTATTGATTCGAGGAACTTTAACGCGTCCTGTTTATTAAAAAAAGAACCGCAAAATATTATATACTTATACGAGTACAACTATTTTTATTCAAGAGGTAAAATACTTACCAGTGGCTAAACCACGAGAGAGACTTTGATAAGCAACTCTGCTTAATTGAAACATATTTTTTTGTTATAATCTATCGCGAAGAAATTTTTAGAATTATAGTGATCAAAACATTGGCGAAAAAAGTTATTATATATATATTTATTTATTAATCATTTAATTGATCATTACACAGAAAAGTTTATGAAACGTTTATGATGTAATCACTTAATTTATGAGTATACCACGTAAGTGATCAAACCATTGGCGAAAAAAGTTTATGATATATATTTATTTATTAATCATCTAATTGATCATTATACAGAAAAGTTTATGAAATTAATTTGATCATTATTGGTTTATGAGTCATCCAGTCAGGAATTTTATCATTATGACAAACCTTTATTAGAGTTGATTTACTAGAAATAAATACGAAGTGAAATTAATTACAACAATCACGAATTTTTACTAATGATTCTCTTTTCTTTCACTGTGAAGGAACTTATGTAATGCGAAAGTTATGACCCGCAGTCGATATTGATAATAAAAAGTTGGTTAGCCACCTTAAGGAGGCTATAAAAGATAGGATAGATGTTCCTGTTGGCTTCAAAACGAAGGATCCTATAAACCAAGCATATTGAAATCATTTTAAATGTATTTGATTCAATTTACTGATAGGTGGCGGATGTTGGTACTGGACACCATCAATTTTTTTCACCTCCACGTGACCTAATAATATTCATCATCGGCATCACATTTCACTGTTTATATTTATCTGAAGGACGTTTTTTTTTGCCTCCCTTAAATGTCACCGGTCTCATGGGTGAAAAATTCAACCTGCTTATACATCGCCACCCTTAAATGGCAATAATAAAACAAAAAAATTTGCATCGTTAGTGTTAAACTATTAAAAATTTCTCAATTTTCGTTAATTAATATGAAAATATTAAACTACCTAAATTCATGTTTATTAATCAATCGCTTTTTAAGTGCGAATATTTTTTTTTAGAGAAAGTATTTTAGAAATAATTATATTTTTAAAAAAATTAGATATCTTTTTACGAACGATTTAAAAAAAAAAAATGTACCATAATAGTAAGATTTATATGAGAACGAAATCTTTATATTAAATAAAATATTCAAAAAAATACGTTTGTTTATTTTCTCATAAATTGATTACAAACCTTTGGGATACAACAAATAATTTTCCATAATTCCCAATTATCAAAATGTAAAATTAAAAATAAAAAATAATATATATATAAAAATATAAATATATTCCTAACTTAATTTTAACCTACTCCTCCTCGCCTTCGGGTTCACTATGAACTTTTTTTGATAATTTTTGTCCTAATTCTGGGAACGCTTTTTTGAAACTTTTCCATTTATTTGGTTTCATTTCTCGGATTACTTTTTGAATATCATCAACATTCGCGTAATAATGCCTTCAAAAAAAAAGAAAGAAAGATTATAGAAATATTCGTATCGACCATACATTTTTTTTTTAAAAAAAAAAGAATAAAATTTTAAAATTAACATACATTACTTCAGGAAACCATTCCTTCCAACGTCTCTGAAATGGTAACAGGTAAAATAACTCAATTTCAGCTAGAACCTAAGAGAATATTAAAAATATTTTAGTATCATAATAATTTTTCATTGTTAATACTAAATAATGACGAAGTTATATTACCTGTGCCTTCTGCATAAAATAAGCTGCTCTATTATTATTTGCTTGTATCTCATTATTGAGTAACCCAATAAACAAATTCATAAGATATACAACAACCAAGAGTGAAAATAAGACAATCAAAATTACATGTGGTGGATTGTTTAAATATGACCAATTAGTTAATGCGCCTGAATCACCTATAAATTAAAAAGGTTAAAAAGATACTTTAGATTGTAAAAACGATAAAATTGTTTAAAAATTTAAATTTGAAAATACCTGTTAAGAATTTATAAGTTGCAAAAAGTGATGTTTTAAAATCTATAAACATATTTGTGTTTTCATTAGGTGGTTGAATCAAAAATGGGTTAGAATCCACAGTCCCATTTTCGTATATTAGATTATAAGTAGATGCCAAATTCCAAGGATTATTAGGATCATTATTAATAGTACGTTGCCCAAATGAAAAATCGGATCTTGGTAATAATAAAATATAATACGCATGCGCAAAGCTTATTACAACAATAAGTAAGAGTATTAAAAAGGAAATAATCTTTTTTGCAACATGAATCATGATTGCAAAGTACATGCCAAAATATTCTAATGCTCTAAAAAATAATAAAAATTTTATATCTAAAAATAAGCATGAAAAGGAAAGTAATTGAATTATCTTATCATTCATTTCATCAATTTGAAGCCAATAAAAAGAAGTATAAATTGGAAGCACATATGCGATTATATCTAAAATTTTAAATAATACAATTAATAAATTTTTTACCATAAATTGATAAGATTTATATTTATTTACCAAATATATTCCAAAAATCAAGAATCCATTTAAAAGGGTCATAAATAAACTGACGAACTTCAAAAATCAAATGAATAAATCCAATTACAATTGAAGCAACCAAAAGATTTTTTCGAACATCATCATCAATATATTGTTGAGGAATTGTTGCAGCAGCAGTAAAACATCCAAGTAAAGCTAAAAATCCAATCCAAATTATTGAATAATAATATTTCCCATAAGTGTTCCATTTAAAATTAATTATTGCTTCACCATTCCATGTATCATAGATATCCTTGTTCGCTGTAGTTTCAACAAATGGATTAGTTTGAGGGTAAAATAATTCTAAAAACCAATTATCACGTTGTTGATAATTAATGAATTTAAAATAAGGAACCATAAACATAATCGATGGTGTTTTTTTTGTATTTTTTGCTGTTAAATATTCATGGAATTTAAAATACTCAGCAGAAATACTCTCTTTTTCAATAATATTACTAATTAAAAGATATTTTTTTAATATATAAAAAATGGGAAAAAGTAAGATCATTACTAATGATTGAATGATATTAAATATCTTGTATATATTTTTATGACTGCTTTCTAAATTGTATAAAAATACATTATATTTTAACCATGGAATGGATCGAGAAAAATCAACTACTTCAAGTTGAAAAGGATTAAGATGATCTCCTTTACGTTGATATCCCTCTTTATAAGAAGGTTTATCTATAATCATATTTGTTTCATTTGTATATCTTGAAACATATCCCGGATAATTTTCATTAAGTGATGACATGTTAGAAGTAATAATACTTAAAAACGTCCTATTGTTTCCTAAATCTTTTTTAAAATTATTTATACACCTTGAATAGATATTTTCTATTAATTCTAAATCATGTTCTTCAATTGCATATTTTAATAATTCAGCACCATATTTCAGAAAACTTTCCTTATTACCATCTCTTATATATGACTTCCAATCCTCACATTTTTTAAAACTATAATCATTCGGTAAAGGTAAATTATGTTGTGAAGTATCATGATAAGGTTTTAATAATTCTTTAAATTCTTTCAAATCTATAAACGTTTCGCGACTTTCAGGAATTAAATTTATTAAAGGTTTGGTCAACTCCATATAATTCCAATAAATTAAAGAAATAGATTTCTTAATTTTATGATGATGATAATAATGATAAATCAAAACACCTATGGTTGTAATTATAATAATATCATCATCATTTAATAACTCAATTTCAAGTAATTTAATTTTTCGAGTATCCAAAATGTGAAATTCTGTTTCCCCATAGCCAGTTGATTCCCATTTGCTATCATTAACATTCACTTTTTTATAAACGTTTAACACTATTTTATCGAGTCCACAAATTTGAATTTTCCATCGTAATTTATCAGTTATTATATCCCGTTTTAATAAATCTTGATGTGGATCCGTATGATCTAACATATTCCTATATTTTTTTCCAGAATTTGATACTTTTTGAAACAAATCATGTATTTTACCCATATGTGGATTAAATATATTAATATTTAAGTGTTCATCGAAATGGTCATTACTGTCTTCAATAATTTGTACATCAGAATCTTGGGATGGAAAATTTATTTTTGATATATCTTCTTCTAATTTAATCTTCCAAACATTATCATCTAACATTCCAAATGCGTATTTTTCTGTAGTTTCAATAATTTCATAATTTGCTCCAATAATAGAATCTTGAATTTTACTACTTAATAGTGGAAATAATAAGGGTAATGAGGGAAATAAACCATGATATTTCGTCGACTTATAAAGTGAAGTATCTGAATAATGGAAAAAGGAAAATTGTAATTAATAATTGATAAAAAAAAATAAATAAATAAAAATAAAAATAGTACCATTTATATCCAAAGAAACAATACGAATAGCTAATTCGATAGAATAAATAATAATTTTATCCATAATTCTTATAAAAAGAAATTTATCCTTACGGGAAATTCTGATATTATTTTTAAGATCCTTACTGTCACTCTCACTGTCACTCTCACTGTCACGTGACTATTAAAAAATAAAGAATATTATTATTAATTATATAACGTAAATATAATATACATTTAAAAAAAATAATTTTAATGAGTATTAATTACCTTAAACTCCTCCTTACTAATATAAAATATTCTCATACCATGGTTTTCAACAAAGTCCCATTCAAAAATGGAATTTTTTGAAAATAAATAAAGTTTATTATTGACAACATATTTTGATATATTTATTACTTCAAAATCTTCAGGTATCAGGTAAATTTTTTTACAAAACCATTTGTTATCTTTAGTTTCTGTAGAATAAATCCAAAGAAAATTATGCTTTTGGTATTTATATTTACTGTTTATAACCCAATAATTACCATATAAAATAAATTCATTATTTATATTAAAATCATAATGCCACGAACAATTTTGATAAATTGTTTTCAAATGTAAATTTAGTTCAATTTCTTTACTATTATTATTAAGATCAATTATTTCTAATGAAATATAAATTTAATATATATTAGATAATGTATTAAATAAATACATGAATCAAATAATTAAATACTTCTTACTTGGGTAACATTTGTTGTTTTCTTCATAAACCGTATACGCAAGTTTCTTATCATTGGAAACACGTATTTGGTCTATATCTTTATCTATTTCAGGAATTTTAGGACAATTGGTATTAGTAAGTTGTCCCTCCTCTATATCTTTAGCATTCCAACCGGCGATTGAGTGATCCTTAGGATTGTAAGTAACAAGAAATGTTCCATCTGGGGATACTTCTAGAATAGGTTTATCGATACGCTGTTTCGGTTTATCTACTTCGTCATCGCTATCGGTATCGGTATAGTTGACAATATTTTTATTGATATCGTCGTTATTTTCACTAATGCTTATGCCAACAAAATCCATTGGAACTTGGAGAGTATTTTTTAAATTTTATTATTTAAAATATATATATATATATTTTTTAAAAAAAATAAGAAACTATGATTTATCTCGCTTTTTATCTTTAAAATAAAATTAAGTTGCCTGTTACACTAGATGGGAATTTATCTTTTGTTTGTACCTTTGCATCTGTGGAACCGAAAATATAAGATCATTTGACATGTCTCCATAAAATTTTTATTATAATGGCTAGACATTTTCTATTGAAGGTTATACAACATTAAAATAATTTTACTGAATATGTAAAATACAGGAAAATAAATAGCAATATGAATTGCTTTAAAAGTTTAGACATTTGCTATTGAGGGTTTTACCAGCAATATTTTGTTGCATATGCATGGACATTTGTCGTTATAAGGTTGTTCCAGAATCATCATTCGAAATTGATTTCCATTATAATTTACCAAATTACGCAATAATTAATTTTTTTAGATGATCTTTAACATGAGCTTTGATTTCCCCCTTGGATGAATTTCACAAGTTTATAATTTGATAATGTTACTCTCTTTTTTTGCTTTCTCGATCACTCCTGCCAGTACAGCGGCTGATACTACCTGTCCTGAGAAGCACAATTTATTACTTAGTAATATAAAGGAACATAAGTAATTATTATTAATAACAAAGTTATGGGCTTATGATAACATGAAAAATTGCATCAACCGCTCAAACTTTTTTACGAATAAAAAATTAAAAAATTTAAAATTTCTAATAACTCTCTCGCTGATTAAATTCCTACAATAAAACATAGAACGTAACATCATGGTTTATACACCATGTGATTGAAAATGCTGATCGATCGTCAACACATTTTTAATGCATTGTTTACTAAGTACCTGTTTATTCATTGTACGGAAATTTTTTAATCTTGAAAATTCTCCCCTCGGACGTTCGTTAAACGTTTAAATGCATCATGTAGATTCTCGTTCCCTTATTAGGAATCCTTTTTTCTAGAATATTATATAATTATTCTCGATCTGCAAACTTTGAAAGTAAAAAAGGAATCTGCGTTACAGGTTCATACTAATCGGTAAGATTAATGAAAGAAAAATATAAACAATACGTAATTTAACCTATTTTTTTGCCCGTTTTCCTTTCATACTATAGTATATCTTTTTTTTTTTTCTGAATGATTTCTATTTGAAAGACATTGTATCAAGGTTCCATTTATTTTGAATGATTATATTTGAAAGCCATTGTTTTACTTCTAAAAATGGTCAACTGATTGAAAGAACAAAGGAATATATATATAAATGTTAATTGTCTCATCCAAAAAAAAAAAAAATATTTTTTTTTCTTTCTCTTTCTCTTTATTCAAAAAAGAATTAATTTTTCTATTTTTTTTTATTTATAATAATAAATACTTTTCCTTGTGATGTTTCTAAAAAGGCTTGCGATTAAAAATGCCCGTAATTCACGCCTTTCTTTAGAAAATAACAATCAACAATCACAACAACAATCAATTAGTTCCAGTTCGGATAGTTCATTATCATTAACGAGTTCTTCGAACGCAAGACGTTCTTCTAATATTACTTCAATACCTGAAAATATTGAAGTTCATCCGCTATCTTTTGATGAACATGATGATAGTGGTAAAATACATAGACTGCGTAGATCCGCATCATCTTATTCTTTTAAAAAAGTTCAAGATACGAGAAGACATTCCGTTGGTCCTATTTATATCAAACAAAATATCGAACAAAATATCGAACAAAAAAGATTTGAACCTTGTTGTGATCCTATAATTATTAAAGAATTAAATGAACTTTCACAAGAAAGTTACGAAATTGTTAAATGTCCAAAAGTGCAAAATGATAAAAAATGGTATTTTAAAATTATTACCAAATTCAAAAAGTTCAAAATACGTTGCCATCAAGGACAAAAAAGTCATATCGTTACCGCAAAACGTATTAAAAATGGAAAGATGGTATGATTTAATTTAATTTGAAATTTTTTTTTTTATTTTCAATCTCATGAATTAAAATATTTTTTTTTTTTACAGGTTGTAATTAAACGCATTGAAAAGGTAATAAAATATACTATTTTATTAAATCTTTTTTTCTTTTCATACTTTTTTTATTAATACCAAAATTCTCTTGAATAAATCAGAAAAACCTTACAGGTTCGGATTATTACAAACCTGCATGTAATGTTGGTGCGGACTGCGAATGCGCTGGATGCATTATTTCAAAGTTACAATCATCTCCTCCTCTTTCAATTCTTTCAACAGGATCATCCAATCCAACGATCCATTCAGCAAGAATTACGTTCAATGAAGAATCATTGAATCCAACGATCCTTTCAGCAAGAATTACGTTCAATGAAGAATCGATTATTAAAACTGTAGCTGTTGATCCAAGTGAACAAATCTCTTTACAAAATTTTGATTCAACTCAAAATTCTCCACAAACATCAATTCTTAATAATTCTTCTCAACTTAATTCACCAAGAACGTCAGTTCATAATTTTCAATCTCAATATAATAATTCTCCAAGATCATCAATTTATAATATACAATCTCAATATAATAATAATTCTCCAAGATCATCGATTCATAATATTCAATCTCAATATAATAATAATTCTCCAAGATCATCGGTTTATAATATTCAATCTCAATATAATAATACTTCTCCAAGATCATCGGTTTATAATATTCAATCTCAACCTAATACTTCTCCTCGCTCCAATATACCCAACTCGGTTGGCTTTACACCAATTGTCCGACAAATCGATAAGTTGAAGAAAGAATCGAACGCATTTTTAACTTCTTCATCTTCAACTTCTATTAATTATCCTACCGCATCTATTAATTCCCAATCTCAATCTCAATCTTCTCCTGCTTTATCTATTAAATCTGATTCTTCCTCAATGTTCGTACAACCACCTTCAATAAATTATATACCGATCGAATTGCAAAGTTTACATGCGAAATTTAATGAATTTCCTGCCTATATAGACTATTTTGATGATGGAAGATATTATTACTATATTACTAAAATTCATGGAGTCAGGCAAAGAAAGTTAAAGAAACCTTCCAGTTGGTTTAAAAAAAAGTATTTTAAAGTTAATTGGGAAGAATATTTAAATAGTTAAAAAAAAAATGAAGGAGTTACTAACCTTCAATTTCGGCAATTAAATAGAAAAGGTGCTCCAGAAGCAGAAAAAAAAAAAAAATTTTATTTATTATTATTTATTTGAAGTCTAAATTTTTTTTTCCTAATAATAATTTTGTAATAATTTTGTATTAATTTGTAATTGTAATGTAATATAGATTGAAATTTTTTTAAAAAAAACTTACTTTTTTAAAAAAAAAAAAAATTTTTTTCAATTCTTCTGTTTTTTCTTTATTAATAAAAAAAATATTTTTTAAAACAAAAAAAAATTTTTATGATGTTTCAAAAAAGGTTTGGCCAAAACTTTTGGAATGCATGATTTTTCAATCGAAAATAATAAATGATGCGAAATAAACCATTTTATTTAATAAAAAAAATCAATATAAATAGTAGTTGAAGCAACTAATATATTATACTTTTATGGTAATAGTACTTAATACATGATTCCCGTAATAAGCAAAGCTTGTAAATATACTATATATACTTAATAAAATGATTTTTTTTTTAAGCAGTTAATATGTTACTCTACATTTTTATATGATTTCGTAATCAAATAATATAAAAGTTTCTCGTAACAAAGGAATAATAATTGATAATGATTTTATTAAATATTAGTAGAGTTGTAAATTTTTTTAATAATTTAAAAAAAATTTTTATCTTGTACAAAAATTCACTATTTTTTAGACGATGATTTAAGTGATCATTATACTCCTTAACCTTAAACATAAAAATAAATATTTAACAAATTTCCTGAACTTATGTTCATTATTAATTTATATTTACAAAACGGTTTGGTTAGCAGTCTTCAACGACTTCAGGAAATTCATCAACCCAATTAATGCAAATATCTCTAATAACAACATTATTTAATCCAGCAAACGTCTGTGAAATTTGATAAGATAAAAATTAATAAAAATTAATTCTTCTCCATGACAAAAATTTCGAAATATTTTTCTTTCCTTACCTCTTCATAGGAATTATTTTTGAACGGTCTATCAAATGGATAACCCATAGGTTTCTTGTCGGGATATTTTTCAGACGCTTCAGAAGCGCAGAAACTAATACTTCCACATCTACTTATTCTTGGTACTTCATCTTCAGACCAATCGGAAATAAATACTAACAATTTAAATTTCATTCCTCCTCTTCTTCCTCTGGGTAGTAATAAATGGAAAGGCCAACCACAATCACAATAGTTTTTATTCTCATTTACTGTAGTACCAGCACCAGTCGGAAGAGCTGTATCATCTAATTCATCTACGGTTTTCTGCGGAGGTTGACGTACGATTGATGACATATCACAATCACGACATACTACCGTTTTAGAATTAGGAGGTAAACTTTCTTTGAATTTATCTAATTCGATCCAATGACATCTTGATTCAACTAATTCCTCTGGTACTATAAAGACGCGGAATGTAGCTTCAAATTGACATGATGAAGTATTTTCAACACGGAAATAATAATAAAATTCCCTCGGGAATAAATAATCTATCTTCTCGTGTGATTTCGAATCTTCAGTATATACAAATATTCTGGACTTCATTTTCGTTTGTAATTCATGTGTAACATACTTATTATCTGATACATCCGTATCAAAATTTTCTCCACCAAAAGTTTTTTCACCAAATGCAGCTGCTTCATCATCTTGAGTTTCTCCATGGTTTATAGGTAATTTATCTTTAAATACAAGAATGATATCTTGAAGCCCTACAGGTGGTGAATTGGAAAAGTCATTCGGTTCTTGTTTTTCTTCCCATGTATTGATCAGATTATCTATATGACGATGCCATCTCCAAAATACCGAATCACGTGCAGCAGTGCGTGGATCAAGCATCACACCACGATCGTCAGTTATGCGTCCTATAGCACCGTGACCGGTTCCATGTAAACCACCTTGTTCATCAACCATTTTCTCTTTTCCTGGAATAATGGAAGGTTCAACAAAAGCGCCCAATAGATCAATAGTGATCTCAATATCATCCGTCAATTTACCCATTTCGATAGCTTTTTCGAGCACTTTACGTTTTTTTTCCAATTCATTAATTTTATCAAACTTAAGTACTGAATTAGGTTCACGAGATCCAAATGTATCAATTTTATCTGCATTTTTATCAATTCGATCACGCAAATTTGTGTTAGGTTTATATCCTTCCTCAATTGGGGCACGATAATTATCCAAAGGTTTGATCAAAGGTAAATTCATTCCTAGACGTTCGATATCATATCTTGCCAGCATTTGTCTATGCATGTAAACGAACAGTTCACCATGTCGATCTTTATTAATACGGATATCAGGATTTTTATAATCAGGAATACCATCACTATTATAAACGAAATGCCAATGTTCGTGATGTTCATTGAGATTAGGATCTTCTCTATACCAATTCATGCCATATTCAATGTCGCCTTCAGATTCCCCAACTTTTTCATCAGATACTACGGGACCAGGTTTCTTTTGGGGAACGCATGATTCAGGAGAACGTTGAATTAAGGGAGGAATACGCAAATTTCGATTACGAGCAGACGGATGATGGGTAATAAAAGACATTAAAGCATAACGAATTAATTCAGGATCAGTAGTTTCAGTTGCTTCATTTGCATACTCAAGAACTTTCTCGATGGGATTATCAGGATTTTCGTTAGCGATTTTCATAAATTTTGCACAGTAATTGTAGGCTTCTCTAATTTGGTCACGGTTAAACTGTTAAAAAAAGGTTAAATTAGTTTTGATAATATCATCAAAATAAATTGAATATATTATATCAAATTTATTAACATACTGGACTGAATCCACTGCTAGTTTTGTTACTTTTAGGGACTCTTAAGAATTCGTTGACAGATTTTTGTTGATCAGTTAATATTCCACCTTTTTTGGCAGTTTTTAACCCTTTTCTTGCTTTAGCGAGAGACATTTTGTCAATAAAAGGATTGAGTTTTTAGGAAAAAAAAAGGAGTAGTTTGAACTTTGTGATAAAAGAAAAAATAATAAAATCAATTATCAAGAATTAATTATCGTTACAAATATTAAGAGTTGGTTAAGTAGTTTTGCTATTATGAAAATATAAGATTGGCAGAACTACAAGGAAAACTTTCTTGAGGGAAAATTGAAGCCTTTTTATACTTTATTTTTCAATCTAAAAAAAAAGGTCAGGGAATCAAAGTATGCACGGCTAAAAAGACGCTCCTGTGATCATAGATTTAGATGTAAAGAATTGCAATAATAAATTAAAGTTTGTAGATCAAAAAAACCAAATTACTTTAACAAGGAAATATTATAAAATGATAAATTTTTTTTTTTATATTAATTACTTAAACAAGAAAATGTTATAAAAATTACTAGTTACTTAAACAAGGAATTATTTTAAATAACTAATTACTAAAATAAGGAAATATTATAAAATGCTAGATTTGTCATACCTAATTAACCGATAACATGTTGCTGTTTTCGTCAATATATTTATCCGATCCATGTGCTACAGTATGATTAGGATTGCACGTGATTTAAAGCAAGATGTTTTGAATCAGTTTTTTTTATTGATTTAAAAAACTTTTTTTTTTTTTGGAGTCTAAGATTGTAAAATAAAAAAAAATTAATATTATTACCGTTTCTTGCATCATGTTGTGATCTAGTATCATTCAAAAAAGATTTTATTAAGTAGGTTTAAAACATTGATCGGCATGATTATTGCGTAAATTATATTTTAACCCTTTTCTGTGTTTTTAAGCAACCTTTAGTGATCTCTTTGCAAAACAGCTTTTTTAAAATTATTTCTCGTGGAAGACCACCATCAGAAGACGTCCGTAAGCACTTTGAAAAAGTTACAGAAGTACACCTCGCCAAAAGTGTAATTATTGTGAAAATGACATTATTGATTTAATTGATCGATTAAAAGATCATTTGATGAAATGTAAAGTTTTCCAGAAGATTTAAATTATACTATACAATAAGATGCTTAAATTTTTATTGCAAATATATATGAATTACGTAATAAAGGCTAGTGCTTAATGTTTTAAAACTTATTTAAAATATGTTTTAAACCGCCAAAATTGTTTTAAAATATGTTTTTTGCCATCCCTAGCTACAAATACATAAACAATCTACTTTTTATTTCTAAATAATTATTTTTAATATTTTACATTTTTTTCCCACAGATAATAGTTAATAATAAGTTAAGATTTCTCTTTTTGGGGATGTTTCAATTGTTATGCATAATTAAGATCCTACAGGAAAAAAAACTAATAATAGGGAAGTTTATATAAATTTTTTTTTTTTGCGGCACAGTGCGCCACCAAATGATCGATCACGTGATATTAGCTGTCCCTCAAGTGACGTCATCCAATGAATTTGAACTTACTTCCTAGTATTATTATTGTCCGGAGCGTAGCGAAGGACTATATAATTTTACGAAGGTCGATGACAATTAGTGTCACGTGGCGATTTCCGGTTGTCCGCACGCGTCATTTCTGATTGGTCCGCACAGAATGTGTATAATTTCGTGCTACTAGCCCTGTTCATTTCTAGATCGGACCGGATTGATCGCAAATTTGTACCCCAAAATAATTGGTTACTGATGCGGTCAGCGGTCAGTCAAGCCGATCTACAAAAATTGGTGTTTTTCCCTGATCGATTTTATAATAAACATAATAAACAACAACTACGTGTTTTTGCCCTATAAGCTATTATGGATATATAAACCAATCCGATCAATCAAAATTGTGCTCAATTGTAACTATGATCTGATTGGTTATACATTTTTTCGGTCAATCCGATACGATCTAGAAATGAACAGGGCTACTGTACATCAAAAATAAACAAGTAAAAAAGTTTATTACCTTTTTTTTTTAGATTTCGGCTAGTAAGTATGTTTTTCTTTTAAACGACTTTCTTATTTTTTTCCTAGGGTTTCTGGATTTCTTGTACATACCGGACTGGTGAGTTGTTTTTTATTTGTTTTGCTTTAAAGAAACGTTTTTAGCGTTTCATTTTTATTTTCTTTTATCTAGGAACACAGGTTTTTTGTACATGCCGGACTTTTAAAGGTAAATTGTAAGGGCTTTTCTTACTTGTTTAACCTTAAAGAAACGTTTCTAACGTTTCATTTTTTATTATTATTTTTTTAGGGATGCCAGATTTTTTGTACAAATTGAATTTTTAAAGATATTTGGATTTTTGTACAAATCTTTCGTTCCGGACTTACATCGGTTTCCATTTCCTAGTAATAATTATATATTAGGACCGTTTATGCAATTTTTATAATAAACTCCCGTTACTATTCAATAATTTTATTATTATGCTAATACATAGTAATATGAGATAACCGACCTAAATAACAACTGCATGAACTTATGAGAATAACTGATAATACTTAATACATGCACGAAGTTTGTAAATATATTACATACTTTAATAGAATAATGGGCTTTTTAAGCAGTTATATGTTACTACACATTTTTATATATAGTAGTTTCGTTCATTCGAAAATACTATTTTATAACTTTTTTCTTGTAAATAAACGTTTTTATTAAATATTTAGTAAAGTTGTAAAATTTTTTAATAATTTTGTCTTTGTACGAAAATTCACTTTACTTTTTTAGACGATGACTTACTAATCAAAATGATCATAACCTTAAAAATGAAAATAAATATTTAACAAATTTCCTAAATTTATGTTCATTATTAAGTTATATTTACAAAACGGTTGGTTAGCAACCTTCAACGACGACTTCAGGAAATTCATCAACCCAATTAATGCAAATATCTCTAATAACAACATTATTTAATCCAGCAAACGTCTGTGAAATTTGATAAGATAAAAATTAATAAAAATTAATTCTTCTCCATGACAAACATTTCGAAATATTTTTCTTTCCTTACCTCTTCATAGGAATTATTTTTGAACGGTCTATCAAATGGATAACCCATAGGTTTCTTATCGGGATATTTTTCAGACGCTTCAGAAGCGCAGAAACTAATACTTCCACATCTACTTATTCTTGGTACTTCATCTTCAGACCAATCGGAAATAAATACTAACAATTTAAATTTCATTCCTCCTCTCCTTCCTCTGGGTAATAATAAATGGAAAGGCCAACCACAATCACAATAGCTTTTATGCTTATTTACTGTAGTACCAGTACCAGTCGGAAGAGCTGTATCATCTAATTCATCTTCGGTTTTCTGCGGAGGTTGACGTACGATTGATGACATATCACAATCACGACATACTACCGTTTTAGAATTGGGAGGTAAACTTTCTTTGAATTTATCTAATTCAATCCAATGACATCTTGATTCAACTAATTCCTCTGGTACTATAAAGACGCGGAATGTAGCTTCAAATTGACATGATGAAGTATTTTCAACACGGAAATAATAATAAAATTCCCTTGGGTATAAATAATCTATCTTCTCGGGTGATTGTGAATCTTCAGTATACACAAATATTCTGGACTTCATTTTCGTTTGTAATTCATGTGTAACATACTTATTATCTGATACATCCGTATCAAAATTTTCTCCACCAAATGTTTTTTCACCAAATGCAGCTGCTTCATCATCTTGAGTTTCTCCATGGTTTATAGGTAATTTATCTTTAAATACAAGAATGATATCTTGAAGCCCTACAGGTGGTGAATTGGAAAAGTCATTCGGTTCTTGTTTTTCTTCCCATGTATTGATCAGATTATCTATATGACGATGCCATCTCCAAAATGCCGGATCACGTACAGCAACGCGTGTTTGAGTCATCACACCAGGATCGTCATCGTCATTTATGTCTCCTATAGCACCGTGACCGTCGCCATGTAAACCACCTTGTTTATCAACCATTTCCTGTATTCCTGGAATATTGGAAGGTTCAACAAAAGCGCCCAATAGATCAACAGTGATCTCAATATCATCCGTCAATTTACCCATTTCGATAGCTTTTTCGAGCACTTTACGTTTTTTTTCCAATTCATTGATTTTATTTAACTTAAGTGCTGAATTAGGTTCACGAGATCCAAATGTATCAATTTTACCTACACTTTCATCATTTCGATCACGCAAATTTGTGTTAGGTTTATATCCTTCCTCAATTGGGGCACGATAATTATCCAAAGGTTTGATCAAAGGTAAATTCATTCCTAGACGTTCGATATCATATCTTGCCAGCATTTGTCTATGCATGTAAACGAACAGTTCACCATGTCGATCTTTATTAACACGGATATCAGGATTTTTATAATCAGGAATACCTTGACCACTATAAACGATATGCCAATGTTCGTGATGTTCACTGAGATTAGGATCTTCTCTATACCAATTCATGCCATATTCAATGTCGCCTTCAGATTCCCCAACTTTTTCATCAGATACTACGGGACCTGGTTTCTTTTGGGGAACGCATGATTCAGGAGAACGTTGAATTAAGGGAGGAATACGCAAATTTCGATTACGAGCAGACGGATGATGGGTAATAAAAGACATTAAAGCATAACGAATTAATTCAGGATCAGTAGTTTCAGTTGCTTCATTTGCATACTCAAGAACTTTCTCGATGGGATTATCAGGATTTTCGTTAGCGATTTTCATAAATTTTGCACAGTAATTGTAGGCTTCTCTAATTTGGTCACGGTTAAACTGTTAAAAAAAGGTTAAATTAGTTTTGATAATATCATCAAAATTAATTGAATATATTATATCAAATTTATTAACATACTGGACTGAATCTACTGCTAGTTTTGTTACTTTTAGGGACTCTTAAGAATTCGTTGACAGATTTTTGTTGATCAGTTAATATTCCACCTTTTTTGGCAGTTTTTAACCCTTTTCTTGCTTTAGCGAGAGACATTTTGTCAATAAAAGAATTGAGTTTTTAGGAAAAAAAAGGAGTAGTTTGAACTTTGTGATAAAAGAAAAAATAATAAAATCAATTATCAAGAATTAATTATCGTTACAAATATTAAGGGTTGGTTAAGTAGTTTTGCTATTATGAAAATATAAGATTGGCAGAACTACAAGGAAAACTTTCTTGAGGGAAAATTGAAGCCTTTTTATACTTTATTTCTTTATTTTTCAATCAAAAAAAAAAAAGGTCAGGGAATCAAAGCACGGTGCACCTGCAAGGCTAAAAAGACGCTCCCGTGATAATAGATTAGATGTAAAGAATTGCAATAATAAATTAAAGTTTGTAAATCGAAAAACCAAAATTACTTAAACTTAAACAGGGAAATATAATAAATGATAAATTTTTTGTTATATTAATTACTTAAACAAGAAAATGTTGTAAAAATTATTAGTTACTTAAACAAGGAAATATTATAAATAATTAATTACTAAAATAAGGAAAGATTATAAAATGATAGATTTTGTAGATTTTGTTATACCTTTCTTTTTTTTATAATAATTACTTAAACCGTAAAATGATAAACTTTCTTTGTTTATATTAATTAACTGATTAAGTCATATTGACGTTTTCGCAAATATATTTATCCGATCCATGTGCTAATTGTGCTATGATACAAAAACAATCTACACAATATACCTTATTCTTGATAATGTTACAATTGTTTCCTGCATAATTATTAAGATTTGTTAATATACTAATACAAAGGAGAATCGGGGAAAATCTTATTAATGCCGATGATTAATTTTTTTTCTTTTTTTTTATTTGTTTTTTTTGGGTAATACAATCTCGTTTTTACGCGTGAAGTTAAAGAGACCTTAAATGGATATATTAGTTTTACAAAATAATTGGAATCGGTCTTGCATATTGTTTCATTGTTTGGGCACAAGTCACAAATCATCATGGAAGATATCGTATGCACGTAAGATTCCCTTGAATTCTTTCAGTAGAAGAAGAAAACAAATTACAAACAAATAATAATGTAGGTGAAACGTACCGTAACCACTCGGGAGTCAATTTTGCCGAATAAATATTTCGCCGAATGACCCTTTAGGCCTTTACCGAAGCCATTTCGCTGACTGAAATGGTAGCGATCAACATTTTTACAATGTGCTCGATAAAAAATGAATAATTTCTAAAGAATGAATTCTTTTATAACCTATTTTTATTTAAAATATCTTTCTTTCGTAGGGTTACGATACGTTTCACCGAAGTTCATTTCGCCGAAAACCATTTCGCTGAAGTCATTTCGAGGGAGTTCCGCCGAAAGAACATTTCGCCGAATGTGCATTTCATTGAATGGACATTTCGCCGAATCCTTTTCCCCGAATCGTCCATTTCGTCGAAGGACATTTCGTCGAAAATGTGAGTGATTAACATATTTCCTTGATCATTAACAACTCATGCTCAAAGTACAAATCCTCTTAAACTATCTTTTTTTTAAACAAACGTGACTTAATATAGTGTGTTAAATAATTCGTTTGTCTTCTCAGCGAAATGCCCACTCGGCGAAATGGCACTTCGGTGAAACATCCCTTCGGCGAAATTGGCTTGGCGAAATGGGTTTCGGTGAAAAGAACCCGCGAAAAGTCCGAATACCCTTTTGGAACACTGACATTTTAACATTCAAGTAACTTATATAATTGTTACATAAAAACAAACTTTAATTTTCTTTTTTTTAAAATTGATGATGATAGAATAAATTAATTGATCTCTTAATTGAGAATTACAAAACTGGAAATAAAAATGTATTGATAATTTTAAAATTCATATTGGTAAAAATGGATCATTCAGGGAAAGGATTCGACAAAATATCCATTCGACAAAATATCCATTCAGTCTCCTCGGCGAAACCTCATTACGAACCATATGGCTTCAGCGAAATTGGTTTCGGTGAAACGTACCGTAACTACCGTATCCCTATACAGTAAAAATAATAAGATAATAAGCGTTGAATAGTTCAACCTTGTAAAAAATTTTTTTATCCATAATTTCTGTAAAAACTCCGTGAATATGATATGATCCATTTGCGGAAAAATAACTAAAAATCTAAGCAACTTGGATAATTTCCATGTTTTGAAGCTATAAATTCCGTGAATATGATTTACCGGAAATAATCCGGAATAAAAAAAAACACTGAATAAATTTTTTATAGGGTGAAAAAAACTTATCTTTTTAATTAACCTAACTTTAAAAAATGGTTACGGTACGTTTCGCCGAAGTCCATTTCGCCGAAACCCATTTCACTGAACTCATCTCGCCGAAGGGAGTTTCATCAAAGACAACTCGCCGAATCCTTTTCCTGAATCGTCCATTTCGTCGAAGGACACCTCGCCAAAAATGGTAGTGATTAATATATTTCCTTAATCATTAACAATTCGATACAAAGAAAATAAAAAATATTTCGGAATTGATGAGTACGACGAATTTGTTATCTTTTTTTGAACTTACTGTAAAGACTGAATAAATTAATTTTCTTTAATTAAAAAAAATCAAACAAACGTGTGTAAATAATCCGTTTGTCTTCTGAAAAAGAAAAGGAAAATTAATTAATTCCCTATCTTCGGCGAAATGTCCCTTCGTCGAAATGGCTTCGGCGAAATGTCCTTAGGTAAAATGGCTTCGGCGAAATCGGTAAAATGGCCATTCGGGGAAATGTCCATTCGGGGAAATGGTATATCAGCGAAATGGCACTTCGGTGAAACATTCTTCGGCGAAATTGCTTTGCGAAATGGGTTTCGGTTAGACGAACTTCGGTGAAAAGTCCGGATATTTAACTACGAGTTGCGTAGCATAACTAAGCATCTGATTGTGCAGGAAAAATAAAATTTCAATATTTATTGGGGAAGCTGTATTATCATTAATTCATCATTATATGTACTAATGCCAATAATAAAAAACTATTTAAACATTTTGTGTGCGTTTTTTTTTAGCAGTTGCATCACCTCTCAGATTTTTTATTTGGATAATATTTTGTGGTTTCGTTGATCTGTCACACGCATCACGAATATGCTGTCGCTGCGTTATAATATCATCAACTCATCATATACCTGTAAAAATGTTTGTTTTGATAAAATAAAAGATCATTTATATCATGCTAATCCAATTGAATGTCTTCAGTTTTGCAAGAAATTGGATTTATCAGAATTATGATATTTCCAAATAAACGAACATTTGATAATTCAAAAAAAAAAAAAATTTCACGTAGTTCAAAGTTATATTTTATAAAATTTTTTTTTGCAATTTTTTATGATTTTATTAATAAAAAAAGAAAAAAATTACATAATGTTCCAAAAAATATTTTGGCCAAAACTTTTTTTGGAATACATAATTTTTCGATCGAAATATTTAATTGAAATAAATAAATAAATAAATAAAATTTAAAAAAAATAATGTCCAATGAATAAAATAAAATAAAATATAATGTTCATATATACAAAAAGCTAGCTTTTAGAAAATCAAATTATCTTAGGATCTTTTAAAAAAAAAAAACTTAGTTTTTTTTTTTAATGTAGGAAATCACACTTTGCAAATTGTTATAAGAAAAAATATGAAAAATAAATATTTAAATATTTACAAAATGGTTTGGTTAGCAGCTGTCTTCAACGACGATTTCAGGAAACTCATCAACCCAATTAATGCAAACATCTCTAATAATAGCATTATTTAATCCAGCAAACGTCTGTGAAATTTAATAAGGTAAAAATTAATAAAAATTAATTCCTCTCCATAACAAAATTTCGAAAAGATTTTCAAATTTACTTACCTCTTTATAAGAATTATTTTTGAACGGTCTATCAAGTGGATAACCCATGGGTTTCTTGTCGGGATATTTATCAGCCGCTCCTTCAGCACCGCAAAAACTAATACTTCCACATCTACTTATTGTTGGTACTTCATCTTCAGACCAATCGGAAATAAATACTAATAATTTATATTTCATTCCTCCTTTCCTTCCTCTGGGAAGTAATAAATGGAAAGGCCAACCACAATCACAAAATCGGTCATTATTATTATCTACTGGAGTAGTATCAATCGGAAGAGCTGTATCGTCTAATTCATCATCGGTTTTCTGCGGAGGTTGACGTACGATTGATGACATATCACAATCACGACATACTACCGTTTTAGAATTAGCAGGTAAACATTCTTTGAATTTATCTAATTCAATCCAATGAACTCTTGATTCAGCTAATTCCTCTGGTACTAGAAAGACGCGGAATGTAGCTATAAATTCACTTGCTGAAGTATTTTCAACACGGAAATAATAATAAAATTCCCTAGGGAATAAATAATCTATCTCCTCAGTTGATCCTGAATCTGAAATATGTGTCCACACTCTAGTTTTCATTTTTGTTTCTAATTCATTTGTAACAATATCATTTTTTGATACGTCCGTACAAAAATTTTTTCCACCAAATGTTTTTTCACCAAATGCAGCTGCTTCTTCATCTTGGGTTTCTCCATGGTGTATAGGTAGTTTATCTTTGAATACAAAAATGACATCTTGAAGTTTTACAGGTGATGAATTGGAAAAGTCATTCGGTTCTCGTTTTTCTTCCCATGTTTTGACCAGATTATCTATATGACGATGCCATCTCCAAAATACCGGATCACGTGCAGCAACGCGTGTTTGAGCCATCACACCAGGATCATCAATTATGTGTCCTATAGTAAGGTGACCACCTGCATGTAAACTACCATAATATTTAATCAAATCACCTTTTCCATAAGATTCGAGAACAGCGCCCAACGTATCAATATCGATCTCGGCACCATTATAAAATTTACCACAATTAACAGCTTCTTCGACCTTTTTACGATTTGCATCCATTGCTTTAAGTGTGAAAGGACCATCTTTTTTACCATAATCACGATTTTTTGACCCAGGTTTACGAGAACCAAAAGTAGAGTAAGGATCATCTTCATCTTCTGCATCAACCAAATTTTCGTTAGGATGATATCCTTCATCAATTGGGGCAAAATAATCATCAAGAGGTTTAATCAAAGATAAACCTAGTCCAAGACGTTCGATATCATATCTTGCCAGCATTTGTCGATGCATGTAAACGAACAATTCACCATGTCGATCCTTATGAACACGGATTTTAGGATCCTTAACATCAGGAACACCATTACTACCATAAACGATATGCCAATGCTCGTGATGCTCATTGAGATTAGGATCTTCTCTATACCAATTCATATATAATTCAGGGTTATCTTCAGTTTCCTTAATCTTTTCAGTAGAATGAGTAGATACCAGGGGACCAGGAGCCAATGAAATGTTCTTCTTCTTGGGAACAGTAGCTCCGGGAGAACGTTTAATCAATGGAGGAATACGCAAATTTTTGTTACGAGCAGACGGATGATGAGTAACAAACATCATTAAAGCATGACGAACTAATTCGGGATCCGAAGTTTCAGATGCTTTTTTCGCGTATTCAATAACTTTTTCGATGGCATTTTCAGGATTTTTGTTAGCGATTTCCATAAATTCCACAGTGATATTATAGGCAGCATCAGCATGTTCAGGGTCAAACTGTTAGAAAAGGTTTAAATTAGTTATGATAATAACATCGAATAATCATATATATTATATCAAATTTATTAACATACTTGAGTGAATTTAAATTTTTTATCTTTCTTTTTATGTTTATCTTTAGGGGCTTCCAAGAATTGGTTGAGAATTTTTTGTTCAGGAGATACTTTTCCACCTTTCTTTTCAGTCTTTAATCCTTTTCTTGCTTTAGCGAGAGACATTTTGTCAATAAAAAGATTGAGTTTTTAAGAAATAAAGAGTAGTTTGAAGTTTGAAATTTGAAATTTCTTTTGTGATAAAAAAAAATAAATAAAATAAAATAAAATAATCGTTGCAAATGTTGCAAATATTAAAAATTTTTTGAAACCGTAGCGAAACGGTCAAAAAAAAAAGAGAATGAATGATTGTAAATTTTTCTGTGAAAAAAAAATATATATATTATTTTAATATTTGCAAGTAAAAAAAAACGTGATTAAACGTTCAAAAATAATAACAAAAAAGAGTTGTTTGAGTAGTTTGTTGTTAAAAAATAAAAGATTGGTAGAATTATGGAAACTTTCTTGAGGGGAAAATTGGAGCCTTTTTATACTTTATTTTTCATTCTATAAACGAGTCGGGGAATCAAACATGGTGCACACACAAGCAGTGATGTGCATTTGTACTTCCAATTGCATAAATCGCATAAAAATTTGGTTGGAAGGCTTAAATGGCTTTATTAGTTCCAAAGATGCTTCCAATAGTGCTTCCAATTTTCCCAAGGTTAAAAAAAAAGAGACCCCCGTAGTACATAGATTAGATGTAAATAATCTATATCTATAAAATAAATCTAAATGAATACTTTAAAAAATCCTTGACGTTCAGACCACCCGCAAGTGGATTTAAATTGCATTATATGTCACCTGTACTACACGTTTAAAGTACTATTTATATAGTGACAGGGTGTGGTAAGATTTTTATATAGGATTTGGAATGGCGCAGGCCCTAATCTCAATATAGGCGGTAATTATATAGCCTAGCTGAGTTCAGTATAGCGTGATTTTGGCAAAACTCTGTATTTTTTGCTGTATACATATCAAAATTTTCGAATATATTGTTCAAAATTTTTTTAAATTTTTTCATGTAACACATATCAGTACATTAATACTTTAATGTTAGTGGTCAAATTTCGGATGACTTAAATTCTGTGCAAATCATAAAATAATCAAAATAATATATTTTGTTACTATTGTTGTTACTATAGAATTTTGTAGTATTGCATAATTATATAGTATTAGCCAGTAAATTATGCTCTGTATTCTCAATTGTGAAAGGTTATACTCTAATATAGCCATATAGGCTGCATAATGATTGGCGTATAACAAATTTATAGCAACTAATCCGATCAGGTAAAATTTAATTAAACTATAAAAATAATTTACAATGAAATTCTTCACGAGAAATCATTGTCTTTTTAGGAATCGTCATTTTTTTTAAAAAAAAAATTCAGTTTTTTGGATTTTCCTATATGACGAATTTTCTTTCTTTTTTTTTTAAAAAAAAAATTATCAGTATTTTGGATTTTCCTCACATGACGAAAAAAATACGCCTTTCTTTAAAAAATTTTACATTTAATTTTTAATTTCTAATGCCTGCACAGCTCTCAACAATTCTTTATATTCAGAATATAGGAAGAAAACGTTAGTGAATTCTTCATAGGAATGGCTACTGGTATACAAGACTTGAAGGTGACTCAGATACTACCCAAATATTTAATATTATCCCTTCGGCGAAATTGGCTTGGCGAAATGGGTTTCGGTGAAAAGGGCTTCGGCGAAAAGTCCGGATACCCTTTCTCGGAACAACATCATTTTAACATTCAAGTAACTTATATAATTGCTACATAACTTTAATTTTTCTTTTTTTAAAAAACTGATGATGGTAGAATAAATTAATTGATCTCTTAATTAAGAATTACAAAATTGAACATAAAAATGTATTGATAATTTTTAAAATTCGTATAAATTCACAATCATGACCATTTTCAGTAAAATGATAAAAATGGATCATTCAAGGAAAGGATTCAACAAAATTTTCATTAAGTGAAAATGCCTCCTCCGAAATCTCATTACGGACAAAATGGTCTCAGCGAAATTGGTTTCGATTAAACTTACCGTATCCCCCTGTAAAAAATTTTATCCACAATTTCTGTAAAAATAACTAAAAATCTAAGCAACTTGGATAATTGAGGCTATAAATTCCGTGAATATGATACATTTACCGGAAATAACATGGAATAAAAAAAAACACTGAATAAAATTTTTATTTGGCGAAAATTAAACAACTTGAGTTATCTTTTTTAATTAACCTAACTTTAAAAAATGGTTACGGTACGTTTCGCCGAAGGGATTTTTCGCCTAATGGGCGTTTTATTGAAGACATCTCACCTAATCCTTTTCCCATTTATGAATTTTGTTTTTTTTTTTTGAACTTATTGTAAGACCGAATAAATTAATTTTTCTTTGATTAAAAAAATTAAACAAACGCGACTTACAATATGCAAATAATCCATTTGTCTTCTGAAAAAGAAAAGGAAAATTAATAAATTCCATATCTTCGGCGAAATGTCCCTTCGCTGAAATGACTTCAATAAGTCATTATATTTTTTAACTATGAGTTGCATAGCATAAACTAAGCATCTGATTGTGCAGGAAAAATAAAATTTCAATATTGATTAAGAAAGCTGTATTATCATTATTATTATTTTTTTATTAGAACTATTATTAAAAGCCGTGAAATATACATATAAGTACTACTATTCTAATATATAAAACCACTCGTCCCCACGTGTGCATTGTCGATGATCATGGGCAATCTTAGCACTACATCTGGTAGATCACGAGACCCATGTATTATCATTACTAATGTTAATAATAAAAAACTTTTTTGTGTGCGTTTTTTTTTGGCAGTTGCGTCACCTCTCTAAGATTTTTTATTTGGATAATGTTTTGTAGTTTCGTTGATCTGTCACACGCATCACGAATATGCTGTCGCTGCGTTATAATATCATCATATACCTGTAAAAATGTTTGTTTCGATAAAATAGATGATCATTTATATCATGCTAAATCCAATTGAATGTCTTCAATTTTGTAAGAAATTGGATTTATCAGAATTATGATATTTCCAAATAAACGAAACATTTGATAATTCAAAAAAAAAAAAAATTTCACGTAGTTCAAAGTTATATTTTATAAAAAATTTTTTTTTTTGCAATTTTTCTATGATTTTTTATTAATAAAAAAGAAAATTACATAATGTTCCAAAAAAAATTTTGGCCAAAAACTTCTTTGGGAATACATAATTACATAATTTTTCAATTGAAATATTTAATTGAAAAAAAAAAAAAATAAAAAAATAAATGATGCGAAAATTTAAAAAAAAAATAATGTCCAATGAAAAAAATAAAATAAAATAGAATGTTCATATATACAAAAAGCTAGCTTTTAGAAAATCAAATCATAAAAAAAAAACGCTATACATAACAATAAATCTTAAAAAGAAACGAAAAATTATCTTAAAAAAAAAAAACTTGGGGCTTAGAATTTAGTAAATAGTAGTTGTTTTTTTTTTTTTTTTGCTGTTTTTGCTGTTTTTGCTGTTTTGAAAAGTAATTAAATGTAGGAAATCACACTTTAAAGGTCGATCGTGTCATGCAAATTATTTATAAGAAAAAATATGAAAAATAAATATTTATATATTTACAAAATGGGTTAGTTAACAGCCTTCGACGATTTCAGGAAAGTCTTTAACCAATTTAATGCTAACATCTTTAATAACAGCATTGTTTAATCCAGCAAACGTCTGTGAAATTAATAAGGTAAAAATTAATAAAAATTAATTTCTCCATAACAAAATTTCGAAAGATTTTCAAATTTACTTACCTCTTTATAAGAATTATTTTTGAAAGGTCTATCAAGTGGATAACCCATGGGTTTATTGTCGGGATATTTATCAGCAGGCTTTTGAGCACCGCAGAAACTAATACTTCCACACCTAATATTTTCTTTTGGTACTTCTACTTTATCTTCAGACCAATCGGAAATAAATACTAACAATTTAAATTTCATTCCTCCTTTCCTTCCTCTGGGCAGTAATAAATGGAAAGGCCAACCACAATCACAAAATGTGTCATTAGTATTAATTCCTTCTGCATCTGGAGTAGTATCAATCGGAAGAGCTGTATCGTCTAATTCATCATCGGTTTTCTGCGGAGGTTGACGTACGATTGATGACATATCACAATCACGGCATACTACCGTTTTAGAATTAGCAGGTAAACTTTCTTTGAATTTATCTAATTCAATCCAATGAACTCTTGATTCAGCTAATTCCTCTGGTACTAGAAAGACGCGGAATGTAGCTATAAATTCACTTGCTGAAGTATTTTCAACACGGAAATAATAATAAAATTCCCTAGGGAATAAAAAATCTATCTCCTCAGTTGATCCTGAATCTGCAATATGTGTCCACACTCTAGTTTTCATTTTTGTTTCTAATTCATTTGTAACAATATCATTTTTTGATACGTCCTTACAAAAATTTTCTCCACCAAATGATTTTTTACCAAATTCAGCTGCTTCTTCATCTTGGGTTTCTCCATGGTGTATAGGCAGTTTATCTTTGAATACAAGAATGACATCTTGAAGTTTTACAGGTAGTGATTTGGAAAAGTCATTTGGTTCTTGATTTTCTTCCCATGTTTTGACCAGATTATCTATATGACGATGCCATCTCCAAAATGCCGGATCACGTGCAGCAACGCGTGTTTGAGACATCACACCAGGATCATCAGTTATGTTTCCTATAATAAGGTGACCACTTCCATGTAAACCTATATTATCACCATAATATTTAAGACCATAATATTCAATCAAATGTTCAACATTGCCATTTTGATAAGATTCGAGAACAGCGCCCAACGTATCAATATCGATCTTGGTATCATTATAAAATTTACCACAATTAACAGCTTTTTCGATCTTTTCACGAGATGTCTGCATGTCTTCAGTTTTGAGTTCTTCAGTTTTATCCTTACTACTAGGAATATTACGAAGTTGTTTCTTATGATCACGAGAACCAAATGTAGAGTAAGGATCATTTCTATCTTCTGCATCAACCAAATTTTCGTTAGGATGATATCCTTCCTCAATTGGGGCAGAATAATCATCAAGAGGTTTAACCAAAGATAAACCCAGTCCAATACGTTCGATATCATATCTTGCCAGCATTTGTCGATGCATATAAACGAACAATTCACCATGTCGATCCTTATGAACACGTTTTGTCAAAGGATTATCAAGATCAGGTACACCAGTAGCACCATAAACGATATGCCAATGCTCGTGATGCTCATTGAGATTAGGATCTTCTCTATACCAATTCATGTATAATTCAGGGTTTTCACCTTCAGTTTCCTTAAATTTTTCAGCAGTTGAAACTTGCTTCTTCTTGGGAACAGTAGATCCAGGAGAACGCTTAATCAATGGAGGAATACGCAAATTTTTGTTACGAGCAGACGGATGATGAGAAATAAACATCATTAAAGCATGACGAACTAATTCGAGATTCGAAGTTTCAGATGCTTTATTCGCGTGTTCAACAACTTTCTCGATGGCATTATCAGGATTTTTGTTTGCGATTTCCATAAATTCCGCAGAGAGTTTAAAGGCATCCTCAGCATGTCCAGGGTGAAACTGTTAGAAAAGGTTTAAATTAGTTATGATAATGACATCGAATAATCGTATATATTTATATCAAATTTATTAACATACATGACTGAATTTAAAATTTTTATCTGACTTGTTATGATTATCATGGGTTTCAAAGAATTGGTTGAGAAGTTTTTGATCAGGAGATACTTTTCCACCTTTCTTTTCAGTCTTTAATCCTTTTCTTGCTTTAGCGAGAGACATTTTGTCAATAAAAAGATTGAGTTTTTAAGAAACAAAGAGTAATTTGAAATTTGAAATTTCTTTTGTGACAAAAGAAAAAAATAAAATAAAATAAATCGTTGCAAATGTTGCAAATATTAAAAATTTTTTGAAACCGTAGCGAAACGGTCAAAAAAAAAAGAGAATGAATGGTTGTGAAAAATATATATATATATATATATATATATTTTTAATATTTGCAAGTAAAAAAAAACGTAATTAAACGATCAAAAATAATAACAAAAAAAAGAGTTGTTTGAGTAGTTTTCTGTTATAAAAAATAAAAGATTGGTAGAATTACGAGGAAACTTTCTGGAGGGGAAAATTGGAGCCTTTTTATACTTTATTTTTCATTTTAAAAAACGAGTCGGGGAATCAAACACGTACACGGTGTACCCACAAGGTTAAAAAAAAAAAAGACGTTCCCATGATCCCGTGGTACATAGATTAGATGTAAATAATATATATACATATAATTTTAAAGTTTGTACTTTGCAGATCAAAACCCACAAAGAAAAATTACTTAAACCGGGAGACATAATAAAATGAAGAGTCATTGAGTCATTTTCGCATATCGTTGCCCTTGTGCAATCATGTGCTATGATACATGTACAATCGTTATACGATTAAGCTGTAAATATTTTTCATACCACTTTTTTATTATTTCTAAAATAACTATTTTTAGTATTTTTTCATTTTTTCTATAGTTAATTAAATAGTTCTCCTTTTGATGACGTTTCTTGTATAATTATTATGCTCTAAAATTTGTTAATATTATTAAGGAGAATCGAGGAGAAGAAATTTTTATTAATGACCGATGATCAATCTTTTTTTTTTCCTTTCATTTAATTTTTAATTTCAAAAAAAAAAAAAGATCACATTGTCAAACAAGGATAAATTTTTTTTTTTCTCTTCTTTTCCTTTTTTTTTTATTTGTTATTTGTTTTTTTTTTCTTTCTTTTTTTTTTTTTTGTAATTTACAATAACTTGTTTTACGCGGGAAAATAAGGAGACCTTAAATGGACATATTAATTTTACAAGACACGTTGTAGCAGTCTTGCACATTGTTTGGTACAAGTCACAGATCATCATGAGAAATGGAATCATACGTGTATCATATACACGTAAGATTCCATTAAAATCTTTAGGTATAAAAATGAATTACAAAGACTATAATAATAATAATAAAATAATAAGCATTGGTCGTTCAAAAATAAACAACAAATAAAGTTATCTTTTTTTAATTAATCTAAACGATTAAAAAAAAAATGAGTCATTATACTTTTAACTAAGAAAATGCGTAGCATATACAGCATATACATATAACTAATTATTTAATAGCATATGATTGCACAGAAAAAAAAAACTAATAATAGAGAGAAGTTGTACTATCGTTATTATGTATACACCAATGCTAATAATAAAACTGTTGATGTAAAATAGGTACCCCTTGCGTTATCTTACGTTAGTCATATGATCATATGGGTCATATAAAATTATATTAAATTTTATTATGAGTCATCCGGGAGAATGATAAAAGGCTTTTATTATCTTAATCAGTAATTAAAAGATTGTATTTAACTTATTTGGAAAATTTCAATAAATGATATTATTATAGAATTTTAGTTATATAAAAAATTTAGTTTAAATTTAACAAAAAAGCTTAAAAAAAAAATTGCTAATTTTATTTTACTCCGGAGGATTTTTTTTTTTTGACCATTTCTAGTATACAAAAAAAAAAGCAACTAACCGGTTATTTCCCAATGTCAATATTGTCAGATGATCATTATTTAATGTCACACAACCGGATATTGATAATTTGAATAATTTCATATGACTACTTTTAGATTCCGCAGTGATTATTTTTTTTCATGGAATTTAAGCTAAATCTGAAATTAACGTTCAAAATAATGAATTAAAAAACTTGTTTATCTTTTACACGATGGCTTACTTTTTAATTTTGTGCACATAAATTGTTTCCCACAGGCACGCACATTAGTACAAATCACAATTAACCGTTTTTTTTTTTTTTTAATTGTCTCAAAAAAAGCAATGAAAAAAAAAGATGTAGATGAAATTAAAAATGGCTTGTTTCTTTGGAAGAAAAAAAAAATATTGAAATCTAATCTGTTGAAAAAAAATTTTTTTTTTTTTGAACAAAGACTTTTCTGTTTGAATATTGTTTGAAAAAAAAAAAAAATTTTTTTTTTCGTGTTTATTATCGGAAGCCATGAAAATTTCGGGCCGTACACGACTAAATATTTATCAATCAATGAATTAAGCTAATTCAAGGAAATGATTGTTTTTCTAAAAACTGCAAAGTTGTGATCCATTTTTCATAAGACAAGAATTTGTTATCAAAATGGCTAAAAAGGAAAAAAGGAAAAAGAAAGAGCTCCGATTCAAATTTACTCAAATTTATTATCGAAAAATCATCAAAAAGAAACTATAATTATTCGTTATAATTAAACTTACTATTTTCGTTATTATATGTTATTAAACAAGATGTTTTATATATCACCCCGATGCATATTGCATTAAATATGACAATTATAGCACAAATGGCTCAAATGTTATTTATTGTGTGACAATATTAAAGCACAAATAGCTCAAAGTGTTACAATATTAAAGCACAAATAGCTCAAAATGTTACAATATTAAAGCACAAATAACTCAACTGTTCAAGTGTTATTTATCACCCTCATGACATATATGGTCAATAGACAAAATAGCATAGGGAGTGTGAACAAATTATGATAATTCTTCACGATTAAGCATTATACATGTAATATATGTAATATGCGTATGTTACTTCTAATATTACGTAATTAAAAAACGATATCAAAAAATACAAAAAATACCATTCGCATTTTAAAAAATATCATGCATCAGATTATGATAAACTTTTTTAAACTCTTACATATTCTCTCACATATCTCTATGCATAATTTTATGATGACTCATTCATTTTCATAATATCGAATTCTATAATTCTATTTACAAAATGCATTCGAAAGTTTCCGTGCATCTTTTTTTTTGATTCTAAATTTCGAAAATTTCAATTTTAATTTTTAATTAAACAAAAATGATTAAAAAAACCTGAACCGAAGTTTTTAATTTTTACTAATAAAGTAATGTTCAATAAAAAATTTAAAATGGAAATTGCGCCTAAATAGCCTAAATACATTATCGTACTTGCCAATTGTAATTATTCCTTTTCTTTGTAAAACATCAAAAAAAAAAAACGCCATCCCAAAAATTTTGAATTTCATAAAAAATGAAACCTTCTTTACGTTTTCCATAATATCCCGCATTTTTACTTAACTTAAAAAAGATTTTAGTATGCATGAATAATTTGATGATAAACGTTAAATTAGTACAACCCTAATGCATCGTTCTCTGATAGTAAATGCATCAAAGTCGTTGTACTCCCATGTAATCATGTAATCATGTAGTTCTCGTCTTTTAATTTAACGTAATTGTTTGTTTAATGTCCCGACCTCCTTTAATGTTTCGAAAAAAAAAAAAATTAAAACTTTAAAAAAAATATTATCAAACAAATATAGTTATCAGACTTTTATTGCGATTAACGCGATTAGAAACTTTTTTCATCTCTGGTTAAGGCTTTTCCGTGTCTGAAATTTGCTAATATTTATATTATGTAAGAACAATTCTTTTCAAAACTTCTAGAATCAAAGAAAAAAAAACTGTGCATATTGTCATACGTACGGGGAAATTATTATCCGATGACCTTTCATGACGGCATTATATAATACCGACTGCCATTATCAAACTAACCTTTTAATATATAGCTATTTGAACCAAATATAGGTTAAATCTGGTTTTTGTGTAATTTGTTCATAAATTAGAATTGACGATCACAGGAGTCTTTTTTTTTTTTTACAAAACTTTTTTTCACAAAAACACCAAACTTTCTTATAATATCGTTCTATTCAATAAACAGTCTAATTTTGCATAACCTAATTTATACATAAAAAATGAACCGTTCGAAATATGTAAAGAAATTAACCGATATAGCGAAAGATTATTTTAAAGATGACAAGTATGTATCAATCATTTTAAGTTTCATTATTAATTATTTTTAAATTATTCATTAGTTCAGACACTTCAATAGATAATTATATTTACAATCTTATTCTATAATATTACATCTTAGTATTACATCTCATCCTTTTCACCTATTTACGTCATCAGTTCAAGTTAATTCTTTTCTCCGCTTGTATCACCAAGGCCGTTGCGATATAGATATAGAAGCATCCCTTGTTATTGATATATGAAATATCTTTACCTTACTCCTTTTTCCACTTTTTTCTCCGTCTCCTCTCCCATCATCTCTTTTATCTCGCCATCACCTATTCCGCTGAGGTATAGATATAGAAGCATTCCTTTGTCTTCTCTGATCATATTATACCTCTCCCTTCTCCATCATCTAGGCCGTTGAGATATAGATATAGAAGCATTCCTTGCTAGTAGTTTGCAAGTGTCTGTCTTCTGCGCTGCAATATAGATATAGAAGCATTCCTTGCTAGTAGTTTGCAAGTGTCTGTCTTCTGCGCTGCAATATAGATATAGAAGCATTCCTTGCTAGTAGTTTGCAAGTGTCTGTCTTCTGCTCATATTATACCTCTTCACCTAGGCCGTTGCAATATAGATATAGAAGCATTCCTTTGTCTTCATATTATACCTCTTTCTTCCCCTATGTCGCAGAGATATAGATATAGAAGCATTCCTTGCTAGTAGTTTAGCAAGTGGATATTCCTGTCCTCTCTGCTCATAATATACCTCTTTTTTCTCCTATGTCGCAGATATAGATATAGAAGCATTCCTTGCTAGTAGTTTGCAAGTGGATATTTCTGTCTTCTCTGCTCATATTATACTCTCCCTAGGCCGCTGCGGTATAGATATAGAAGCATTCCTTTCTGCTAGGTTGATGGAAATAAGATTCAAAGTGAAATCATGATATCATTCCAAGATTATCCAACTGAAAATAAAAACCTCCTTCACCAAGTCAATTCAATTTATTCTCATCGACAATTTAACATCCTCCTTCGCCAAGTCAATTTGACTTACCTCCTCCTCTCCCATCATCTCTTTTATCTCTCCTTTCTCCTGAAATAATATCAAGTCTTTCTAAATATTATAAACCTGAAAATAAGAAGTTAATTATTAACTTATTCCAACTCACTTTACCTTACTCCCTTCGCCACCTCCTTCGCCACTTCCTTCGCCACTTCCTCCCTTCCCTCATCGCCCCTCCCCCGCCACCTCCATCATCACCTCTTCTTTCTCCCTCCCCCACCTCCTCCCTCATCACCTCTTCTTTCTCCCTCCCCCCACCACCTCCCTCATCACCTCTTCTTTCTCCTCTTATCCTTCCACCTATTTAACGTCTTGTTGTTCATTAGTTCAAGTTAATTCTGTAATAAAACAATAAAATTATTCATTTAATATTTTCTTTTAAAATGCAATTTATTTTTTTTATTTATTTTTTTTGTAAAACATATATAATAAATCACTCATTATATTAAAATATTTTCCGTCAAGATTGATAAAATAATTGATCATACATTTCTTTGCTCTTAAAAAAGACTATTCATAATAAAAGGGTTAAAAAGAGCTTGAGGTCAAATCCGTGATCAAAATCTTGAAGTTATTTATAAATACATTTAAAAAGTATTAATTGATAATAGATTTTTATCGAGATCAAAGAACGCTTTCACAGGTTCGCTCAAAATGCCAAAACCAAAATATCATGATTATTAACAAATTTTTTTTTTCATTAAATTAAAATTCCTTAAAGGGTCTATTTTCACGAAAATACAATAATTATTAATGTCTAAATTGATAACTAGTTAAAATATTTTAATTTTTTTTTAAAAAAAAATACAAAGATATGATAAATATATTATTTTTTAAATTGTTTTTTTTTTCTTAAAAAAAGTTATTTTATATTAAACTAAAATATTCGCTTTTTCTAGATAAATAAGTTTTTTTTTAAAAAAAAAGAAGCAAGATAGAAATAATTATCTATCATCACTAGACCTTAATCTCATTCTTTCTTCTCTATCATTATCTTCACTATCTTGATATCTACTTCCTTGATTTCGTTCTCTGATCTTATTTCTGCTAGCATTACTTGTTGATCCATGGTTATCATCTTCTGGATCACTATCTCCAAAATGATCTACATCATCTGATTGGAATAATGGTGATTCTATCACCAATTCATCCCTATATATCAAAAATTAATTTTTAGTTTGATAATTCAAAGTATTTTTCATGAATGCGTAAAAAGAGTAATTTACATACATTTCACCCATTTGACTTTCAACAGCAGCTTTCATAGCTTGACTTGCATTTCTATTACGTCTTCTTGATCTATTACGCCATATAATTGCTCCCAATCCAACTATTGCGAGTATAACGATTACAAGCGTAAACGTTCCACTATTAAAAAAAAAAAAAAAATTTTTTTAATATATGAAATATTAATGATTAAAAAGTCTAAGATGATGCATCAAATAATACTAACGCGTTATAGTATTTATCAATCTTTTCATTAAAGGATGTATCGGTACTTATATCATCATCAGAATTCTATTTCAATAAAAGAAATTTAGTATAATCTCTTCATTACGCTCCTGCTTTCATTCTTACTGAAAAGCTTGCTTACCTCAAATCCAATACTAGAAGGCCATTTACTAACAAGATGATGATTCAATCCCATAAATCTATACATCATATCCATACTAACTACTGGTTTGTCATAAGGTACCATATGGCTCGAATTATAAACCACTACATATGTTAAATTTCTTTCTGATAATATGTATCCTGCTTTTGTGTGATTTACAAAATATGGTAGTGTTGTAAGATTCTAAATTTTAGAAACTTTTGTTAGGATATATATTATTCTTAAATTAAATTATAAATTATTTAACAAATTTTATCTACTTGGAATCCTTTATGTCCGTTCCATTCTAAATTCTCTAACATATCATTTGTTCCGTTTGTGTTGCAAATTAAATCCTGATCTCCACTATCAAATAAAAAATTTATATAAATTAATTGAACAAGTTACGAGTAATAAGTAAATTCAACATACCTATATAACAATACATTGATTTGTTTTAACAAAGCGGGGAGTAGCTATAAAATAAATAAATAAATCAGCGGCCATATATATGAAAAAAAAAATCCTTTTAACAATATTGCAGATACTTACGGTAACAGAAGGCGGACTATTATCATTATCAAAACCTCTTCCGACTCCATGATTACATTCAACCCATCCAAGTTGCTGATTTTCTGCATGAATAGCTCCAATAACATCAGCTCTCTACGAAAAAAAAAAAATTTTATTAATTTTTTTTTTAATCAAAACTAAAACTTCTTATATTGTGTGAAAGAAAATTCAATTACTCTTAAATATTGTGTAATATCGGAAAGTTCATAAGGCCATTTAGACCCACAAGAAGGATAAGAATCTGAATGATCTCTAATATCATATTGATTTATACATGTCTCATTTTCTCCAACTCTAAAACATAAAAAAAAAATTTTTTTTCAATAAATGTAATACGACACATTAACAGTATTTGACTTAATGATATTACTACTTTTGAATGGAATGTTTTAGAATAGTTTGAAGAATTTGTTCGCATATATCTAAATGTATAGTTGGTTTCTTTTTCTGTTCTTTCATACATTTTTTCAATTGTTTTTCAGCCGTATCCTGAAAAAAAAAATTAAGAAAAAAAACAAGAATAAATTTTTGAAAAAATTAGAATAAAATTTTTTAAAAATTAGAATAAAAAAAAAATAATAATTACCTTATCTTCTCCATCTAATAATCCTTTTTCAACTGAAAAAGTGTAATAAGCATTGTACTAAATATAATAATATTTTGTATTAATATATGGTTATTAATTGCTTAGTAAATTCATCTTTTTGTTGTTGATCCATACCTGCGAAACTGGATCGATCCAACCATTACCAATAGCGATACCTTTTAAATTATACTAAAAAAAACCAAGATAATTCATAAATATTTTACTTTAGAAAGAAACTTGATATTATTGAAGATCAAAATACCTTTCTATAATCAGGGGTTTTCCTTTCATGATTTCTCTTCAAAATAGAAGAAGCCATATATGGAATAAATGTACCAGCAAAGCTTTCCCCGCTTATATACAACTAATATTAAGTATAAAAAATTAACGAATGAACTTTAATAATATTAACAATCTCTTTAGATAATATAACTTACATGGTCCTTGGAATATTCAGGAAAGGTGTCAAAAAAGTTATCAATAAACAATAGGAAATGTGATACTATCTAATATAAACAAATAAAATTTTGATTAAAATTAATTCATAATAATCATTTCTTAAATTTCTTAATAAAATACCTCTGTCATATTTTTCGGATAACTATTACTATTAGCAAAACTAAAACCTGTTCCTACGGGAAAATCCACTATAAACCATTAAACACAAACGATGTTAATATTAATAACTCAATTCTTTTTAATGAATTAATATTAAAAGCACACAATTATTTTTTACCATATAATACATTGGCATATTCATCCCATGATCCATCAGTTAATCTTAAAGTTTGATCATGATTCATTCTCCAAGGTCCATTCTCAAGAAATAGTCCGTCCATACTAAATAAGTTAAAGATATTTAATATTTAAATAATTAAATTAATTAAAATAATTAATCATATACTTTGCTTCAAAAATACGTATAAACTTACCTTGAACTAAATTAATTAAGAAAAAAAAAAAAAGATTGAAATCAATGAATTAAAAGTTATCAAAGATCTTTGCCCTCCTTACCCTCCTTATCATCCTTTCCCTCCCTAAACTTACCACCCGGGACCTATTCAAATCAATTTAAAACAATTTAATATAAAAATACAGAATTAGGACTTGTAAATTAAATTAAAAAAGATCAATATTTAAACTACATACCTCCATTAAGCCAAATGACCTAATTAGACAAGTAATTAAATAAAAAAAACAAATTAGCATAAATATATAAATTAAAAACAAATACAAAAATTTTACGTTAAATTTCAATTAATCTTACAAATTTGGGTATATTAGGAATATGTCGATTATGAATTAACCAAAAAAAAACATTTGAATTTGTTTTTCCATCAATTGTAATATGTCTAAATAAATAAATTATAATAATTTAGCATTAATAAAATTAACGTTAATAAAATAAAATCACATAAAATTTTACCCAGCATGAAGTTTCAAATTTGAATTATCTGGTAGACCAGGTAAAGAACTCACGAAATATTTTGAGGCTAAAAAAAAATTAACGAAGGTTCATAAGAAACTAAGATCGAAACATTTAAACTACGATTAAAAAACTTTATTGCGTTTTACCATCGGCAGCATCAGTAATTCTATAAAAAGCTGATAAAAGTAGCCCTATTCCTAGAGCCAAAAGTTTTAAACTACACTTCATATCTAATCCTCAAAATTAAAGAGTTTAATAAATCTAAAAATAATATTTTAATCTTTCTCAAACATTCTAATTAATAATTAATTAAAAAAAGAAGAAACGGACTAGTGATGTAGTACAAAATTTTTTGAATAGTATTAGTGCGTAGATCATTACGTAGATCTGATCGAGACTTTTCGTTAAAGTCAACGTAGTAATGGTAATATTGTAAAAATTTCGTGTTACTTCATTATCTAGTCTTTTTAATGGACGCTCTAATAATAAAACATAATCAGAGAAAATTTATAGTTATATTATATTCAAAAACATTTTGATCTTTTTTAAATCGATCACGACAAAAAGGTCATTTAAATAAAGAAAATAAAGGATTAAATATTAAAAGGGATAAAAAAAAAATCTATAAATAATTTTACAAATCATAATTTTCTAAATAAAAATCTTTTTTTTAAGATTTATGCGCGATTTGTTAATTTATATATATTTAGAATTTACGATTAAAATTAAGGAATAGTTTTACGCTTATTTATATTAGCACTCGTATAAATCCGCAGTAAGATAAATATGATAATATAATAAGATTAAATGGATTTATATTATTATGTTTACAGTATAGTTTTTTGAAGTCTTGCACGACATTAACACATAATTTTCCAATGATTTTTGTCTTGGCATTGAAAGATTTCAACAAAAATTTCCAAAAAAATAGTCTTGGCAATACCCAAATTAGGAATCGTATAAATATGGACCATGTGTGCCAAGAATTTTGAACTACATTTTCCTTTTTTCAGTTCAGATAATTATTATTCTTGACCTTCGTAATTTTCGGGATTTTTTTTTAATAAATAAATACTTTAAGAAACTTAAAAAAAAGGAAATTTTTTCTTTTCTTTTTTTTTTAAAAAAAAAATATTTCTCCTTTTTTTAAAAAAAATATTATTTTAAGGTTTTGTCACAAATATACTTAAAAAAACATATTAAATATTTCTACATTCGGTTATATCTTCTATCAAGAATTTTCTTTACGTTAAAAAACAACAACAACAATAATAATAGTAAAATGTCGACTACAACACAAGATTCTCTTATTCAAACACCGACATTAATACCATCAATTTGTTTTTTCATAACGTTCACATTAATGACATTACTTCACTTTGTCAAATATATTAAATTTAAAAGAGCGATATATTTATATTTATTAGTATTCAGTTTATTAAGAACTATTCTTTTCATTATTCGTATTGCATGGTCACCAAATCCTGATTTAACACTTTTAGGAATTATTTCAAACGTTTTATTATTAGGAGGATTCTTTGTTATACTTGAAGCTTTATATAAATTATTAACAGATTGGCTTCACTTATTAATTGGAGAAAGGACAATTTCTTCTTTACCAAAATGTGAACAAAATTCAATAATATTTTTAAAATTAATTTCACCATTATTTTCAATAATAGGAGCAATAGGAGAAGCACTTGCAACACAAAATATTTCATTAACCTCAATATTTCGTCAAGCTTCTTCATTAGGATTTTTATGTTTAATAGTTATTTATATATTATTAGTAGCTCATTTTGCTTTAAAATATGGTGAAGTAGCAATTAGAAAACAGTTGAAAGCTTTGGTATTATTCATTTCAGCTGCTTTATTATTAATTGAATTAGTTTATAGAACATTTGTTTCCTTCTCACAAGAATCCACTCCTATATATTATGAATGGGTATTTTATGTATTTGAATGTGTACCTGAGGCTGCTTTACTTCTTATTTTAGGTGAAGTTATCTTGGGTGAATGGTTTTATAATGTGGATGATGATAATAAGTTAAAAATGGCTCAACAATTAGCCAAATTACGTTCAAAGGGGAAATTTGGTGCGAACATGATTAATAAAATTCATCAAAAAGAAGAAAAAGAAGGAGAATCGAATTCTCAGGAAGATTCATCAAATATAATTGTTATAAGGATGGATGATGATGGCAAATTATCACCAATAAATTCAACAGATAATGCAAATAATACAGCAACAGATATAACAAAAGCAACAACAAAAAATACAAATGCAAATACAAATGTCAATTCAACGGATTCAACTGTATAACGGCATTTAACATGTATAATAATAATTATATCTATCTCCTTAAAAACCAGTAATAATTGTAATAACAATAATGATATTATTGATATAGCTTTTTTTTACTTCATTTTACTTGTATGATATTTTTTTTTATATATATATATAATATATATAACTTTGTAAAAAAACACTTTACTTATGATAGACGTTTCATTTTTTTTTATTAAATTAAAATTTTATTTAATAATTACTTATGCTGTATAACATTATAAACCTTATTTAACATATATGGCAAAAATATTGCTTATGTAAAAATTTGGTTTAACGGCAGTTATGTGCGTGAAATCACAAAAATCACATGATTCATTGTCTATTCCAGTTTAGATCCAACATGATAACAGATATCTAATCGACAAAAAAAATTTTTTTTTTTTTTTCAATTCAAAATTTAAATATTATCCTACTGTTTTTTAAAAGAAAAAGAAAATTAATAAACAATAAAATTTTCATACGTTTTTAAATTAAATTTATAATTAATTAAATAAATTCTAAAATAATTCCGCTTGAAAATTCTTTACAAATTCATATTCATTCCCAAAAAAATCATTCTTGAAATCCGCGATTTTCAATCTTATAATCTTTTCAAGGTAATGGGTCATATTATTACTTTTACTACTTTCTTTCGATAAGTCATTAAATATTCGATCTTTATTAATTCTCAATAAAAGTAGGAATCTTATAATGATGTCTAACCTTGTAAGAAAAAGTTCTGGTGTGGCAGGTCAAATAGCCGGTCAAGTTCAAATGTAACTATGATTTATTATAAAAAAAGTAATGTTAAATATTTTACCTTAATTAATTAAAAAAAAAAAATCATTTATAGTCATAAAATAAGAAGGTATAGCGGTAGTAGCACTACAGAAATAAATAAATATAGTAAAAATATTACTCAATCAAAATCACAAGGAGCTTCTCAAGCAATGTGTAAGAAATAAAACATTATTCCATTTCGTGTGTTTGACGCACCTTAATTAATGTATTAAAACTTTCTTTTTCTTGTAGTATATGCAACAGGTTTAAAACTTGAGGATATGGATAAAGCACAAGTTGGAATCAGTAGTGTGTAGGTTTTATTAATATCATTATAATGTATCCCATTTATCAAGTTTTTTTTTTTAAAAAAAAATTGATTTTTATTATAGATGGTACGAGGGTAACCCATGTAATATGCATTTATTGGATTTAGCAAATAAAGTAAAAGAGGGTGTAGCAAAGGCTGGAATGATTGGATATAGATTTAATACGGTTGGCGTTAGCGATGCTATTAGTATGGGTACAAGAGCTATGTGTTATTCATTACAAAGCAGAGACTTGATCGCTGATTCAATAGAAACGGTAAGATCATAATTAACGTTATTTGTTTTATATAATTTATTATTTAATATATATATTTTTTTAAAAGGTTATGGGGGGACAATGGTATGATGCAAATATAGCAATACCTGGATGTGATAAAAATATGCCAGGTTGTTTAATTGCAATGGCACGTCATAATCGTCCATCATTGATGATTTATGGTGGTACTATACGTCCAGGAATTTGTGGAAAAGGGAATATAGATGTCGTCTCAGCATTTCAATCATATGGATCTTATGTTTCTGGAAAAATTACTGAAGAAGAAAGATATGATATTGTAAGAAACGCATGTCCTGGACCTGGTGCTTGTGGTGGAATGTACACTGCTAATACAAGTAATATTAAATTTTTTTTTTTTTTAAAAAAAAGATGCTTTGGCTAAGATATTCTATTTAAATGTAAATATTAATTTATTTTAATAGTGGCATCGGCTACTGAAGCGATGGGAATGTCACTTCCATATAGTAGTTCAATACCAGCAGAATATCCAGAAAAAATTGAAGAATGTTTAGAAGCTGGTTGGGCTATTAGAAATTTGTTAGAAAAGGATATTAAACCAAGAGATATCATGACACGTAAAGCATTTGAAAATGCAATTGTTCTTACAATGATATTAGGTGGTTCTACTAATGCTGTATTACATTTAATTGCCATTGCTAAATCTGTTGATGTACCGTTGAATTTGGATGATTTTCAGAAAATTAGTGATAAAATTCCATTTTTGGCTGATTTGAAACCAAGGTAAATTATTTTAGAAATGGGGGGAAAAAAGGATTTCAAATTTACTTTGTTTTTTTTTCTTTTTAGTGGAAAATATGTTATGGAAGACTTACATAAAATTGGTGGAATACCAGGTAAAAATAATAAATTATATAAATTATAGTAATTTATTTTTATTTTCACATCTCATATATCTAACTCTCCTTATTTAACTGATTATATATAGCGGTATTAAAATATTTGTTGGAAAATGATTTAATTCATGGAGATATATTAACAGTAACAGGACAAACTTTAGCGGAAAATTTATCAGATGTTCCAAAACTTTCATTTGAAGATCAAGATGTAATTCATCCGTTATCAGATCCAATAAAATCAACAGGACACATACAAATTTTATATGGTAATTTAGCTCCTGATGGATCCGTAGCAAAAATTACTGGTAAAGAAGGTTTGAAATTTGAAGGTGTCGCAAAAGTTTTTGAAGGCGAAGTAGAAATGTTGAAAGCTTTTGAAAATGGTGAAATTAAGAAAGGACAAGTTATCGTTATTAGATATGAAGGTCCTCAAGGTGGTCCTGGAATGCCCGAAATGTGTAAGTATTACTATGAGTTATATTTTGTTTAAAGAAATATATATTCATGTAAGAATTTTTGAATATATTACAGTGACACCTACAAGTGCAATTATGGGAGCGGGACTTGGACAAGATGTTGCCTTATTAACTGATGGTAGATTTTCTGGTGGCAGTCACGTAAGTTGTGAAATAAATAAATAAATGATTTATTCCAAACTTAAATATTTCTATTAATAATTTAACTCTAATAGGGTTTTATTATTGGACATATAACACCTGAAGCACAATTGGGAGGTCCAATTGCTTTGTTAAAAGATGGTGATCGTATTACAATTGATACATATAAGAAATCTATAAGTGTTGATATAAGTGAAGAAGAATTTTCAAAGAGACGTTCTACTTGGAAAGCACCACCTTATAAAGCTACCAAAGGTACTTTATACAAATACATTAAGTGTGTTAAAACTGCTACTGAAGGCTGTGTGACTGATGAGTAGAAAATGAGGGTTACAAAATTATTTTTTTTTTGTAAAATGTAAAAAAACTTCTAATGAAGGATTTTTAGTTGTTAATAACGCTAAATTATCTGTTAAAATTGTTAAAATTCTTTTGTTTTCTTTTCTTTATAAAAAAAAAATAATAAATTCTATTTATTTGATTCTTATTTTTTTAAAAAATAATAAAATGAACGCGTTAAAATTTAAAAAACTGACAAAGAATGATCGTGCTCACGCGAAATTAAATAATGAATGCCGTACATTGAATACATGCTATTAATCTATACTCATATCGTCATCTTTGCGAAGATAAACAGAGCACCCTTCGATCTGTCCGAGACAGAACAAAAGCTCGTACTTTTTTAAAATTTATTGAGAATTCGAATCTAGTCAGTTGGAGGATATTCTATGTCGTAGAGCAAGTATATGGTTGAAAAATCCAAATAAATGAAAAAAAAAATCAGAGACGAAAAAATAAATTTACTAATTATAACTTTAGATATCTAAGATATCAAATCACACAAAAAAAAATAAAAAAAAGCGGTGATATTATGTGAATTATATATTATATCTTTTTGGCGCATGTATTTACCCCTAACATTGACAATAAAATATTTTCCCATCCTTCGCTATGATTTCGTTATGATTTTTCTTTTTTTAAAAAAATGTGTAGACTAAACAAAGTTTGGCATTTAGTGTTTTAGACTTTTAGTTTCAGCTGATTGTTGCAATTGTAAATGAAACACTTTAATGAATTGTTAATGAAACTCACCTTAATAAAGATATTTAATTAAAAGGCTAAAAAAAAACACATTATTTTAAGATAAATCGTTAATTTGGTATCACTAAATCACGAGTTTAAATGGCAATATACAATGGTCCGGTGAATTATTATTAGTAAAAAAAAAAAAGTGACAATCCAAAAATACATAGTAATTCACAAAATGATTATTTATAAAAAACTACTTTGTTTTTAATTGTAAGGAATTTTGGATTCCAAAAATGATTGGAATCAACATGGTTTTTTTTCGGCAACTTTGTGGGAAGTTTTTTTTCCGAAATCTTTTGTAGGACAAAGGGACTAATAGGCGAGAATTTCCATCAGTAATCAGCCACATAATATCGGCTAGTATTAAAGTTTATTTTACGTAATCACATGCCAAGCTTCTTTATTCTTTATAACAGATTTTGCCACAAATTTTCATTATAATGGGAATAATCGGCTACATACCATTATTACAATTAAATGGGAATCTTTTTTGAAAGTTTCTATAAATAAATTAATGCGTATATAATGATAAAAATAACCTTAATAGGTTAAATTATTTTCATTAATTAGGTTAACTTGCCGACTAAACTAAGTTAAATCTTTAATTCAGGCTGGAGTTAAAATTAATTTAACTATCTTTAACAAATAAAGTAAATTTAAGAAAGTAACGGATTTTACATTGTAAAAATTTCTTAAAGTTCCCGAGATTGCCGAGCTTTTTCTAAAATTATCCGTTTAGCCGAAAGGAAATATGTTACAAAATTCTATATTTCTATAAGTAATATATAACCATAAAAGTAAATCTTTATATCTTCATAATGGTTACAATTGATGGCTTTTTAGCAGCTTTTGGATCGATTATAATAAGAATGAGAATTAACATTCTCCGGATATCGGAATCCAAAAAATTTTACCTTTATGACATATAATACAGGAAATCAATAATGATGATCAAAGAAATTAAGCTTATTTTGTTTCTTATTTTTAAATAAGTAAATTATTCGAATGACCAATAACAATGAAGTAAAAAAAAACACAGTATAAATAAAGCTTCATTCATCCTGGAATTTTTTTTTTTAAAAAATAAAAAAAATAATAATAAATTAAAAATATTATTTAAGAAATATACATTGTTTATAAAACGAAAATGGATCGTTACAATCAAAGACGTCAAAGAATTCAAAGACAACGAAATCGAAGGCGTGCAAGGATTAATAACAACGCAACGTTAAGAAGGATTTCAAACCTTCCTCGACAGAATCTTCCTCAGCAAAATATAAATGATTCATTCGATCTCCAATTTTTCTTCAATGGATCTACTTTCTATTAGATGAAATAAGAATTTTTAAATAAATTTTAAAGTACGTTCTCATTCATTAATCAACATAGCAATTTATTTACCAGTTACCCTATTTTGGAACTCATTGATCTTCATTTTGCATAATTAGTACGTCATGTGAAATGGTCACAACTCTATCATATTTCTTTATCATTGAAGTTCGAAATATTTTTATATATGATTACTTTTATTTCATTTTGTGATTAGTACTTGGTAGTTTTCTTTATAGCATTCAATACTTAGAAATACAGCAATGTAAATATAACCAGCTCCCTACATAGTTATACCTTTCTACATATAATCACATCATCAACAAATGTAAAAAAAAAACCACTTATATGAGATTATTATTTTAAGCCTTTTAAAAAAGGAAGGAATTATATTAATGTATGTAATTTAATAATAAAATAAGATTTTATTCAAGCATTTTTATCAATCCTTCTTGATTGATGCAAATAAATGTAAAAGAAATATTAAAAAAAATAAAAAAAATATAGTAATGAAAAATTGAATTCCGTTTACTTAAAATACTTAAAATGCAATATTATCGGAATTATTTGAATTTATCGCCAGTTGAATTGAGACGCAGTGTTCGATTAAAAAATAGGGTGATTAAATACTACATGCCTGCTGCATAATTAGATAAAAATAGTCTACATGCTTGCATGCACTTACTAATTTTGGTTTATTGTGTAATAATTAGGATAATGACGCCACTTACCCTATAAAAAAGGAATGTTCAGAAAACATACATAAAATAAACATAAAATGTACATTATACATAAAATGTCTATAGAATGTCCATAGAATACATAGGATATATGCAAAGGGGACTCATATACTTTTTTGTACATTTTATATACAGTGAGCCCATTTTGTATATTTTTTATATATTTTATGGACATTCTATAGACATTTTATGTATATTGTATATTTTACGTATATATTCTAAACATTCCTTTTTTATAGGGTTAACATTTAACGATGCGTTATTGGTTAGTTAAGTATAATTAATGACTTCGGGTTAATTAATTAATTAAAAGAGTTGGAAAAAAAAAAGAACTATAAAATAACACATTACGTGAAAGTCAGGGAAACTCTTTAATTAAATCACAGCATTTCGAATTTCTGCAATATGATAGTCATTTTTATATCTGAATAGTAAACGAAATGTTAATTGAAGTATCTAGGTAAGATCATATACATTTGATTCAATATAAAAAAGGTTAAAACTCGGTTTAATAATCTTCGGGCTTTTGCGAATGTACACCATTTCTAAAATAAGGAGAATAATCTAGTTAGAAAACTTTTTCGGTTACAAAACTGCTGCAGGGTTCATGTTTAGTTCTATTTTTAAAGACAAATGAAATGAAAAACTGCGGAAATATATTCAATCGCTCCAAAAGAGGTTATACATATGGGTTACACGAGCTGACATTTTCTTGCATTTATGAAACTTTAAACACATACCTTTTGGCTTTTTCTTAAATCATTGTATTCTTGATTTATGTATGGCGTTAAATTGTGAAATTATTAAAGAGCATATGACCTTCAGAATTCAAAAATAACATCATTAGATTCTTACGTATTTAAATTACGTATGATATTGTGAAATTGTACTTAATTTTGGAATTCCATAATTATGTACGTTGCTAATCATTTATTATTATATAATATTAATCATATATATGACTACATTGAACATAATTTTCTCTATTCACTCGCTGCAAAGTAATTAATTGGCCGGTTGAATTTCAAATTTTGTTGATCTTTTAAGCAGGTATTTAAGCATAATTAAATTAATGGGAAGATCAATGCTAAAGATGGTTTAAAAAAATGAATGAATTAAATTAATTAAACAGTGCAAAGAAATATCTTTATTGTCGATCTTCCTTTTTAGTAAATTCCCTATGCGTGATGTAAGAAGAGTTGCAATGCAAGTAAATGCAAATTTTTTCTTTACCTTCATTCCTTCAATTTAATTTAATATAATAAGGGATGATAATTTTCATAAAAATAAGTCATCAAACGTTAAACAAGATGAAAAAAATGTATAAAAGTAACCAAATATCGTCTTTGTTTTTTTTCATCGTTAAATCAAAATTTGCATTTGTAAAGGATGGTTCGATCAAATCAATCCAAAAGTCAGAAAGGGCGTAGACTAAGAAGAAAAATTATAAATTATTATCGTAGACGCGCATCGAATGATGACACATACAGAAGGATCTTGAGACTACCCCCAATAAATTCAATTAATCCGTTCGTGAATCAACTATTCAACGGAGCTCCTTTCTAAATCCTTCAAATTGTCTTTTTTACATTATATATGTAATTTGATTTAAAAACTTTACTTTTTTTTCAACGCGTTCATGTAATTTGATTTAAAAAAATCTTACTTTATTTTTTTTGACGCGTTTTTAAGCTTTTTTTTAAATTATATGAAAAGATATCTTTTCAGTACATTATTATATATAGATAGTTTTCCTCCACAAACATTCGTACTTACGTTTTATACGAAAATGATATATCATTTGACGTCAAATCCATTATGGTTGTCGCATATCCGCGGATAAGTCGATCCTGGGCGAAAATTTACTTTTTTTTTATTTTCGATATAATAATATAGCTATATTTTTTTTTTTTCGTTCTAAAAAACGCGATTTTAGTTAACGAATGTCGTTTTTTTCGGTTTATTACTAATTAAAATTGTAAAATAGTGCAAACCCGTTATTACGATAAAAATTATGTAAATTACGGCAATGTCATTCGGAATATTATTCGGTGTAAATCTTTTTTTTCTCTTTACGTTGTTTATTTGTTTTGATATTTTGTAATTAAATAAATTAGGTTGATATTTTTGAATAAACATTTTTATTGAAGTGTCTTCATGCAATAAACAGTAAACAATATAAATTGTAATACATCTCTTTATGAAATATAACGTATATAATAGATACTAGATAATACATATTCAGGTATAAATAATATTAAGATAACCTATTAGAACTATCGAATTTCCAATACTTTATTTTTATAAATTAAATAAATATAAAATTTCTTTCAACAAATTATTTCGAAATAAAAATTTTGCTTTCAAAAAATGATCAACGACTGTGGAATTATAGATTGGTACAAATGTATGCACTATTTTTCCAGATAATGTTATTAGTAACACATGTTTGATAATTACCTTGTTCTAACAATAATCGATCATCATGTATGCTCTCCTGGTTACAGAACACGGTTTGAACACGGTTAACCAGCAGACGGTTAGAAATAAGATTGCATTAAAATTGACAATTGGTTTAATTTCTCAAAAAATAATTAAAAAAAAAATTTTTCTTCTAATTAGAAAACTATTTATAGATAATATTATTATTATATCAGCTAAGTTCTAAATACCCTGTGCCGAAGTTACATGAAGCGGATACGCAGATTTCGAATTCGTTACAGTACTACGAAGAAATTATTTAATTTATCATGGAGAAAAACATTAACTGAATATCATTATGGAGAATTCATAATGAAATACTATGTGAAAATATTTATTTAAATATATCATTTTATTCATTTTGACATATGAATATAAATTTAATAAAACTAAAATTCACTAAATAATATTAATTGTACATCAACTTCACAATAAACATTTTTTAATAAATTAAAAATATTTCAATAAAGTAATAGTGTTTGTTTTAATGAATCTTTACCTTCATATTTTTCATCAAGGAAATCTATTCGTTCAGGATCCAAAGTTACACCAATAATTGAAAAGAGCTGTTGCTGATCGGTCTTTTGTAAATGATGCTGTAAGTACGTACTACTTGCAGAATTCAGATGACACAAATATCACTTTGCATTATCTGATTTCTTACAATACTAGGATCAGTCTTTGAGTTAAAATTTAGGAATTTTATTCAATTAACGTGGCTTTAATGTTCTTAACTTGATCACTATGATATTTGGACATTTTTCTTTAAGCTAAATATTAAAATAAGTTGTTGTTTAACCATTTAAGAAATTAATTAGGGTGATATTTGTAACGCAGTACAGAAAAAAATATACATACCATTGAACTAATAGCAGAACAAAAAAAGCATACATTGGTCAGATTGTATCATTAGTCGCATACGCTCATCTTCAGACGGATATTCATTTTCAGGAAATAAAATCGGCAATCATATATTTCCAGTATGGCTATACAGTATAAATAAATATGTTTATAACAATCAATATTATTTTTGTGATTTCTAGAACCTTTAAATGAATTTCCAACATCAATTTCTCAGTTGCTTTAAACCTTTTACATCAATTTGTGTTTCTTGACATAGTGTTTCGATCCGGGCAGAAACCGTCATCCGGATAAATTAAAAAAAATATCCGGTTTCTATCCGGATTATCCGACTCGGATAAAAATCCGGATATATCCGGGTAGAAACCGAAATCCGGATAAAATTATTTAAATTTTTTTTACTGTAGATCATTTTTAATAAATAAAATTCGTGGCATTCATTTAATTTAATGTGGCATTTAATTAATTAAATATATGGCATTTAATTAACTACTAAATTCGTGGCATTTATTAAATTTATGACAATTAAATTTCGTGGGATTGATATAAAAATTTATTTATAGCATTTATTTTTTTATTTATAAATTTAAGTACAGTTAGTTAATGTAGTCCTAAGCCCTAACCAAAATAAATAAATACTGTAATCATTTTCTTGGATTTTTTTGTAATTTCACTTGAAACATATTTTTGAATAGTGGAAAATAATTCATAAAATTATGGAAAACAGTAACGTTCAAGATTATATTACTCTAAGTGAAAATGAAGAGTCCAGAGATGAAGTTACAGAAATTACTCTAATACTAAAAAGAGGATGACCTAAAAAATTATCTAGGACACTTGGAAAATAAAGGATGATAAGTGCTAGTAAAATAAGTTAACTATACTTGAATTAACAAGTCAAATATCAAATAATCCAAATCCCTTTAAACTAACTACAATGACTAAACCACAAACAAAAGTGAGTTGGGTATGGGAATATTTTGTTAGAAAACAAAGTGAAAATGGAGAAATACGTGCATATTGTCAGTTTATATCAGATAATGGAGAAAATGTACAAAAAGTTATAAATATGATGGATCTGTTGTTAAGCATGGAATAACACCACCCACAGAACACATTATATCTGAAAACAAATCAATAATAAATGCCGCGAATTTAATATATTAAATTCAAATTATGTGACAAATCTTGTGACATAACTTAAAATTTTTCCTTGTGGTTAACGAATAATTAAAACAATAAAAAAAAATATTTAAAGTAATCATATATAATATTTTAACTCATCTGAAAATATATGAAATGTTATGATTTAAATTTTTTTAAAATTTTTTTTTATTTTTTATCCGGATTCCGGGTCAATCCGACCATTTTTTATCCGGATATTTATCCGGGTAAAAACCGTAATTATCCGGATACCTAAAAAAAAAAATTATCCGGGTTTATCCGGTTGAACCCGGCAACGGATCGAAACACTAGTCTTGACATATTTCCAACAACTTTATAATAAGAATCGGAATTGATTCTACAAATGAAATTGATTTGTCTATAAAGTATTTTAGCAATTTAAGAATGGGCAAAGGGCAATCGTAAATAATATTTTAAAAAAAAAATTTTATTCTTCCATCATCAATTAAATTAACGATTTATTTAATCATAAACTGAAATCTTAGCAAATATAATAATACTATTATCTATTAATGGTTTTTAATTACCTCAGGAAATTTTTTCCACTTAAAATTGGAAATCCACATCGATATTGTGGAAATCCGAATAGTTCTGTGACAAAAACACGTGGTATTTTCGGCGTAGATCCACAAGCGTAGGATACATGGGATTGGAATTCAATATATTTTTGAACTAATCCATGTGGAATTATTTCATGATGTAGATTAAATATTTTTGAAAAATCGTAATAAAGAATCTCTAGCGGTCTGCTGGTTAACCGTGTTCAAACGGAAATGTAACCAGGGGTTCAAACTCGAGATCACGTATCAAACATGTGTTACTAAGAACAACAGGAAAACCAGGTGCATACATTTGTAACCTATCTATTAATTCCCAACTTAAAGAAGTTCGCTGATCATTTTTAATAATTTTACGCAGGGGCGTTACAACACACCCTAGTAAATTTGCCGATCAATTATTATCACGTGATATTGGGTGTACCATCAACCAAATTAAAATGGGTATATAGCAAACATGTATTGTATGGTTAGCTTTGTATGTATTGTATTATTAAAACTTTTTAATGTATGTAATGTATGGTCTTTTTCAATTATGTATGTATTGTATGATAAATGTGGTAATTTCATGTATTTTATTACCAAATATAACTATTTCACATTTTTCATTATGATTGTGTACTGGCTAATACAATTCAACGTGTATTATTATAATCTTTTTTTTCTTTTTATTTAAAAATAAATATTTCTACCATGTTTATTACTTTTCATTTAAAAAAATTTAAAATAAATATTTCTATCGCGTTTTTATTACTACAATCTCTTTCTTTTCATTTAAAATATTTCTATTACGTTTATTATTATGTCTAAAGTAAATTCTATTATTCTTTCAGATATTGAGACTATATCTGATGATGAAACTATATCTGAAAATGAAATTTAATTCCTTGAGTCATCATCTATGAATATTGTAAATATTTGCATAATACATTAAGAAATATTTATTTATAATAAAAAATAATTTTTTTTTTTGTAAATACTAATCTTTATGTATGGCGAAAATAAGTATGCCATACATAGCAAACGTTCATTTTAATATCCATACATGTATGGACACAATCAAAAATACATAAGCATACAATACATACAACGTTAAGCATACACTACATGTTTTATAATCACCTAATTAAAATCAGTATTTTATAGTTTAATTTATGCCAATTATGAATTGAATACCGGATATTTTAGATTCATTCTGATTTTTTAACTTTATTTTCTGATATTAATAAATTACATCTCGGAAAGTAATTTATCTGCGCACACTTTGAAAATAGAAGCATAAAACTTTCCGAAATTTAAAAATTCGACAAACCATGCATTATTAGCCTTTGTGCAATAATGAAAGATTAGACAAATACATGAAAACCCAAAGAACAACGTAATACCTCGCTTTTTTGAAAATACTAAAGAAAAACATTTTTTTCTTATTGAGAAGTATCTAAACTAGGAAAACGGAAACCGTTAAAGTCCGTCGCGCTTATTTACTCGGTATCTTTTTTTATTAAAAAAAATTGTAAACGAAAAATAGCATAATATAACACCAAATAAAATAAGCAGTGTTACAAATCATCAGTGAAACAAGTAAAAAGTGATACATAATCAAGAAAGGAAACAGCGGGGGTGCGTTGCTTCGCACCTGCGTATAAATTTTAAACTCATTTATAATTATTTAATTTAGTATTGAAAATACGTTGATAGCACTAATAGGTTATCTTGATATTATCGCACGGCCCTATAGGATCTATTTGACCGATATTTTCATTATTAATATTAGTTTATTTATAGTTTATTTGAGCATGATCTACATTAACTGGTATTTATTTCATCTCATAAAATGATGTATTACAATTTATATTGTATACTGTATATTGCATAAAGAGTAACTAAGCCACTTCAATAAAAATGTTTATATTCAAATATAAACCCAATTTATTTATTTGTTACAAGATATTAAAACAAATAAACAACATAAACATAAAAAAAAAAGATTTACAACGAAATGACACGAAGATAAGCCTGTAGATTATTATTCCTTATTAAATTATATATTCTTAATGAAAAGTTTAACATATAATTAGTAATAAACCGAAAAAAAAACGACCCTCCTTTTAAATAAACTAAAATTGCGTTTAGAATGAAAAAAAAAATATAGCTATATTATTATATCGAAAATAAAAAAGTAAATTTTCTCCCAGGATCGACTATCCGCGGATATGCGACAACCATAACGGATTTGACGTCAAATGATATATCATTTTCGTATAAAACGTAAGTACGAATATTTATGAAGAAAAACTATCGATATATAACTATCGATATATAATAAACGGCATTACCGAAAGATATCTTTTCATATAATTTAAAAAGTTTAAAAACGCGTCATATATAAACGCGTTAAAAAAAAAAGGTAAAATTTTTTTAAATCAAATTATACATAATGTAAACCAAATATTTGTGAATATTAATAATACGAAGATTTTTAGAAAGGAGCCCCGTTGAATAGTTGGTTTACGAACGGATTAATTGAATTTATTTGAGGAAGATTTGAAATCCTTCTGAGCGTGTCATCATTCGATGAGCGTCTATAATAATTTATAATTCTCCTTCTTAATCTCCGTCCCCTTTGACTTTGGAATTGATTTGATCGAACCATTTTTTACAAATAATGTAAAATTTTGAAAAAATAAAAGCGATTTTTGGAGACCTTTTATACATTTTTTTTTACCTTGTTTAACGTTTGATGGCTCATTTTTATGAAAAGTGTCATCCCTTATTATTAAATTTAATAATTGGAGGAATGACATTTACTTGCATTACAACTCTTCTTACACCACGCATCAGGGAATGTTTACTAAAAAGGAAGTTCGACAAATTCTTTGCACTTTTTAATTAATTAATTCATTCCTTTTTTTAACTATCTTTAGCACAGATCTCCTACAATTTAATTATGCTTAAAAAACCTATTTGTAAGATCAACAGATTTGTCGAGAATTTCTTTAGAAAAATTGTGCAGTGTGAATGGTATAACAATGTTCAATGTCATCATAAAAAAATGATTAGCAACATACAGTAACTAAACTAGGTACAATTTCCCAATCTCATGTATAATTTAGATATGTAAGATATGGCCATATGCTTTTCAAACATACCTTTTCTTAAATTATTACATTCTTGATTTATGTATAGCGTTAAATTCGTGAAATGATTAAAGTTTCATAAATATTAGAAAGATCGTGTTACCCATACGTGTATGTATTTTTTTCCTATTTTGGAGCGATTGACCTAGCATATTCCGCAGTTTATTTATTTATAACTAAAACCCTAGACCCTTGCAGTTTATTTGGCCGAAAAAAGGTTTTTTATTCTCCTATTTTGGAAATCATGGTTGTACCCCTGAGTTTTAAAATCAAATGTATATGATCTTAGCTTGATACTTCAATATTGCACTTAAAGTAAATGGAATTTAATTTTTTTATTACTACACTTTTTATTTTTTTAATATTTTTGCATCAATCTGATAAAAAAGCTTGAATAAAATCTTATTTTATTATTAAATAAATTACATACATCAATATAATTCCTTTTTTAAAAAGTTTATATAGCAATCTTATATAAGTGTTTTTTTTTACATTTATTTATGATGTGATTATATGTAAAAAGGTATAACTATGTAGGAATCTGGTTGTATTTTACATTGCTGTATTTCTTGGTATTGAACGCCATAAAAAAAATTACTAAGCAATAATTATAAAATGAAACAAAAGTGATTCTATATAAACAATATTGTAGACAAAAGAAACATGATGGGTGCACGACTATTCCACATGGCCACTCCATCATGACCATGTCATTATGTAAAATGGAATCAACGAATGGGTAACTGTTAAATAAATTGCTATTTTGATATTGGTGTAAAGCAAGATGAATAAGAATTTTAAATTTGATTTAATGGAAAGTCAATCCATTGAAAAAAAGTTGGAGAATGAATGAATCATTTATATTTTACTGAGAAAGATTTGGCTGAGGAAGGTTTGTAACGTGGCGTCACTATTAATTCACGCCTTCGATTTCGTTGTTTTTGAATTCTTTGACGTCTTCGATTGTAGCGATCCATTTTCGTTTTACAAACAATATAATATTTATTTATTTTTACAAAAAAAAAATCCAGGATGAATGAAGCTTATTTATATTTTTTTTATTGGTCATTCAAATAATTTACTTTCTGTAATGAATGTTTTTAGAAAAATTATGTAGAGAATACATTATCAGTGATCTGCATTTATAGCAATGAGTAAGTGATTAGTGCTTCGATCCGGATTGATCCGTTGACTAGCATCACAACATTTTTCTATTATTTTTGTCAAACTATAATTTTGTCAGATTCAAAAAAAAATATTTTTCTACAAATTTTATTAATTTTGACCAAACTTATAGCTCACTTATAGCTCCGACTCAAATAAACCGATGCCAAACCGTAGTAAACCGCGGACTAGCTGTCAAACATCTCTTATTTTTTATGAATTTAAGAAAACAAATAAGTTTAATTTCTTTGATTATCATTATTTGATTTTTCTGTATAATATTTGTCTTGAAAGTAAGATTTCTTGGATTCCGATATTCGGAGAATGTCACGATTAATTAATTAATGATGCTCATCCTGGTTATTAATAATCGGGTCTGGTTCATTTCACCGACAATCACTTCACCGACAAACGTTTCACCGACAAACGTTTCACCGACAGGGTTATTTCACCGACATATTGAGTATGAGATATTTTATTATAAAACTTTTTTTTAGATATTTAGTTTAGATTTAATAAGTATTGATACTTTACTTCCATCTTAGACGGGTTAGTAGATAGAATAACATATAGTTATATCTATTGTATTTTTTTTTATTTTTTTTATATATGTTATTATAAATTTCATTAAAATAATAAAAACTAACAAAAAAATATATATATAATGAACTTTTTAGTTTTTGATCATAACAAAACATTAATACATTTTATTAAAAAAAAAAATAACTATTGTAAAAAGTATGTGCTATTCCCTAAGGAAATCTATAGTAGTAGTTTTTTTGTATTTTATAAAACCTAACAAAGAAATACGTGTTACTAACAAAAAAAAAATCCCCATTTCATATAAAGATTATGTAAAGATATTTATATTTAATTTTATATATATGTCGGTGAAACGTTTGTCGGTGAAGTAGTTGTCGGTGAGTTACGTAAACGCGACCCATATTTTATTCCCCCAAAATTAGGCGACGCAAAGTTATAAATTCGGTTTTCATATCACAATTTGCCGGCCGCCCGGATTTTTACTTTTTTTAAAAATTCAAAATTTTTTAACCAATTTTAACCAATAAAATTTAGCGATCCGATCCATAATTTTCATAAAAGTTTTAGGTTAAATCACTTAAATGATAAATGATATCATAATTATTAAATTTTTGGCATAGGAAATCAATTGTAAAATATTTAATAAAATAAATAAATAAAATTGCTATTCTTTTTTTTTTCATTTATCAAGAATGAGAAATTTTCTTTGATTTCTGTAATACATGCGGTTATCACCTATTTTTAATATACGAAAAAAAAATAAAATTTTGAATTTGTGATTTACCGACCCGGCGTCGCCTTAGTTTAAAGTATTATCACAAATTTATTAATTATTGTATCCGTAATTGTTCAAGTAATAACAAAGTACAATTCCCTTCATATGAATAATTGTAGAAAAAGAAATGGCAAAATTTCTTTTGATAACCTAGTCGGGAAAAAGTGCTCTCAGCCAGCCAATGCAATCCTATGCGCCATGTTCTAAACCAAACTAGGTTAGGAAAATTAATCTATTTATGGACAGTTTGTGCTATAATGGAAGGTTAGTACAACATTACGCAAGATTAATTATAATTAGTTCGTGTTACTTTAACTTTAAATAAAATAGCAATGAATTTTTTTTTTGAAAAAAAAAATATTTGTATACAGTATATATTGTATATACATACATATACACATATATTACTATTATCAAATCAGTCAAATGAGTGAAATTTTCGTAAAAATCGATGATAAGTTTAGTAAACCACATAACGGTAAACTTATAACAAAGATAGAGGTATCGCCAAATGAAAAATACTTTGTGACTTATAGTGAAGAAGATCACTCAATTGTCGGCTGGAATATCGATGATATAAATGAGGGACAACTTAAATCAGATTGTCATATCAGAATTCCTAATGATAATATACGACAAATATACATTTCTGATGATAAGAAACTTGCTTATATAGAATTTGGACATTTAGGTAATTAATAATATTTATATTAGTAACCCTTATAAAATATTCGATTAATATTTTTTTTTTTATTTAACTAATTCAATTAGAAATATACGATATGATGAATAACCATAAAATAAAAATAGATTGTGATATTGGTGAATATTATAGTTATTGTACATTCAATTTGAAATCTGAACTTATTTTATATAGTGGAAACGATGATTATAATTTGGTTTTAGTTTATTCCACACAAACTAAAAATAATGAATGGAAATGTCAAAGAATCCACAAGATGCCTAAGGATTTTGATTTGATTAGCATATCAAAATACGATAAAATTTATTTGTTTTCAAATAATTCTATTTTTGAATGGAATCTTATTAATGAAAAAGGAATAAAAATATTTGGTACTGATGAGGAAATGAAATATTATACGGTAAAAAATATATTAATTTATTCGTTCAAATTCATTTAAAAATTTTATAATTACTAATCATTATTCGTCTATTTTATAATTCAAGCCTGAACTTAGAATTTCCAGTAATGAAAAGTTTATTTGTACAAGAATCAAGGATAAAGTTTTTATTTATTCTGTTGAATTAGAAATACCTATTGTTTCTTTAAATATAAATAATGGTAAATAATTTTATAAATTTATTAAGCTTTTTATTTTTTATTATTATTATTTTATATTAATCTTTTAATTCTTTTCTTACGTTAGATATACAATTATATGACATTATATATCGTACTGGTTTAATTCATTTATTACTTCCTTTATTGCTTCCTCTATTAAGTAATAGTAAAATTCGGAATTCTATTATGGAACATTGTTGGAAAGAATGTTTAAATCGTTTAAATAAGAATGACCAAGAATTTCAAATCGAAAATTTACTAAAAAACATTCAATTCACAACCAAATATGCACTTATAATTCTAGATGGGTATATTTGGAAGATTAAACTAGAAGAAAATGCTTCTAATATGAATTTTATATTCGAAAATTCTGAAGATGATGATTCTAATGAATATTGGTATTTTGATAATGAATCATATGAAACATATGAAAACTTAAATATTCATTTATTTAATCCCTATATGGATAATATACATGCATTATTTCAAAAAGTTATATCAAATTTTATTATGAAACGAGAACTGACTTTAATTCAAGGTTTAATTAAATGGGAAATTAACAATATTAATGATAGTGGAATTGAATTGCAAATTTTTAGTTATGTTGATTTTAATAAATGGGATTTAATTTGCAAACGTGTTGAAAATTTTAGTATTTTTGTAAATATCTTTTTACTTGGAATTGAATTATTTGATAATGATGATATTGTTCTAATAACAACAATTGGTCTTTTTATTTATCATCTTAACAAAAATAACAAATCCATTACTTTAAGATATTTTTATCATATGAAATCATATTATATGAGAGATTTATTACATTATTATAGAAAAATATTTTCAAAATCTATTTTACCTTTATCAAATTGTAGTAGTTTTGAAATAAGTGATGGTTGGGTTTTGGATGTAAAAAATAATAAGGAAAGTCTTTTGAAATATGGTGTTGAGTTATTATCATTTGCAATTAAAGATCAAAGGTTGAAATTAATTGATGATATCTATAAAAAATGTATCAATTATTTTGAACAAGATTTAAGAAATAATAGAATGTTTTTAAGTATTATTACTTCTACAATGCCTTTATTGAATGAATATTTTCCGGATTATGTTTCAAGATATTCATTAGAAATATTAATGATTACAGATTATCATTTTTATGATATAAAATATCAACATAGCAAATTACATCTTGATTCTTTTCAATATCCTCAAATACTTAATTTAACTAATTCTATTTTATGGTTAAAATACAATATGTGGATTGGTAAATTATCTGAAACTCATCTGATACTATTCATTGTTATTCAACTTTTAAGTTTATTTATAATTTTAATCTTTTTACCAATTTATTTTGTTATGTTTTATATATTATCAAAATACCTTTATATTAATGATTTTTATACAAATGGTGCATTATCTCTTTATTTTGAAATTATTAAATTATTTTCAAAACGTAAAACAACACCAGTAATTACTTTCATGATTCCTTATATTAATTTTGTGAATTATCCAAAAGATTATAATTGGTTTTGGGAACTAATTTCACCTCAACCTAGTCCATTTGTTAACACAATAAGTAATGATATCTATAAAACATTGGATGGTGAAGCATTAATTAATTTTAAATGGAACATGTATGGAAAAATTTATCACTCAATAATTTGGATTGGATTTATGGCTTTACTTGGATGCTTTAATGCAGCTGCTAAAATTCCTAAACAATATATTGGTGATGATGTTCTAAATCATCTTTTAATTGCTTCAATTATACTTGGATTTATTCATTTAAGTTTTGAAGTTCGTCAATTGATTTATAAACCTGAAAGGTGGATGAAGGATATTGGGAACTGGTTTGGTATATAAAAATTTTTTTTTTAATCAATTTAGAATAAATTATTTTATTAAGCAAAAAATACTAATATATTACTTATAATTATAGATGCATGTGTATATATATTTCCCATTTATACTTCAATAATGTGGCTTCAAACAAATGATAATGATCAGATAATCCCATTTATTACTTTTTCATGCTTGTTTTTAAATTTAAAATTAATATCATTTTTTAGAATATTTGAAATTTATGATGAATATTATACAATTGTTATTAGAATTGCAAAAAGGGTCATGTTTTTCTTTTTATGTTTTATAATAGTTATTTTGACAAGTTTCGCGTACGCATTTTATATTTTATTATCACCAAAAATGGATTATCCTTTAAATGAACGTATAGTTAATGATGACCCTAATAATCCTTGGAATTTGGCATCTACCTATCAAGTATTTGAAAATGTAACCAGCCTTTATTCCAATTTATTTATTTTACAAACTCCTGATGAGAACACAAACATGTTTACGACCTTTTTGACTTCATTATTCGCAACATGTTTATTACTTACAGGTATATTATTACTTATTTTGAAAAAAAAATAATTAAAAATATTAATAATTAATTATTTAATTAACTTTTTTTTTTTATCTTATAGGTGATACAAGTTCGTTATCCAATTGGCCATATGAAAAAAATCCATCACTTATGATATTAATGATTTTGTTCACATTTATAATGACCATATATATTTTAAATGTATTTATCACACTATTTGGTGAAGCGATAAAAGATGGTGATTCATATTTATTAAGGAAAGCGGAGGTAATATTATTATGTTATAATTGTTATTTTTTAATTAAATCTTTACATTATATATTATATACTAATTATTTAAAATTTTCAAAACTTATTTTAGCATTTAGCTAAAATTGAATTATTTTACCTATTACCGAATCAGAGACGTTGGAAATCATGGTTCCCTGAAATAATGTATGTTACATTTTTAATATTCATTTGATAATTTTTTTTTTTTATTTTTATTAATAAAGATTCATTATTTTTTTTAAGTCATTATTATGCCAGTGTGGATAAGGCTCGAAAAGAAATTAAACAAATGATTGAAAAGAAAGAATGGAATAACAATGTATTACCAGAACTCAAACGAGATTTGTTAAACAAACTTCATATCGATGAAAATTAGACAATTTTGGGAATTATATAGGTTTTAAATCATTTAGGAATGATTTTATTTTTTCCTTACTTATTTAATTTTTAACTAGAATTATAGAGTATGTATTCTTAGTATAAAGTTTGATCGGTTTTTAATTAATTTATATAGTAAAAGTTTTATTTAAATATTTTAAAAAATGTATTTTAAGGTTACTATTTATATCATAGAGTACACCTTGTATTAAGAAACCAATAAAAACAATTGACGCGTTGATAGAACCTTTTAATATTCTATATAAATGAAAGTAACGATAATGTTCAAGTCTATTTGTAAAAGTTTTGTGCGCAACCTTGAGCCATAGATATGCGCTCTTATATATAAAATATAATAATATTAAGTGCCATTATGAAATATCGCGCCTATCTACTTTCAATCACACGCGCGGAAATTTAAAGCGATGTATGCTGCGTCAACTGCGCGAATCCAATTCATCACAGTAGAATATATTATATAAATTTGAGTATTGTTGTACCCAAAGTTTTAATGAATAGACTAATTAAGATTTAGTAAAATAAACCGCCCGAAGATGAGACGTCTACTGATTAAAGCGATTAAAGAAAGAAAGAAAGAAAATTAAACTAAAGAAATTCGATCTTACCAGGGCTACACGGCTACACGCCCAGTGTAGGTTTCAAATTATATCATGTTAAATCACCTGATACTGTACGTGATGTACTGTAACTTGGAGATTAAATTTTGTATATATAAATAAATTTTCATAAAAATTTTACAAATATTTATATTCAGATTATACGAGAATAAATTGTAAAACTGACTCCAAAAAAGAGGCTTAGTATTTTGCGGAGATCTCAGTATCATCCGAAAAAATTCTGCAATCAGAGACGTCCCCAGTATTGTCACTTTTCTACCCCACGTTATTTGTGCCACATCAGCCTCATTGATTTATTTATTTATTGTAACTTTCAGCAAACATGGCATAGCGCCTTTATCTTTATTAAATTTATTAAAAACATTTACAATTAAACAAATTACAATAAAAGAAATAATAAAAAATAAACTAACTACTATATAGTCTCCTAAAGAGTGATTAAAGTAAAAATAAAAATCTAAACTAAATAATTAAACACTCCCTAGATCATCCCCCGTGATATATTTCAAGCACAGTAGATGCAACTATGCTAATCAGACAACGAAAAGTGCATCCATTTTAAAATCGATACCCAGTTCTGCTATAGCACCGTTAGACGACCCAGAAAACCCGAAAAGTGATCAAACCAAGTTCTTAATCCAATCCTTGTCTGCGTCACGTGACAGCTCGATTTGGGTTGGAGGTGGTAAAGTAGAGACAGGCAAATACGTAGACTTAGGCAAATTAGAAGGCCTTGGTTGAGTTTTAAGAGTGGTAGAAATGATAACGGAACGTTCCCAGCGACTTTTTTCATAGTTACGGGCGTCTCAAACGCGTCTGCGCAGCTTGTGAATAAAGTTATTATGTATAGCAGAGATAACTTTGCATATAGAGGAGCGCGGCACTGCCAGGTCGGAAAATATATCGGAAAATTGTGCAGGAATAAAGCCTCGCACAAGACATGAGCAGACCAACTTGCGGAAGAAAGGTCCAACAGGGCATTTGCGATAAAACGCGTAAGATGCGGAGCAGGATCCACTTTATTATCACGGGCTGCATCTATAATTTTTTGGGAAAGATGATTCTGATATGAGGAAAGAATTTTATTGTAACTTTCGAAACTCTCCCTAATTTATGTTTTACGTAAAAATTAATGTTAGATAGAACCTTCATACCCTCGAAATGCACGCATAGTAAACTGCTAGAATTATTGTGATATAACTGTATAACTGCGTATGAAAATTTCAAGCTGAAAACATCGAGTTTAAATAATTATTCAATAAAATTTATTGTTGGTTTATTTTTAATTACTATATTAACTGTTTTTATTTTTGTTTGCCTTCTTTATATAAATATTAGAGCGTAATTTAAGACTAAATAAAATTGCTTAACAAGTATAGCATTATTCAAATAATTGTTTTTATTGAATTAGCTTACATATTTGTGGTATATTTTGTAACAATATTAAGTGCATTATACATATACACGTTTATTTAGGTATTATTTATTGTACTTGTTTTATTATATCTATTAGGAGAGACGCGGTTTTATATTTATTTGGGTGTGATTTTATTTGTGCTGTTTGCTGTTTATTGTACTTATTTTATTAGGAGTTATATTTATTTAGATGTTATTTATTAAACTTATTTTATTAGGAGATACGTGTTTTATGTAAAATCGAACTTAAAAACGAACTTATCAATTTTTTGTCGAGAAGCGAAGAAAGCAATTAAGCAAATGAGGCTGATGCGCCGCAAAATCACGTGGGGTAGAAATAAATACAGTAGTAAAAGAAAACAGGCTGAAATTACTTTTTTATTTACTGTACGACTCGAGTGACTCGACTTTTAATACCCTAGCCGCCTAGGCGCCCGCTAACCAATAATGTGTAGATCCTTCCTTTTTTGGATAAGAGTGAAAGAGCTAGCTCATAAGGTTTATTATACATTTAATCGTGTGAACGTAGATGGCGTCGTATCATCGAATTACAAAAAAAAAAAGTTGTACTAACTCCTAAGTCCTACCTCGTATTACTTTATTATACATTAAATATTTCCCCTGCATAAATAAATATATATATATCTTGCAAGGTTGCAACGCTCGTTTTTTTGCACAAAATAACAAACCATTTTAAAACAATTAAATTAATAAAGGAAAAAAGAACTATCAGATGAGCGACGCTACGGTAGAAATCGAAATTGATAAAATCAATATTAATAAAATTGATATCAATAACAATGGAATTGACATTAATAACGATAGAATCGATAACAATATAAATAACAATATAATTAATAATAAGCCGCATAATGGGAAACCTATTACAGAGATAGAGACATCACCAAATGGAAAATACCTCGTTACTTATAGTGAAGATGATCATTCAATCGTTGGTTGGGATGTAGACAAGAATCAATTTAAATTGGAATTTTCTATCAAAATTTCTGATCAAGTAGGACACATACGTATTTCCGATGATAAGAGACTTGCTTATATATATGCCACCAAAAAATTAGGTGAAAGTGGTAAAATAAGTAAGTAATAATGCTATTAATTACTCTTATGAATTTATGTAAACTAAAGCATTGATATTTAATTACATTAATTATCATTTATTCAATTATATTTTATTAGAAATATACGACATGAATAACGATCAACAAATCAAATTAGATTGTGACTTTGGTGATTATTATAGTTATTGTACCTTTAACTTGAAGAATGAGCTTATTTTATATAATAATTTTAACAGAGATTATGTTATGCGAAAAATTATCTTGATATATTCCACAAGAACTAAAAATAACAAATGGAAGTGTAAAAAATTATGCGAGATACCAGAGGATATTGAATTTATTAGCATATCAAAATATGATAAACTTTATTTATTTTCAAATAATTCCATTTATGAATGGGATCTTTTTACTGAAAAAAGTATAAAAATATTTGGTAATGATGAGGAGATGAAATATAGCTATTATTATAATACGGTAATATAAATTTTATCAAATTATTCCAAATCTATTTGAAAATATTTTGTACCTAACTTTTATTTGCATAAGTCTGATATTAGAATTTCCGGTAATGAGAAATTTATTTGTATGAGGATCGAGAATAAAATTACTATTTATTCGAACGAACTAGAATTCTCTACTACTTCTGTGAACGGTATTGTTATTTTTTTTTAAGTTAAAAAATTATATATACTGTACAATATTAACATTTCTTTATACTATTTAGTTATTCAGTTACGTACGCTTATTATACATCCAGTGTTATGTCCTCTATTATTTCATCTATTATTTCCTTTATTCAGTAATATACCAAATAATGAATTTTGGGATTCAATCATGAAAGATTGTAGAGAATTATGTTTTGGTCATTTAAAACAACATGAATCACCAAAAGAATTTCTTCCAAATAACATTCAATCTGCAAGCAATTGCGCATTTGGAATTCTAGATGGAGATGTTTTGAAGATTAATTTGGAAAAAATGATATCAAATATAAATTCATTATTCAAATATTATGATGAATTAAATAATAATAATAATTCCGATGAAATTATTGATAATTGGTATGAATACTATAATAATAATTATTTTAACTATTTTAGAGTCAAGTATGAAATATACGAGCACTTAAATATTCATTTATTTAATCCCTATATGGATAATATACATACATTATTTAAAAAAGTCTTATCAGATTTTGAAGAAAAACGAAAATTGATTTTAATTCAAAATTTAATTAAATGGGAAATTAACAATATTAATTATAAAGAAATTGAATTATCAGTTTTTATAAAAATTAATGTTAGTAGTGAATGGGATTTAATTTGCACAAGGGTTGAAAATTTTAATATTCGTGAAAATATCTTTTTGCATGGAGTCAAGTTATTAAATTTTGATGATATCGTTTTAATAACAACAATAGGCGTATTTATTTATCATTTTAGTGAAAATAACAAATCCATTTCTTTAAGATATTTTTATTATATGGAGTCATACTATAGGAAAGATTTATTACGTTATTATGAAAAAATATTTTCAAAACATACTTTACCTTTACCTAATTATGATAGTTTTAAAATAAGTGATGAATGGGTTTCATACGTAAAAGATAATAAGGAAGTTCTTTTAACATATGGTGTTGAATTATTAACATTTGCAATTAAAGAATATAAATTAGAATTAGTAGATGATATCTATAAAAAATGTATAATTCGCTTCAAAGAAGATTTAAGGAATAATAGGATGTTTTTGAGTATTATTACTTCTACAATGCCATTATTGTATGAATATTGTCCAGAATATGTTTTAAGATATTCATTAGAAACAATAATGATTATAGATTCTCCTTTTTATAATATAGAACCTCAGAATAATAATCTACATCTACATTCCTTTTTTCGATATCCTCAAATAATTAATTTAACTAGATCTATTTTGTGGTTAAAATATAATATAAAAATGGACAAATTAAAAAGAAATCATAATATATTATTTCAAATGCTATTTTTTATTCAAATTTTAGTAATTTTACTCCTTTTTCCAATTTATTTTGCTACATTTTATATATTATCAAAATATCATTTTGTTAATAATATTTATGCCAGTGATGCATTTTCTATTTATTTAAAAGTAGTTGACATTCTTTCAAAAAATATACCAAGAAATAGAAAAACACCATCAATTACTTTTATGATCCCTTATGTTAAATTTGTTAATTACCCGCGAAATTATAATTGGTTTTGGGAATTAATTAAACCTCAACCTAGTCCATTTGTTAAAACAATAAGTGGAGATATCTATAAAACATGGGAAGGAGAAGCATTAATTAATTTTAAATGGAATACTTATGGAAAATATTATCATTTATTAATTTGGCTTGGATTTATAACTTTACTTGTATGTTTTAATGCAGCTGCTAAAATTCCTCAGAGTGAATATATAGAGATTCGAAAAAAACTTTTGATTACTTCAATTATACTCGGATTTTATTATCTGAATTTTGAAGTTCGTCAATTTATTTATGATCCTATTAAATGGTTTCGTGATATTGGAAATATACTCGGTAAGTAATTTATATTATCTTAGAGAGAATTTTAATAAAGGAAATTACTAACTAATTGTACTATTTATATAATTATAGACTTATTTGTATACTTATTACCTATTACCACTTCAATTTGGTGGCTTCAAATAAGTGATGATGATCAGCTAATTCCATACGTTACTTTTTCATGTCTGATTTTAAACCTAAAATTAATATCATTTTTTAGAATATTTGAAATTTATGATTTATATTACACAATTGTCATTAGAATTGCAAAACGGGTCATGTTTTTCTTCATATGCTTTATAATGGTTATTTTAACTAGTTTTGCATATGCATTTCATATTTTATTATCACCAAAAATGAGTTATCCTTTAGATAAACGTATAGTTAATGGTGATCCTAATAATCCTTGGAACTTGGCAGCCGCTTACCAAGTATTTGAAAATGAGGACAGCTCTAGTTCTAATTTATTTATTTTACAAAAACCTGATGAGAACACAAATATGTTTACAAACTTTGGTACTTCATTTTTTGCAACTTGTTTATTACTTACAGGTATGCTCTCGGATTATTTTAATGAAAAGTAGTAGATATTTATAAGTTTATTATTAAATTAAATTGATTTTAAAACTTCTTAATTTATCTTATTTATCTTATATATTTGATATATAGGTGATACAAGTTCGTTGTCCAATTGGCCATATGAAAAGAATCCAACTCTTATGATATTGATGATAATGTTCGCATTTGTGATGGCTATTTATATTCTGAATGTATTTATCACACTATTTGATGAAGCTATGAAAGATAATGATGACTCATATTTGATAATGAAGGCAGAGGTAATAATGTTGTTTTAAATATCATTGTGAATATTATATTTTATATAGTTATAAGTGTAATGAAATTTTCTATTTCTTGTTTTTTTTTGTAGTATTTGGCTAAAATTGAGTTATTTTACCTATTACCACATCAGAGACGTTGGAAATCATGGTTTCCTGAAGTAATGTATGTCATCTTATTTGCTAAAATAAACCAATTCCTTTGATATTATTTTTATTAATATAAAATAATTTTAGGTATTATCATGCAAGTGTGGATAAAACTCGAAAAATGATTAAGGAAATGATTGAAAATGATAAATGGCATATCAATGAATTCCCAGAATTGAAGCAAAATTTATTAAACAAATTCAATATAAATAAGCCTAACAAATAACTCGTGAGAATCGATTCTAACGTTATAATTTGATCACAAGAATAATATATTTATTTTATTTAACCTTGACCGCCGGTTACTTTCACGTCGGCGAAATGGCTGTCTGTAAATATCGTAACCTCTTACTATTGCTTTGATCAGATCAACCTAGTTAACTATTACTTATTAGATAATGATAAATAACGGTATTATGGTTCATATTTTTTAAAAAATTTAATAGTTCCATTCAACACCTTTGAACACGAATTCAAAATAATAATAATTTTTATAATAAAAATTAATCATTTGTCTAAATTAAATTGTTATACTTTATCTCAGTCGTAACCACTAACCTTTTGTTCTCCTAAATCATCTATATATTCACCTAATTGGTTCAGTAAAAAAAAGTGATTATATAGAATTGTGACTATATAGGAGTTAATTTATTAATTGCCAATCCGGATAGATCGGCACTATCGCTATATAAACGTATTAATAAATCCTTTCGATTTTTTTTTGTATCAAAAACAACCATCGTTTGTAAAATCCCACGTGACAACGCATCTTCGTAGTAACCATCGCCATTTTTTCCACCCATACTACATAGCGTCGCCCGGAAACGGTTTTATTTGCAGATCACACACGACTTCGGATACTGTTTTCCGGTTGTTATTCATTTCTCTTTTATTATGCCACAATGTCGAACTAACATAATAAAGTTTCAAAAGGCGTCATGCTTTTCAAAATTAGGAAGAATCTCTAGATGAAAAGCCTTTAAATGCCGAAATAAACTTAAACAGCTCGCTCAAATTGTAAAAACAACTTGAGCAAGATAGGAGGATGATAATTATCTATACTGATATCACTGAAGCCGTATATAATTTAATGAGTTTTATGAAGGAGAAAATGAGTAGTTAAATATGAATCTTTGTATTGAACTTTCACCTTTTCTTGGAAAAATCAAAGAAATTATGAAATTAAATTGCTCATCACATAATTACATCTATCTCAGAGAGTAATGAATATTCATGAGTTTGTTTACTGGGACAAGAACCAAAAAAAAAGGTAATATGTAATTCATTTTAATATATTATATATATATAGTAGATTATAACTTAAATATTATGTTTGCATTACAGGCACAACGACAGAAATGGGAATTATCTATTAATTTCATCTTATGAAGGCATGTATTTGTTTGGATATCACAAAATAAGCTGATGTATATTATTGAAAGTGACGATGAGAGAGATATATATACGAAGCAGGTTTGATTTATTTACATGGAATCTTGATCAAAGTTTTTATAATTTTTGAGAATTTTGTATGTAGTTCTAATTGCATTTAAAGCTAAATAGTTGTTAGAAGAACCATAACAAACTAAAAGGATATTTATGGTTAAAAAATATTCGCCTAAATTCAAATCATTGGAAAAAGTGAATATTGACATTATGCACTAGAATAATAATTAAATTTTATAATTGAAATAAAAACATTGAAATCTTTTATATTAAAAAATTGGAACCATGATTGCAAATTATTTGTTATAAATCGATTAAAATTCTCTTTTATTATATGATTTTTATCGCGATTTGTCCGAAGTCACGTCTCCAAATCACGGGATCGGAAGTGAATTGGCTGAGTTTGTGCAACCGAATAATTTCGAAAGAAATAAATGCGCTATCTTTTTTCCCCAAACGTAAGAGGAATGTGAAAATGCTTGCTTAAATGTTTGTTGCAACACAGGACCTACCGTATATGTTAATATTGACGACAAAACCATATGCTATGAAGGGCTGAGGACTTTGCAATTCCGAGATCGTCAGGCGTAAAGCCACTTTGAGTCTTGCGAGGAAGATCGCTAAACTAAAAGGAATCAAGGTTCCGCCTTCGTGCACTTTCAAAGGTTTCTTGGCATCATATGATAGCGATAATCATCTTCCTTATCTTCAGTGTTTGGTCTTTTTATTTCTCCGTGTACTACAGTAACGAGATATAACTGATAGAAGTTCAGCCAACCTTCCCGCGTAAAATTAAGTTATGATATGAACATATTATTTTTATAGACATTCATTATGGGCCGTTATTAACTGTCTTGCCGTTTCTAATGATTTAATTGGGAAAATCACGTACAGGAAATGATTAAGCATTACTTATAAGCCTAAATGGAGGGCACAATGTTCAAAGCCGACCTTTGAATCCAAAAGATAAGCTTTTCGAATGTTTTCCCAAGGACATATCTGAAAAAGACATTCACGTTATAGTCTATCTAGATATTCAAATACCCGATAGTTAGGAATATTTTAGTCTTTTTATGTACTGTGGCTGTGTCTTCCAGCAACGATTTATTTTTTTTACATGTATCATGGGCTACGTCCAGACCCTTGTATTAAAAAGTTTGATTGCCTTAGCCAAGTAACATTGAACATTTTTTGCTGTACATGAAACATTATTAACCATGACAGTTTGTGAAAGTGGAACAGCAAGTCCATCCAAGCTTGAGGAAATAATTATCGTAGCTTATGCTGTTCACAATGCCGAGATTTTCGATCTTAAAAACGAGAACCAGAAGCTCAGTAAGGAACTTAGGAGTAGAAAAAGTCCAGTATTGCGAAAGTGGAACAGGATTCTTCGGTGGTGGATGTATTCCAGTATCCCGAGGATTCACTCCCATCACGTGATATAAACCTGTTAACATTGTTAACGATCAGAGTCATGTATCCGAAGAGGATGCACCAGCAGAAGAAAGAACGGATGAAGTGGTGTGTGCTGAGGAAGAGTACTTGACGTCTTTGGGAGTTCTCGATGAGGACGTCGATATTAAGATATTCTGGGGAGGAGGAAAGACAGACGGAATCATCTAATTCAGACTCAGACTCTGATTACGATGAATCTATGGAGCAGATCCACGACGAACTCACATACCCTTCGCTTTCCCCTTTCCCTTTCCCCTTCGTCCATTTGTTACGAAATTTCTGGAGCAATGCCCAAAGTGGTTTGGTCAAACCAACTGTCATTGTGCGATATATGCAGCTTTGACTATCACGCCTCCAGATTTCACGTATCCATAGGGCTTTGATTTTATACGGAGAGAAGAATAAATAGAATGTTCGATGGCGGACCATAATTCGAAGTTCTGCATGACTTCGCTCACTCGTTTAACAATCCCATTTTTATGGGAAGATCCATTTTCAATTCCTACTCAACATTATCATGCTCGGCTCGAAGGAATATCCAGACACATAGCGATTATCCTTCTTTCGAGTACTTTAATAAACCGCAACCGCAAAGAAATAGCGTGGTTAGAAGCGATTAAGGCAATAGGGCTTTGACTTTATACGGAGAGACGAATAAATGGAATATATGGCGGACCATAATTCGAAGTTCTGCATAACTTCGCTCAATCGTTTAACAATTCCATTTTTTATGGGAAGATCCATTTTCAATTCCTACTCAACATTATCATGCTCGGCTCGAAAGAATATCCAGATACATAGCGATTCGAATACTTTAATAAACCGCAACCGCAAAGAAGTAGCGAGGTTGGAAGCGATTAAGGCCGTAAGGCTTTGACTTTATACGGAGAGACGAATAAATGGAATGTATGGCGGACCATAATTCGAAGTTCTGCTCGCTCACTCGTTTAACAATTCCATTTTTATGGGAAGATCAATTTCATGGGAAGATCCATTTTCAATTCCTACTCAACATTATCATGCTCGGCTAGATACATAGCGATTATTCTTCTTTCGAATACTTTAATAAACCGCAACCGCAAAGAAGTAGCGAGGTTAGAAGCGATTAAGGCCATTAACGACGTTGAGGATATTAAGATATTCGATGACGACTTCTTTTCCGACGAACCTATTGACTCGAATCACCCGATCAACGCTAGAACAGAAAGGGTCCCAGAGGGACCAAGAATCTCGGTACAGGTAAAACCTGTACAAAAACCTGATTCAGATTTCTGAAGCATAGGTCAACGAGCAATCTTGCAAGGAATTCGAATTAGGATTTAGAGTAGGAGCATAGGTAGCTTTATTTAGCATACGGAACATCATGTATCCCGGGCAAGTCCCGCACTTGTGTTTATTTTTTATTACTGTATTAATAAAGCTCATCTTACATCAAAAAAAAAAGAAAAAAAAAGATGCTCTTAGAAGAAGAGTCCACTACATAAAAGATTACTTTGTAAAGTGCTAAAATTTTATTTAACAATGTTAGAAGAAAAATTACTAAAACTTTCTTTGATAATAATATTTCAAATTACAGGTTACTCGTTCACAAACGAATTAAATTGAATCCGAAAGATTCGCAACATAACATATTTTAAAAAATTATGATAGAAGAACGTTGAAAAGCATAAAAAAAATCATTCGAAGACAACTAGATAATCTTCGAAGTGGACACTACTTGCGACTATTGATCCTGACAACTGCATTGCAAACGTCTGGCACGCCATTTTGATGTTTGGCCTTTTAAAGAATATAAAGGAATGACTTTAGAATCAGATTAATCTGTTATCTAAATCATACAAATAAATACTGTATCTCATACCAAGGTATGTTTGCTGAAACATTCCTTGTCCATGTTCCGATTGTTGCATCGTTTGGAAAATAAAAAGAAGGCCGTGATTTCCGTAATCTACTGATCCCATTGGCAGATTTGGTCTTGGTGCTGATATAGTAAGTTTATCCTCTCTTTTGTTGTAGATTGATCGTATATAGATAGCAGAGAGCATCCGGTGGGGTTACTACAGTGATCTTGGCCCCATTCACTCTCAACATTATTGGTTCTGGACGTCCATCGGGACTATTGCCTGTTGCGTTTGACCTATAACTCCATTACGCAAATTTGGATATGCGGGAACATCATTGAAACCAATCAAAAAGTAACATGGGCATTTCGTTATCAATATTGTCTAATAGAACGAAGGACTATTGAGGCCGTCTGTGAATTTTGTAATATAATAGGGAGAGCAGTAGGGCTAAATGTAAAAATACCAATTAATATTTACAATCGTTAAGAAAGATAATTTAATTTTTTATTACTTACCAAGGAACACTTTCTCGCTAGTTTATTAACTTTTCGTTCTTGAATTCTTTGACGGACAAAAATAAGAGGATTGGCCATATTGAACAGAGGAGAGATGTGGTATAAAATAAATCCTCAAAAATCGTTAAAATAATCATTAAATAGATATTGTGATTTATTATTATATTGAGTCAATAAAAAAAAGGAGTGATCAAAATAAAATAATCAATCAATTTTTACGAATATAATTAGAAAAGATCTGTAGTAATATAATAAGATACGTGAAATAACAATTATTTAGTGGCATTGTGATTTTGAAATTGTTAATAATTTGTTTTATAAAAAAAAAATTTACAGTCAGTTTTTCCACTTAAAAAATTAGTAAGCTTTTTAAAACATGTAAATGTTATTTTTATTGAATTTAGAACTTTATTTAACACAAAAGAAAACAATTATTTTGCGGATTTTCAATCATATAAAATTTTATTATGTTAAAAAAAGATGTTCTTTATTTAATATTAAAAGACTTTGATGTGAAAATGCGAAATAATTATTCTAATTAATGACAACGTTTAAATGGATTATAATTAATTCGATAAACAATTTATTCCCTGGAAGTGCCATATAAATTGTTACTCTCTTATTTCAAGGGAGGAAGTGAAAATTATTAATAGGAAATATAAGGCAGAAGGGATTATTAAAATTGTGATTATAATTCATTGTACACTTGTACTTTAAAGTTATAATTGGAGATCTATATATTATGATAAATGGGAGCAAACAATTTTAAATTTTTGATAAATCATAATTAATAACGACTCCTGCATATCTTAGTTTACATAACAATAAGTATATCATTGGCATCATCCGTGAATAATTTTTAAGAACCGTGGGATAAAAAAGAAATTAATATTATAAGTATATCAATCATGAATAATCTTAAATCGCAAATAATTGAGCAAGAAGACGATGCTGATGACGAGTCGGATAGTGACGATAATAGACCGGGGAAAAGAGTTTATCAGAGCGCCTCATTTCTTTTTTTTTTCAAAAAAAAAAAAAAAATTCTTGAATAAAAAACATTATGAGGAAAAGAAAACATAAACAAAATGGCAAAATCAACTCTAAAAAATTTCATAACTTATTCCATGTTCAAATAACTTGTTAGACAACATAACCTCAGCCTTCTCTATGGAGTTGAATAACTTCTACAACCTGAACATTTTTACTTGCTGGGACTCTTCCAAACGAAATACACAAAATTCATACTTGCTATTGTTGGGGAATATCAATACTTTAGAGCATAATAATTATTTTTTCACACGAAAAGAAAAAAATTTTTAAACAATTATTAAATATATATTGTTTCGCAAAAATATAATTATACTTGCTAATTCAATGATATATTAAATAAAAAAAAATCGATAGGCCTATGAAAGCTTTCTTCGATCGTGCATTTACTATATCAAAGACATATCGGCTAATTGATAGCTTTTCACAAAAAACCGACAATTCACTTATTGAACTGGTGTTACAATAACTTTAAATTGTCCATATATTCAATTCAACATTTCCCAGATGCAGTTGACAAATAATATTAGAAATTTTTATATTACAATTTCCCGCCATTAAAATATATAAAGCTTCTTGCTATGTTGATAAGAATTAAAAGACCCTTTCTTTCTAAAATTTCCTTCAAGTTTAGAAGTAATGACGTACTCATTATTCTGTCTTTATGATGTACCTGACCAAACAAGAAATAATAAGTTTCTTTAATTAAACCTTTTAAAATTAATTTCTTTGGTACCGTAGTAGCTTTTTTTCCATGTTGCAAGTTTCTTTTAAATTGGAAACGTTACTAAACATTACTAACATTCCACTTACTTTTTTATTATAGGAACAGGACATTTCAGAACTAAAGAATGGTTTAGTGGTAATTTTTATTCTTAACCTTTGGTGTAATTTTCGTTCCTGATCTTTGGTGTAATTTTCATTCTTGATCTTTGGTATAACTTTAGTTTTGATCTTTGGTTTGGTGGTAATTTTATTCTTGATTTTTGGTAGATTTCTAATGTTACTTGCGTTTTTGATCTTTAAAGATAATTTTCATTCTTGATCTTTGGTAGTAATTTCGTTCTTAATTTTTTTTATTGTATAGTAGTACAGATCATTGGTTTTGCAAAATAAAAAATGAACGTATTACAAATCGTGTGTAACATAAAATTTCATCCAATAAAATTCAGTGGTAAAATTTTAATATTCATCCTGTGAGATCGCATCCGGGATATTATACGGGGGGCTCGATATAAATTTACTACGCTTTTTATGTACACGTAACAGTCGTAACATTTCGTTATACTATTTATATGACTTATGTATAAATTTTCATATGATTGGATGAAAATGGGCCACATAATAAAAGTGCTATCGTTCTGGCGCTTTTGATCTTTTTTTTATTCCACTTTATATGCTTTTCATAAATTTTTCCTATAAATTTACATTTACATTTTTATACCACTAGATGATTTAATATAGTTATATCAATTATATCGAACTGAAATGTTTACAATATAGCCATGCAGCCTATGCCTAATTTCTGCGTGATCTTATTTAGCTAAACGACAAATGAATAGATCATTTGTATTTTAAACTTATATCATCATCATTAATTGGTGTGTATCTTCATTTATTTCGATGCTCACTTGTATTCTTGAGATTTTTTTCGTCCTCGATATCTTTGAGAATGACTATAGTGATTATAGTGATTTGGGGACAATTTACATACATCCAAAAGTTCAACCTGAAAAACCTCGCGATATTTTATTTGTCCAATATGCGAGGCAACACCTTTTTAACTTGTCAGGCGTTCGTTCGGTATAATTCTTTTTAAAAAAACACAGGTGTCATTTACGCCACTATTTGCAATTTACCGCGTGATCTTCAATTTAAGCGTGAAACTTAGTTTCCGAATGAGGTGAGTTTGCATAAGATAAGTCATTATTTAGCGCCGCGCCGATTGTCACCGAATTAGAGCCGATAAAAATAAAACATTCTAAGGAATAATAAATGGCCTACAACGACATTTTGTCATAAATAAAAAATATGCATTTCTTATTAGACGATATCACCATTTTTTTCATAATAGTTGCTTAGATTATTAGATTATTCAACATTTCTGAAATCCTAGTGACGATTGAAAGAAAAAAAATTATTTTAAGGCGCGATGGCGAAAATTTTATAATGGAGTATAGTATAAACATTACGTATTTTCATACGTTTTTATGTGATTTTACGTGCCGTTTGCGAGACATGCAAATCACGTGACCAATTTATGTGTTCGTTATATCAGTATTTTATAATATTCGTGTGAATAAGCATATAAACTTTGCTGCATTGCATTTTTCTGTACGAAAATAGTAATATGATGATTATGAACGCCGAATTAGATGATCGACCAATTACTTTTTTGTTGTACAAAGAAATTGGCTTTCCCCTATAAGTGCATTATAATGAAATAGTATCATATTACTTGTGTTCAATTATTATAGTTACTTTTTTTCATCTCTTTTAAAAGTTAAATAAATAAATCAAGTTATAGAGTGACATTACGGTAGAATCAAACCAAAATAAAATTATAAAATCTAATTGGGAACTCGGAACAATCCTAGGTTAGGACATCCAAAGATAATTAACCTACTAAAGTTTTGAACATGGTTTGGGACATGGTCGAATTCAAACTACAATAGGAAGAATTAAATAAATATTTAATATTTGTTGAGGATTAGTACAACATAATAATTATTTTTTTTTATGATACGCCAGATTGATATATAGCATATGATGCTCATGATTTCCCGATTTGCTTTTTATAATAATAAAATTTGTGTTACTTTAACTTTAATAAAATCAATAAAATCGTAATATCGTAATCTTTAAGAGCATTTTTTTCAAATAAACATATATATATATTCATTATTAAATAAGTTAAATGGATGAAATTTCCGTAGTAATCGATGATATCGATAAAATTCACATTTATGGTGACAAAAAACCACATAACGGTAAATCTATTACGAGAATAGAAGTATCACCAAATGAAAAATGCCTTGTTACTTATAGCGAAGATGATGAATCAATTGTTTGTTGGAATGTTGAAAGTAGTAAAGGTGAGGGTCCACTTACACCAGACTTTACTTCCAATAAAGTGGATAATCATATAGAACAAATATGTGTCTCTGATAATATGGAGCTTGTTTATACTTACGAGTTTCTTAATAGAAAAGAAATAAGTAAGTACTTATAAGTTATGCAGATTTAAAAGGATTGTTATTTTTGATATTTATCTAATTACGTTAATTAATCATATTTTTATTAGAAATACGCGATATGAAAAATGAACAAGAAATTCAATTAGGTTGCGGACTTGGTGAACTTGGTGAACATGAATATTGTACCTTTAACCTGAATTCCGCCGATTTTATTTTACATGGAAGTGTCAATGATTATGATTTGCTTATGATTTATTCCACGCAAACCAAAAATAACAAATGGTGGTGTAAAAGAATGTACAATATACCAAAGGATTTTAAATTGATCAGCGTACCAAATTATGATAATAATATTTATTTGTTTTCAAATAACTTCATTTACGAATGGAATCTTCTTACCGAAAAACGTACAAGAATATTTGGTAATGACGAAACAAAATATGATTATAAGGTAATAAAATAAAAAAGTATTTTGCCATACTTATTTATAATAAATTCATAATTAATTATTATTTGTCTTTGAGTAGAAATTTAGAAAAGATATCAGAATTTCCATTGATAAGAAATTTATTTATATAAGAATCAAGGATAAAATTGTTATTTATTCAATTGAACTAGAAATTCCTATTGCTTCTTTGGATATAAATAATGGTATGATTATTATTTTATTATTTATTTGTTTTACTACTTAATTTTATGATACTAATAAATAATAATCTTTGTTTAGATATTCAATTGTACAATCTTATGAATCGTATTATTTTAAATTTACATTTGTTACTTCCATTATTAAGTACTAATAGTAAAATTTGGAACTTCGTCATGAAATATTGTTGGAAAGAATGTTTAGACCAGAATGAACAACTACAATTCGAAATTTCATGTGATAACATTCAAACTAAAACCAAATACGCATTTCAAATTCTAGATGGATATGTGTGGAAAGCTGAACTTAAAAAAAAAATAGCAAATATGAATTTTGTGAACGAATTATATGTTAAAATTATTGAAGATTTGAATTCCGACGAATTTAATGACAACAAGAGAGATGAGAAAATTATTGAATATTTGAGTTCTGATGAATTTGATGATGCTAAGAAAATCAATATGGAAGCATATAAAAAATATGAACACTTAAACATTCATTTATTTAGTCCATATATGAATACTATACGTAAATTATTTAAAGACAAGTCGAATGTTAAATATAATCTAAAATTAGAATCATTGGAACAAAATTCAATTAGATGGGAAATTAGGTCTTATAATGAAAGATCAATTTTATTGCAAGTTTTTAACGTAAATAAAAAATGGGAATTAATTGGATCACGAGTTGAAAATTTTAATATTCCTATGGATACTACTATCTACTTACTTGAAATTGAGTCACTTAATGATATTGATATCATTTTAACAACATCAATAGGTCTTTTTATTTATCATTTAAATAAAAATAACAAAAAAATTTCTTTAAACTATTTTTATTATATAGAGTTATACCAAGATCCATTTAGGAAAAATTATAAAATATTTTTGAACGAAACTTTACCTTCACCAAATTATATTAGTTTTAAAATAAGTAATGAATGGGTTTTATATGTAAAAGATAATAAGGAAAGTCTTTTGAAATATGGTGTTGAATTATTAAAATTCGCAATTAAAGAACAAAAATTAGAATTAATTGATAATATCTATAAAAAATGTATTGAATTTTTTAAAGATGATTTAAAAAATAATAGGATGTTTTTGAATATTATTACTTCTGCAATGCCATATTTGAGTGAATATTTTCCAGATTATATTTCAAGGTATTCATTAGCGACAACAATGATTATAGATTACCCTACTTATAATATAGAATATCAACATAACGATTCACATCTTTATTCTTTTCAATATCCTCAAATAGTTAATTTAACAAAATCTATTTTATGGTTTAAATACAACCTAATGATGGATGAATTAAGGAGAAATTATAAGATAATGTTCTGGATACTAATTATTTTTCAAATTTTATTAATTTTAACCTTTTTACCAATCTATTTTGCTATATTTTATATATTATCAAGACACCATTTCATTAATAATATTTACTTAAATGATGCATTTTCTATTTATTTTGAAGTTGTTGAAAAACTATCAAGACATAGTAAAACAATACCAATAATTACTTTTATGGTTCCTTATGTTAAGTTTGTGAATTATCCAAAAGATTATAATTGGTTTTTAGAATTAATTTCGCCTCAACCTAGTCCATTTGTTAACACAATAAGTAGTGATATATATAAAACATTAGATGGTGAAGCATTAATTAATTTTAAATGGAATACCTACGGAAAATATTATCATTCAATGATTTGGATTGGATTTATGGCTTTTCTTGTATGTTTTAATGCAGCTGCTGAAATTCCTCAACAATATATTGATGAAAGTGTTCAAAAGCAACTTTTAATTGCTTCAATTATACTTGGATTTATTCATTTGGGTATTGAAATTCGGCAGTTTATTTATTATCCTGCGAAGTGGATTAGTGATATTGGAAACATGCTTGGTATGTATTTTAATTAGTTAGTCAACATGTATATTTTTTTTAGTAAGGAAAAAGTACTAAAATATTACATATCATCATTATAGATATATGTGTATATGCATTTCCTATTTACACTTCAATTTTGTTACTTCAAACAAGTAATCATGATCAGTTAATACCATACGTTACTTTTTCATGCCTGTTTTTAAATTTAAAATTAATATCATTTTTTAGAATATTTGAAATTTACGATGAATATTATACAATCGTTATTAGAATTGCTAAACGGGTCATGTTTTTCTTTGCATGCTTTATAATGATTATTTTAACAAGTTTCGCATACGCATTTTATATTTTATTATCACCGAAAATGAACTATTCTTTGGGAGAACGTATAGTTAATGATGACCCTAATAATCCCTGGAATATGGCACCTACCTACCAAGTATTTGAAAATGCAACCAGCCTTTTTTCCAATTTATTTATTTTACAAAATCCTGATGAGAACACAAACATGTTTACAAACTTCGGTACTTCATTTTTTGCAACTTGTTTATTACTTACAGGTAAGTAGTAGTAGATGTTTATTATTAAATTAAATTGATTAACTTCTTAATTTATCTTATATATTTGATATATAGGTGATACAAGTTCGTTATCCAATTGGCCATATGAAAAAAATCCTACACTTATGATATTGATAATGTTGTTCGCATTTATAATGGCTATATATATTCTAAATGTATTTATCACTCTATTTGGTGAGGCGGTGAAAGATTATGATGACTCACATTTGATAATGAAGGCAGAGGTAATATTTGATATCATCACTTTTGATACAAATTAAATCTTTTTCGCCTTATAAATTGTTAAAAAATATTTAATTTCTTGCAGCATTTGGCTAAAATTGAGTTATTTTACCTATTACCGCATCAGAGACGTTGGGAATCATGGTTCCCTGAAGTAATGTATGTTCTTTCAGTTTATTTATTAGAAATGAAATTATTATTTTGGTGTTTTTTTTTCTCTTATTAATGTAATATTTACCTTTTAAGGCATTATTATTCCAGCGTGAATAAGACTCGAAAAAAAATCAAAGAAATGTTTGAAAATAAAGAATGGAGTACTAGTACCAGTGAATTCTCAGAATTGAAGGAGGATTTATTAAAAAAGCTCCATATGATTGACAAGTAGACTCGTGAAAATTATTAGATTATATATATATATCGTAATAGAGTATATGTTTTAATTATTTAGGAATACTTTCTTTTTTTATCTCATGATTTTTATTTTTAATATTATAACTTGATCATTGAAATTCTATAATATTATATTTGGTACCAGTTTGTAATAAATATATGAAAATAAATAAATTTAATTCACATATAAATACCTTTATACATTGTCTTTTATTTATGGTATCCTCTATTAAAAATAAAGATATTTTTAAAGCGTCCTCATCCTTATTAGAAGATGAAAAATTAGGTCAACGCTAAGTTACATCAGTAGCTGGATGTAATGATGCGAAGTCAGCGAAGATGATAAAAATAAGGAATTCATTATATTTGTTTTGAAAAATATTTGATCAACAAAGCTGGTTAAGTGGATATACAGTAGCTGATTAAAATTATACTAACCTTGCTTTAAGGACTCATTTAAAAAATATTATCGTAAAGAAGTCTTGTGATGTTTGATTCTTTGCAACGAAAAAATAATCAAAAATTGTAGCTGAAGTAGAGCGAACCTGATATTTTTCATATTACAGGAGGTAAATAATAATATTCTCGTTTTTATTTAAATACAATAATAATTCATGATATAATTCCTTTCAATCTTTTTTTACATATATAACATTTTGGTTGAAAAAATTTATCATAAACAACCATCGTTTGTAAAATCCCACGCGACAACGCGTTGCCCGGAGACGGATTTATTTGCAATTGATTTTTCCGGTTGTTACATTTATTTGTACGTCTCTCTTACTCCTTTTATTATACCACAACGTTGAACTAACATAATAAAGCTTCAAAAGGGCATCATGTTTTTCAAAACTATGAAGAATCTCTAAATGAGAAGCCTTAAAAAGTGTTAAAATTCCGAAATAAACTTACTAAAACAGCTCGCCCAAATTATAAAAACAACTTGAGCGGATAGGATGATAATTAGCTATACTGATATCACTGAAACCGTATATAATTTAATGAGTAGAAAATGAGAAGTTAAATATGAATCTTTGTATTGAACTTTCATGTTCTCTTGACTTTATTTTAGTAAAAGATGGATCGTCAAAGAAAATTATGAAATTAAATTGCTCACCACATAATTACATCTATCTCAGAAGGCAATGAATATTCATGGGTTCGTTTATTACTGGGACAGGAACCAAAAAAAAAAGGTAATATGTAATTCATTTTAATATAAAATATATATACTGTATAGTAGATTATAACTTAAATATTATGTTTGCATTACAGGTACAACGACGGAAATGGGAATTATCTATTAATTTCATCTTATGAAGGCAAATTAATGAATGTATTTTGCTTGGATAATTTTTAAAATCACAAAATAAGCATTTCATTAACTCAATATTAAATTATTGAGCATGAAGATGATTTATATCATTGAAAGTGACGAGGAGAAAGATATATACGAAGCAGATTTGATTTATTTACATGGAATCTTGGTCAAAGTCTTTATTATTTTTGAGAATTTTGTATGTAGTTCTAATTGCATTTAAAGCTAAATAGTTGTTAAAAGAATCATAACAAACTAAAAGGATATTTATGATTAAAATATATTCGCCCAAGTTCAAATCGTTGGAAAAAATGAATATTGATATTATATACTTGAAAAAAATAGAAGAACGATGTCAAAAAAGTGGCAAGACTTAATAATAATAATACAATGTATTGGGAATAATAATTAAACTTTATAATTGAAATACAAAACATTGAAATCTTTTATATTAAAATTGAAACCATAATTGCAAATTATTTGTTATAAATCGATTAAAATTCTCTTTTATTATATGATTTTTATCGAAATTGCGATTTGTCCGAAGTCACGTCTCCAAATCACGGGATCGAAAGTGAGTTGGCTGAGTTTGTGCAACCGAATAATTTCGAAAGAAATAAATGCGCTAACAAACGCTATCTAACAAACTAAGAGGAATGTGAAAATGCTTGCTTAAATGTTTTGTTGCAACACAGGACCTACCGTATATGTTAATATTGACGACAAAACCATATGCTATGAAGGGCTGAGGACTTTGCAATTCCGAGATCGTCAGGCGTAAAGCCACTTTGAGTCTTGCGAGGAAGATCGCTAAACTAAAAGGAATCAAGGTTCCGCCTTCGTGCACTTTCAAAGGTTTCTTGGATATGATAGCGATAGTCATCTTCCTTATCTTCAGTGTTCGGTCTTTTTATTTCTCCGTGGACTACAGTAACGAGATATAACTGATAGAAGTTCAGCCAACATTCCCGCGTAAAATTAAGGTATGATATGAACATATTATTTTTATAGACATTCATTATGGGCCGCTATTAACTGTCTTACCGTTCCTAATGATTTAATTGGGAAAATCACGTACAGGAAATGATTAAGCATTACTTATAAGCCTAAATGGAGGGCACAATGTTCAAAGCCGACCTTTGAACCCAAAAGATAAGCTTTTCGAATGTTTTCCCAAGGACATATCTGAAAAAGACATTCACGTTATAGTCTATCTAGATATTCAAATACCCGATAGTTAGGAATATTTTAGTCTTTTTATGTACTGTGGCTGTGTCTTCCAGCAACGATTTATTTTTTTTTACATGTATCATGGGCTACGCCCCGACCCTTGTATTAAAAAGTTTGATTGCCTTAGCCAAGTAACATTGAACATTTTTTGCTGTACATGAAACATTATTAACCATGCCAGTTTGTGAAAGTGGAACAGCAAGTCCATCCAAGCTTGAGGAAATAATTATCGAGCTTATGCTGTTCACAATGCCGAGATTTTCGATCTTAAAAACGAGAACCAGAAGCTCAGTAAGGAACTTAGGAGTAGAAAAAGTCAGTATTGCGAAAGTGGAACAGGATTCTTCGGTGGTGGATGTATTCCAGTATCCCGAGGATTCACTCCCATCACGTGATATAAAACCTGTTAACATTGTTAACGAGTTTTCCGAAAACTCGAAGTTGACACACAAGATAGAAGAAACGGACATAGTAACCTATTTCACAAAGTTTGTTGTAAGAACTTTTATCACATGGGGAGATCCGGAATCTATAAAGTTTTCCAGTATTCACATCTATAAGTCTCAAGAAGCTCGCCAATCTATTCTACCAAGCAAATAATGCAAAGAAGAGTACGATCAAATCAAAGCGAACAGAAATTTCATCTTGGTGTTGTTACTCTGAAAGATTCGAAGACAAGGTCATGGAGCTTAGGTCTGATAAAAAACTTACGGATCAGACCACATATAATGAAATGAAACCATTTCTTACAGGTGTTTCAGATGGGTATCTACATTACATGACCTGTAAGGCAAGAAAAATTAATAAACTATTTGGCTACGAATATGACCCCGTTTCACTGGAAAAAAACAATGGTATAGGGTGGCATATGATTCATCGAGTTACATGTAGTGCTGATACTATTTCAAGACTCATTAATCACCAAATCAAATACATAATAGATCAAGTCAATTCGAAAACCGTTAACATGTTAACGATCAGAGTCATGTATCCGAAGAGGATGCACCAGCAGAAGAAAGAACGGATGAAGTGGTGTGTGCTGAGGAAGAGTACTTGACGTCTTTGGGAGTTCTCGATGAGGACGTCGATATTAAGATATTCTGGGGAGGAGGAAAGTCAGACGGAGCCATCCAATTCAGACTCAGACTCTGATTACGATGAATCTATGGAGCAGATCCACGACGAACTCACATCCCCTTCGCTTTCCCCTTTCCCTTTCATTTTCACTTTTCCCTTTCCCCTTCGTCCATTTGTTACGAAATTTCTGGAGCAATGCCCAAAGTGGTTTGGTCAAACCAACTGTCATTGTGCGATATATGCAGCTTTGACTATCACGCCTCCAGATTCTACATATCCATAGGGCTTTGATTTTATACGGAGAGAAGAATAAATGGAATGTTCGATGGCGGACCATAATTCGAAGTTCTGCATGACTTCGCTCACTCGTTAACAATCCCATTTTTATGGGAAGATCCATTTCCAATTCCTATTCAACATTATCATGCTCGGCTCGAAGGAATATCCAGACACATAGCGATTATTCTTCTTTCGAGTACTTTAATAAACCGCAACCGCAAAGAAGTAGCGTGGTTAGAAGCGATTAAGGCCATAGGGCTTTGACTTTATACGGAGAGACGAATAAATGGAATATATGGCGGACCATAATTCGAAGTTCTGCATAACTTCGTTCACTCGTTAACAATTCCATTTTTATGGGAAGATCCATTTTCATGGGAAGATCCATTTTCAATTCCTACTCAACATTATCATGCTCGGCTCGAAGGAATATCCAGATACATAGCGATTATTCTTCTTTCGAGTACTTTAATAAACCGCAACCGCATAGAAGTAGCGAGGTTAAAAGCGATTAAGGCCATTAACGACGTTGAGGATATTAAGATATTCGATGACGACTTCTTTTCCGACGAACTTATTGACTCGAATCACCCGATCAACGCTAGAACAGAAAGGGTCCCAGAGGGACCAAGAATCTCGGTACAGGTATAACATGTACAAAAACCTGATTCAGATTTCTGAAGCATAGGTCAACGAGCAATCTTGCAGGGAAGTCGAATTAGGATTTAGAGTAGGAGCATAGGTAGCTTTATTTAGCATTCCTTCCTCAAATTAACAGAAGAAAAACTCGAACGTTATGGCATGGAAGGAGGGCCTGCAACAGTTCTTGTAGAATTCATTGAAGGCCTCTACGAAACTATTCCTCGCTTAAGACTCTCGACGACTTGAAAGAAATATTACGTAGAAATAAGGTCAATGGGGAGGATATAACGAGCATCAAGCAGTTTACTCCTGGTAGATAATTAATTAATTTTCGAAACTGACTAGATAGCTATATTAACTTTATTTTTCTCTGCATTCTTAGTGATGATGATAAGGCATTCGAACACTGTATGGAGGGCATTGTCTTAAAACTTTCGAACGTGGAGACCATGACCGATGCTAACGAGGCAACGCGCTGTGAATTTATTTCAGCTATATTACATGCGTCAATTGCTATCGCCAAAAAAGAAACGCGGATCAAGCGTTTAATGAGGATTACTTTGACTATCTTTATGGCATTGTGACTACGGGGACGGAGTGGCATTTTATAATATATACTCCGGATGGTATTTACTGTACAAGTGGGAGTGAGTACCAGATTAATCTTTCGAAATCCGCCATCAAGGATAACCCTGAATTACTCCGAAGCAATGTGAGAAGGATTATTGGTATAATTGTTGGGCTGTTAAAAGATCGTGTTAGTATAGATAGCTCCCCAGCTAGCAAGAGGGCTAGAATAAAAAAAATTATCAAAAAATAATGTATCCTGGGCTACGTCCCGAACATTTGTATTTATTTTTTGCATGTATCAATAAAAAATTTTTCTTGGCATTTTTCCGTGACGGCGAATATTAATAAATTTCTTGATTTTCTTGACAAAAAGTGCGTGAATTTTTTTCGTGGTCACATGATTTTTATTTTTCTTTTTTATTAATTTATTTTTAATATCTATGTTGTTATTTAGTACAATAAAATCGCAAAGCAAATCTTACAAATACAGGAACTCACTATATACAATATATACAATAATGTTCAGCAACAAGACAACGAAAGGTAAAAGATCACGTGATAATGAATAGGAGAATATGGACTTCGATTCAAAAAACCCTGAAGTTCACACCAATCAGAAAGGTTATAGTGAAACGCCCATATCACTTTTACTTTTCCTCTGCCAACCTTTTTTTCTTTGCCAACCTTTTTTCCCTATTTTTCTCCCTAATTTCCTCCACCAACTTTTCCTTTGCCAACTTTTCCTTTACCCTCTCTTCCTCTACGCTACGTACAAGTTCCACTCTAGTTACCAGCTTACCATCATTCATAATGACACACACCTTTTCTGGGTGGTAGAGGTAGTTCGCAATACCCTCCATTTTATTAATTCCCCAGATATCCATTTCTCTCGTCATTTCGCACCATGCAAATAAAATACCGCGATCATCTAAAAAAGAAACAACCATTCCAGAATGATCTACATACAGCGGGTGGATATTGGTGATACCATACTTTTCATTGAAGTGTTCCTTATTTTCTTGATCAATTAGCCATCCATCTGTATGTTCATAGAAATCATGAAACTTGCGGTCATTCTTTAATGTAGCAACCAATTCTGGATAGCTCTGCAATTGTTGCATGGTTCCTTTATTTCTCTGCTGAGTACTGATATTGTTCGAGTCTTTATTTGGAGATCTGGTCTCCACTAGCATAAAGAAGTCCAGGCATTCATCTCCGCGCAGTTCCCGAACTCCCAAGTCTCTCGTTTCGGGATAACATTTCCGTGCTGATCCCGGGGAAGAAGGTGTTGGTCGTTCTCTCTCCGGAGTGCACATAAATTTTGCCTGTCTCTCGGACTGCAAGCTGTAACTGACGCACCAAATGCAAAATTGATGATCCTTTCCTGGTTTGATTTCCAGGAAACGTTGATTGCTACTGGTCGACTGTCGCGTCTGCGTTCCATTACAGTCATCCATTGGCAAATTTGCTCTTGGTGCTGATAAAGAAATTTCACCTGTTTCTGACAATATTTTTTGCGATTTTTCTTTGTCTTTTTCTTTTGAGTTTTCTTTGATAGGCATAGATTGATCGTGTACAAATAACAGACAGCATTCGATGGAGTTGCTATAGTTATTGTGGTTCCGTTCACCCCCAATGTCATTGGCCTCGGACGTCCATTGGGATTGTTGAAAATACGGGGGTTTGTCTTGTACGGAAGAAGAATGTTGTTGTATACTCTCTGTCCCTTTTTGCTCCTTCCCGCCATTCTTTCGATGCACTCCCAGATCTAGGGTGAAAATTACTTAAGAATTTTTTTTTTTCCTGTTTCTCATAAACAGCTAAAAATTACCTCGTTTAGCGTCCATTCCGTTCTTAGTGGAGGAGTCCATTGGTTTGACATGAAGATTTAGGTTATCGTTATCCATTTTTGCCTCCATTTTTACGTTATTAATAAAAATTTAAAATTTAAAAATTTATATAATGAGTAATATGATTTATGAGTAAGAAAAAATAATAAATAAATTAATGAGTAAGAAAAAGTAGACTGAGGAGTGATTTATGTAATTACGTTCAAATTGATTTGTGCTACACTGTATCCCGTGAGTGGTCATACGATCGAGTGGGGTATCTTACCACACTACCCTGTCACAATATAAATAGTACTTTAAACGTGGTAGTACATGTGACATATAATGCAATGACAAATAGAGATCAGGCTAGTAAAAATAAACGTCCCATAATAAAAAACGTAAACATATCAGCACGTGACCATGTGACAAAATCATCACAGGGTAGTGTGGTAAGATTCCTCCGATCGAGTACGAATTTGACTAGCTTTTTTAATTAATAAAGTGATCTGAAAGAAGTGTTGAAGTCCGGGATGCGATATACATAAATCTCACAGGATGAATATTAAAATTTTACCACTGAATTTTATTGGATAAAAATTTATGTTACATACGATTTGTAATACGTTTATTTATTTGCAAAACCAATGATCTGTACTACTATACAATAAAAAAAATTAAGAACGAAATTACTACCAAACTAAGATTAATCCGCTAAAAATTGAGAACATTGAAAATTATTCAAAACAAAAAGACCAAGAACAAAATTATACCAAAGATCAAGAATGAAAATTATCTCTAAAGATCAAAAATGCAAGTTACAGTAGAAATCTACCAAAAATCAAGAATAAAATTACCACCAAACCAAAGATCAAAACTAAAGTTATAACAAAGATCAAGAATGAAAATTACCACAACATCAAGGATCAAAATGAAAGCAACACCAAAGATCAGGAACAAAAATTACACCAAAGGTTAAGAATAAAAATTCCCACTAAATCAAAAGCATAAGAACAAAAGTTTTCGATAAAGAATATAAAGAATGAAAGTCCCAAAGATTAAGAATAAAACCCAAAATCAAGAATGAAAATTTCCAAAAAGAATAATGGTTAATTTTATTTAAAGAAGCAAAAAAGCAATGAAAAATGAAATAAAAATTTTATTGAAATCCACGAAATGTACCTTTACATCCACCTGAAAAATTGTTTTACTTGACTTGTAACTGTGTTTCTGGAATTCTACAAAAAAATGAAGTGTTAGTAATGCTTACTAACGTTCCCAATTTAAAAAAAGTTTCCCTTCCCTACCTTCCAAGGTGTTTTCATGTTTTCTTTAGTTCTGAAGTGCCCTGTTCCTATAATAAAAAAGTAAGTGAAACGTTAGTAATGTTTCCAATTTAAAAGAAAAACAGGAAATAATAATTAAACCTTTTAAAATTAATTTCTTTGGTACCGTAGTAGCCTCTTTTCCATGTTGCAAGTGGCCTTGTTTTTAAAACCTTTTGTATGGTTATGGAAAATATATTAGAGTTAGTTAAAGAAAGAGAAAAATAAACCTAACGTAAGGCTTACTTTTACACTCGCCTGGATAGTTGTTTTGAAGGTTCTTGCTAAAAGAAATAGATCCCAGAATGTCAGTAGTTCCAGACCGTGGTCCTAACTTTAAATAGTTCATATTTCCAAATCGCGGTTCAAACTGTCTAACACTCTAACTTTTAATTTTAATAGGACCATAAAGTCCTATATACTAAAGACCGAGCAGAAAATACTCCATATACACCGATGCTCCCCTCCCTTCGGGGGCCCCCCCAAGGCATCGGTGAATATTTCAGTTATTCATTGATACCCATGGAATAACAAGTATATATCATGTGAGATATAATACTCAACTAATAGATAATGTACGATCAACTACAGTGCTTATGTACATAATATATAAGTACGAAAAAACAAAAAAAAATTTGTTTACAGTATCGTACAGCTTAAAATTGGATCACGTGATTTAAATATTTTTTCTAACTTAAAAAATTTATTATATTAAATATTCTGTTAAACTAAAAGCAAAAGTAACACATTTATACTTTCATACTTTATAGTGGTATTAAAAATCATGAGTTTATTTTATGTTTTATTAAAGAGACTAATAAATTCGAAATAAAAAATTTTATTTTAACGTGACTAGCAGTAAACAACACAAAGAAGGTAATCTAATAATTAAAAATAAAAAAGAATTACAATGGTGAAGATGCACTGATAAATAAAGGAACTAACAATAAAATAAAATGAAAAAATAATGAAAAAATAATGAAAGAAACGAAAGGAGATAAAGTGAAATAAGAAGAAACAAAAGAAAGAAAGGGAACAAATGGGGATAAATAAAGGAAAGGTAAAGGGATAGAAAAGAGACAAAGGAATAGAAAAGGAATGAAAAAAGGATAAAGAGAATAAATGGGAGTAAAAAAAAAATAAAGGAGATAAAGAAAGAAGGGACGAAAATAAAGAGAGTGAAGATTAAGGACAAAATCCATAAAAATAAGGAAAGATCAATGAAAGATCGAGCACGATCCCATAAAGATTAATGACAAAACCATAAAGTTTAAAGAAAAAAAAGGTAAAATTAAATGAAAATGGCAAAACCCACAAAGAATAGAATGAATAAAAGTTAGTAAGAAACGAAATATAAGAAACAAAAATAAAAAACAAAAAAGAAAAAAGTACTTTTAACTGCAACTTAAAAATCTAAGAGAATAAAAGTTGACGACTTATAAAAAAGGAAGAAAGGAAATTAGAGACGAAATATAAGAAACAAAACAAAAGAAAGAAAGAAAGAAAATTAGAAACAAAGCAAAACAAAAACAGAAAAAATTAAAGATCTAAAAGAAAGAAATAAAATGGTAGGATTAGTAATAATACGAAGGTAAAACAAAATTAAAGAAAAAAATATCACTTCACTTACCTATCTCCTTGTTTGGAAGAGCACATTACCCGAAGAAAAAAAATAAAGGTTAATAAAAAACGAAAGTTACACAAAAGATCAAAAAAATTAATTTTTTTTTAAAACTAACCTTTAGTTTACTTTTCTGAAATGTGGACGAAAGAGTCGAAAGACCTAAAGAAAAAAAGAATATTGCTAAAGAAGCAGACTCGTTTGAAAAAAAGATAATAGATAAACAAATAAATGCAGGAGTCACGTGGTAAAAAAAGTACGAACAGTCGAATACAACTAATCGTACAACTACAATTTGTACAGTACAGTTTATATGTATACTCGAAATTCTGGTTATTAATTTATGCATTTATTAATAATATGTACATTGCTCTTAGTTCTCTCAGACTCGTTGATATTATTTTACTCCGAAATAATTCTAGTAATAATTATATAAAATAAATCAGGATATGAATTTCTTGGCCAATAGAACTCTTTATATAAAAACTTAGTGGTATTATGTGGTATTATACACTATATATATATCTGAATTATAGCTAAATGTTTTATCGAAGTAAATATTTTAAGTGAACAAAAGAAATGATACAAGGGAAATCTATATACTAAATTGTCATTAAGTTACAGATAAAATGAAGAAGTTAACCAATTTTACGTACCTTGCCCCTCGCTAAATTTACTAATATTGGCCTACAATACTTATTACACAACATATTTCTATTGTGTGTTTAATATATTTTTGATTTGATCGCCGAATAAATACAATAAATCTTTTATAATTCAGCTAACCACAACAAAGTTTCTATGGATAAAGTGCAGTGCATGCATTATGAAGTCATTATTTATTGAGATTGCATTTTTCAGTAGTACTTCTTTTTTTCATCGTCAAACACTAATTGCGACGAAGCTAATTCGTTACTAGATATACAGTATAACAATTAAGGCTTGTAAACGTCACATAATTTATTAAAATTTCTGGAACTTAAGCATAAATGATTTGATAAATTGATCATAATTAAGTCCTCAATTTTTTACTTAAATGATAATTTTATACGTATAAATAATATGCTAATAGATTGTCATCATCCCTCGTCTGCAAAAAATAATTTTCAACTGCAAACGATCTGCAGAAAATGGGAATCTGGCGTGGCGCCAAATAAAAGTAAAAAATTATGTGAAAAAATTATTGTAAAAAACAAACTATTTGAAACTTTGGGATAAATATTATGTGGTGTTAATTGTTGAATGGGTTTACATAAAGAGCATTATTTAAGAAATGAAAATCGGATATCAGAAAAAAATTACTAATGATCGACATAAATTTGCACCGAAATCATATATGCAGTTGACTCACGGATCACGAATTAAAATATATCATCTCGCGATAAAAGAATCTCCATAAATAATAATTAAAAAAAAAAGAAAGTGAAATTCTCAGTGATAATGCACGGAAAAAAATGGTTTTATTTAGGTAATATGAAATAAAAAACAAAAAAAAAGCATCGCAGCAAAGTTTCTATACTCTTATTAATTTATTACAACATGAAACATATGCGACTTACTATTTTGTGAATTGTGATACGACGACGCATTATTACGCCAAAAAGCCACCTACGATTTATTGAATTATTCTTTTTAAATCAATCATTACTCGATAAACTTTTCACAATAATGAATTATTATCATCGTTATTTTAGTATAAATACAATAAACCCAAATAATTCTGATCGTAATACATAATTTTATGCATGTTAAAAAAAATTATCACAATAATGAATTATTATCATCGTTATTTTAGTACAAATACAATAAACCCAAGTTCGTAGCACATAATTTTTATGCATGTTAAAAAAATCATCATAATAAGGATCAATTTCACAATGCGGGCCAATTTCTCTCCAAAAATAGATCATTACCCGATAAATTTTTTACAATAAATTGATTTTTCTAATTTCTGTGCACAAAAAAAATTGGACTTAACTATAAAAATCATTTTAAACGAAAATACTTTTATTTGTAACCATATCACGCATGACATCTTGCATTTAATGAACTGTATATGCATGCAATGCTGATTAAATATCATACACTATAATACTTACTTAGATATGCTTTACCAACGCCAAAACGTCATCTGCATTTATTAAATTTATCTTTTTAATTCGATAAATTTTTTACAATAAGAAAGTAGTTGTTTACGTATCACATTTTACACATACATATTTATATATATCAAATTTATATAAATATAACGTAAATTCAATCGTAAGCAGTATTCTTTTTTTTTTTAATTAAAAACTTTAATCGTTAAGAATTCTTTTTAAAAATAAATTTAGCCCGATTATCAAATGAATCAAATCATAGAAATCGATGATGATAAAATCGGTAAACCACATAACGGCAAACCTATTACGAAGATAGAAATATCACCAAATGAAAAATGCCTTGTTACTTACAGTGAAGAAGATAACTCAATTTTCTGTTGGAACGTTAATAATGTAAACGAGGGTTCAGATGGGAACGTTAATAATGTAAACGAGGGTCAACTTTACCCAATAAATACTTCCATCGAAATACCAGATAACATTACTATAAACCAAATATGTGTTTCAGATGATATGAAACTTGTGTATATTTACGAATTTACTGAAAAAAGTCAAATTAATAAAATAAGTAAGTACTACAGTCATCTTTATACGATTTAATGATTTTATATTTGGTATTATATTTATTATTTATCTATTTTTATTTAATTACATTTTATTAGAAATATATGATATGAAAAATAATCAAAAAATTGAGTTAGATTATGACCTTGATGAATATGAATATTGCACCTTTAGCTTAGAAGGTGAATTTATTTTATATAATAGAGACAGTGTACATAAAAAATTGCAAAAAGTTATTATTATTTATTCCACGAAAACTAGAAATAATAAATGGAGATGTAAAAGAATGTATAGATTACCAATAGAATTTGAATTGATTACGTCAAAAGATGATAACTTTTATTTATTTGCAAATAATTCGATTTATGAATGGAATATTCTAACCAAAAATAGTATAAAAATATTCGGCAGCGATGAGATGGAATATAAAGATATGGTAATAAAATATATTAAATTAATTTCTCAAACTTATTTGAATACTAATTATTATTGTTCTATTTTATATTTAAGTCGGAAATTAGAAAAGATTTCAAAATTTTCAGTAATGAAAAGTTTATTTGTACCAGAATCAAGAGTAAAATTATTATTTATTCAATTGAATTAGAAATTCCTATTGCTTCTTTGGATATAAATAATGGTATGATTATTTAATATTTTTATTGTTATACTATTAAATTTATGATATTAAAATAATTGTCTTTGTTTAGACATTCAAATATGTAATTATATGAATTATATGAAATATACTGGTTTAAATTTACCTTTATTACTTCTATTATTAAGTACTAATACTAGTAAAATTTGGAACTACGTCATGGAATATTGTTGGAAAGAACGTTTAGACCAGAATGAACAAGATAACATTCAAACTAAAACCAAATCATTTCGAATTCTAGATGGATATGTGTGGAAAGCTGAAGTTGAAGAAAAAATATCAAATATAAATTTGATGGACGAATTCCATGATAAAATTATTAAAAACAAAAAGGTAGATGATAAAATCGGTAAAGATTTGAATGAAGCATATGAAACGTATGAACACTTAAATATTCATTTATTTAGTCTATATACGAGTAATATACTTAAATTATCTCGAGTCATCGAGTCAAACTTTGAATATCAAAATAAATTAGAATCCTTAGAATCCTTGGAATATAATTCAATTAGATGGGAAATTAGTACTTGTAATGAAAGATCAATTATACTGCAAGTTTATAGCTTAAATAAGGATAATAAGGATAATGATGATTTAATTAGCTCACGAACTGAAAATTTTAATGCTCCTAAGGATATCTTCTTACTTGGAATTGAGTTACTTAATGATAATAATATCATTTTAATAACAACAATAGGCCTTTTTATTTATCATTTAAATGAAAGAAACAAATCAATTTCTTTAAACTATTTTTATTATACAGAGTTAGACAAAGATTCATTTAGGAAAAATTTAAAAATATTTTTGACAAAAAAAACTTTACCTTTACCAAATTATGATAGTTTTAAATTAAGTGAAGAATGGGTACAAAACGTAAAAAATAATAGGGAGAGTCTCTTGAAATATGGTGTTGGATTATTAGAATTTGCAATTAAAGAACAAAAGATAGAATTAGTTGATGATATCTATAAAAAATGTATAAGTTACTTTAAAAAAGATCTAAGGAACAATAGAATGTTTTTAAGTATTATTACTTCTACAATGCCATATTTTAATGAATATTTTCCTGATTATATTACAAAATATTCTTTAGAAACAGCAATGATCATAGACAATCCTATTTACAATATAGAATATCGGCAACACAAATCACAACTTCATTCTTTTCAATATCCTCAAATAGCTGATTTAACTAAATCTATTTTATGGTTAAGGTACAATACGTGGATGGGCAAATTAGCTGAAAATCATGGAAAATATTTCACCATTGCTAAACTTTTAATTAAACTTTTAATAATTTTACCCATTTTTCCAATTTATTTTTTTACATTTTATATATTATCAAAATTCCATTTTATTAATGATGCTTATGAAAATGGTACATATTCTATTTATTATGACCTTGTTAGCTTTTTTGATAAGAAATTATCAAAAAATAGAACAACACCGATAATTACTTTTATGATTCCTTATATTAAGTTTATGAATTATCCACGAGATTATGGTTGGTTTCGGGAATTAATTTTACCTCAACATAGTCCTTTTGTTGACTCAATAAGGAGTGATATCTTTAAAACATTGGATGGTGAAGCATTAATTAATTTTAAATGGAATACTTATGGAAAATATTATCATTCAATAATTTGGATTGGATATGCAGCATTACTCGTATGTTTTGATACGGCTGCTGGAATTCCAGATCGATATATTGGTGCAGATATTCGAAATAAACTTTTAATTGCTTCGTCTATACTTGGATTCCTTCACCTTATTTTTGAATTTCGTCAATTTATTTATGATCCTGCAAAGTGGATAAGAAGTTATGGAAACATTATTGGTATACAATTTTTAATCATTTTAGAATATTTTAATAACAAAAAAGTGCTAATATATTATTTATTATTATAGATACATGTATATACTTTCTTCCTACTTTCACTTCAATTTTATGGCTTCGAACAAGTGATTATCATCAGATAATTCCATATTCAACTTTTTCGTGCCTGCTATTAAATTTAAAGTTAATATCATTTTTTAGAATATTTGAGATTTATGATGAATATTACACAATCGTCATTAGAATTGCTAAACGGGCCATATTTTTCTTTGCATGCTTTATAATGGTTATTTTGGCAAGTTTCGCATTTGCATTTTATATTTTATTATCACCGAAAGAGGATTATTCTTTAGATACACGTACATTTAATGATGACCCTAATAATCCTTGGAACTTGACAGCTACTTATCAAGTATTTGTAAATGAAACCAGCACTAGTCCTAATCTATTTATTTTACAACAACCTGATGAGAACACAAATATGTTTACAAACTATGCTAACTCACTTTTTGCAACGTGTCTATTACTCACAGGTATGCTTAATTTTAATTAAAAGCATTATTTAATTATTTAGTTAACTTTTTTTAAACTTTTTATCTATAGGTGATACAAGCTCGTTATCCAATTGGCCTTATGAAGAAAATCCAACACTCATGATATTAATGATTTTGTTCGCATTTGCAATGGCTATATATATTCTGAATGTATTTATTACCCTATTTGGTGAGGCTATGCAAGATAATGAAGAATCATATTTGATAATGAAGGCAGAGGTAATATCAGTTTTTAAATATTATTAGATGTTATATTTTATAGTGTAGATGTAACGAAATTTACGATTTCTTGTTTTTTTGTAGTATTTGGTTAAAATTGAGTTATTTTACTTATTACCATTTCAGAGACGTTGGAAATCATGGTTTCCTGAAGTAATGTATGTATATAAATAATCCATTCATTTGATAATTTTTTTTATTAATAGTTTATACGAATTTATATTTTAGACATTATCATGCCGGTATAAAAAAGACTCGAAAAGAAATTAAAAAAATGATTGAACATAAAGAATGGAAAACCAAGGAATTCCCAAATCTGAAACGAAGGTTAACGGAAGAACTCGAAATTGAAGATGATACGCTAAAAGGAATATATATAGATAAAGCTACAACATAATATACTATAATAGTATAATATTACGACACACAATTTCATATTTTTATTGTAAGATAGTTAAATTTTATTCAAAAAATAAAATATATTTATTTAATATATATGCAATATTAAGAAACTAATAAAATTTTGGTGCATAGTTATAAATTAATGATATTACATAAAAGATTATTGTATTTTGTATATTCCTTTTTTTTTTTATCATCAATTAAAACATTTTAAAATATGGAGAAAATTTATAAAATTTTATAGGCGCAAGCGCTTATTCAAATTTAAAAGGATATGCGCAAAAAAAATTTTTATCTGCTCTTTAAATATAAAAGCAAAATTATAATAAGCGCGCAAAAAAATTTTATTTATTACCAAAATATAAAAATTTACATGTCCTACCCGCTAAAAATGTTTATTTACAATTCATTAATAAAAATTAATTTCACTCTTGACTCTTGAGAATTTACTACATTTTGCATCCGCCTTGCTTTTAAATTAATCCAATTATCGTATGCTTTTTCAAAGTCAAAATCTTCTAGTATATCAGGACCGGAAGGACCAGACCATTGATTAAAATCATTAAATATTTGATGCGAAAAAATTTCTCTCCACTGTTGCATTTGATATAGGATGATATTGGAAAGTTTTTGTAAAAACATGCACGTATAGAGTAAATTTTGCGCATATAGGGAATTTTTGCGCTATATACGGTGTGCGCAGAGCGCTAACCATCTTTCAATCATAATGTACGCTGCGCCTATTTCGCCGATCCAATTTACATCACTTGACTTGTATCACTATCAGCAAATGATAAAATACGATTAATTCGTTTTTCGTTTTGCTTTGAAAATGCCTATACCTGAAGTATTTTGAGGTCTAGAGCGGCGGATATATATAGTTATGGAATTATTATGTGGGAAATCCTTATTCACCTTGCTTTTAAAAATTCTTGATGGACTTCGACCAACTATTCCTGATGGTACACCTGATAATTATTGCAATCTAATGCAAGAATTTTGGCACAAATTCCAACAAAGCGTCCTGTATATATCGAACATGAAGTATTAAATTTGAGAAATTCATTAAATCGGGATTTTAACATTTGAAGGGGACCTATTAGTAATAAAGATAAGGAGTTAAGTTCTAATACTTTATCAAATCATGCAAGTATGGCTAACTAAAGACTAATAAATATCAAAATTTGGCCTTTATACTTCTTTTTTTAAGACCAGCGGAGGTGAAATTGGCAAAAGACCGAAAAAAGCAACAAATACTGGTTTTGGTAAAATAAAAACCTGCATAAGTCTGAATTGGGTGATTATATTAAGACCAAAATTTACCACTTTTCGGTCTTTAACCAGGTTGTTGTGCCACAATAAATTGGGCGCACAGCCTTATTACTTTTCCGAAAATTTTCTAAAGACCATCAGGGCAGATCGAAGACCGCAGGACCGACTACCTGGAAAAGGATGGGATCTTTTCAAAAAAGAGCGCATAGTAAATATGGTACAGTATGTTATTTATTATAATTTGGTTTTAGTTAATTATTATTTAATCATATTTTTTTTTATTAGGCCACACAAATTCGAATTTTCGGTTCACTTCACCCGGCCGGGTCACTTTTTCAAATTTCAGTTTATATATAAAAATTTATCACGTGATCGGGACGTAATTTTATTGGCGGTAAGTTTATCACGCGGCTGAGAACTTCTAGAGCGAAATCCCTTTTAAAAGTCAACCAATCAAATGTCACGATTTTATATATAAACTTTTTTTACTAATAAACAATAAACCCCGGGTCCCGGGTCGATTTTAAATTTCAATGTTACGTGAACCGAAAAATTGAATTTGTGTGGCCTTAATTTAGATCAAGAAATGCAAGAAATCCAATATAAATATGTTAGTCGTGAATATATTGATTTTTTGATAAAAGATGTGTATGAATTTAATTGACTGAAAATTCGTGATTGGATCGAGCCAACCTATGGTGTTTGATTGATCATTGACTCAACCGCTTTAATATCTTATATTATCGATAGGGTACAAGGAATCTTGTTTTTTTTAATTTAAAAATGACAATTGTGTATATAGAAAGTGAATAACGTAGATTGACTAAGTGTAGTTTACAATTAAAAATAAACTTGTGATACTAATAAGTGCAACTGAATTCTAATATATAATTTATTAAATTGTTGTTACGTTTGTAGCAATTTTAACAGTGTTCCGAGGGAACCAATCACCAACTAAGGTTATTACCTTCAATGATAAAGCCCACGATGCTTTATTTCTAATTTACCAACTGTAGTTGCCAAAAGCAAGTATGTATCATCTGATTCTGTATCAATATCTAATGTTGTTCTGTTGCCGCATGAATGAAATTTTTTATCGCCAGCTACATATTCGCCATTAATATCAGTAACCTACTAAATCATAAACTCTCCGCCGGACATAACCTTTAACTTTAGCATGATATCCTAGTAATCAATTAAGTTTTTAGTATAAAATAATATATTATTTCGCTTAAAATTCATATTCTGTATATGCGAACATGTTCAAGATTTCGAGATTTTACCTTAGTGGCTGGTACAAGAGCCGGGTGATTTTTACAAATTTGTAATTTAATATTAGTTATCAGAAACAATAATAATTAAATCATAATTTTAAATTAAGATGTCATATATATATATATATATATATATTATTGGATGGTAGTGGCCATTTTCAGGGCTCTGTGATCGATATAGCCCACATCATTTTCTTACTCTACTTTATTATACCGATGATGTATAATCATAAAAATATCGGTCTATGAAAATCTGCTTGCCTGTTGTCTGCATATGAATAAATAAAACAAAAAGGAGATAATTTATAATTTATCGCATATCGCATAGTTAGGGTGTCCAGGATGGGTTTCCAAAAATCGCGCGTGATTTTCACGTAAAATTCGGGATTGGCTAAATTAACGTAATTTCGGCCTAATTTCTAAAGCACATTTTAGCCGGAATATTTGGCCAGAATTTCAGCAAAATCATAATCACATGGTTATCCAGCCATCCAATCAAATTTAAATATCGTGAAATTTATCAAAAATCGCGACCGGGATCAACCGCATATCAGAGACCCGGGAAAATTCCATTTTTATAATAAATGAATAAATCGGAATTTTTGCTGTATTATGGAATAAAACGAAATTTTATGATTTTTTTTTAACAATTTTATTCCGATACGTGACAACTAGCCAATCATTATTGCATATTTTATTGACCGCTGACTATATCGTGATAGAATTTGTAAAAAATTAAAAATTATTGTCGTGTCACTAGCGCAACTGGCCTGCATTAAGATGTAATTATCAAATGTTTCTTACTATAATTGGTAATTTTTATCGGAATAAAATCGGAATTTTTTCCGTTATCATGATAAAAATTTGCAATTTAATATCGGAATAAATCCGAGTCTCTGCCGCATAGTGAATTGGTCACGTGTAATTGATTTTATTGAGTATTTCACGTGTTTGTTGAAAATTAATATCTATTAACGATATACTTCCAATTTACTCAGGACTTACAATGGTTCACCATTTCCTAATTTTATGATAACGAATAATAAAGATAAAATTTTACGTTCAGTTAATTATCACACGCTAAGATTGGACTTACAGTTTATTACTAATTTCATCCTACAATAACTTGGTCGATTATTGATCGAATCAATTAAATGAATCTTTTATAATTAAAATGATTTTATTTAACCATTACGATACTATATAATAATAATGTAATGCAATATGATGACATTATTTATCGAGATTCCTTTCAAATGTTTCCTTTTTGATCATCAAATTGAACTTCATAAAACATAAATTACGACCAACATTTATTATGATGCACTCCTGTTTCATTCAGTTACATGACATATAGAAGTGACAACTTAAGTATCAACAATTAAAACTTGAAAACAATAAAACAAGATTTTATTAAGATTTATTGATTTTGAAACATAAATTTTAAACATAAATGATTTGATAAAAATTATTCATATATAATTTAGACTTAAATTCTCTTCTCTTAAATAAACAAAATAATCTTAGAATTGTACTTATTATATATATAAATATATAACAACTATAAAGTGTGTCATAATTCTACGTTTACACGATTGCGAAAAAAATTTATGGGCTAATATAGAATCCTGCGATAAAATATTATAAAATCTCTAAAGAAAATATACGATGATAAGTAATTATTGTAAAAAAAAAAGAAAGAAAAACGTTCAATTAGGATCCACGATTCGTTCAGTTAAATGATGATCCGTTAAATAATTGATTTGCTAATGGATCAGTTGTTTGTTGAGGGGGTAGACTTTCGATTAATCTCAACATATCATCATTATTAATCGGTGTAGGTGTATTTCTTCGATTAATTAGTCTTCTTATCATTCGTATTTGCCTAGAGCGGCGGTATGAGGGCATTTTTAGTTTATAACTTTGTAAACTTTGTAAAATGTGAAAAATATGAAATTAATTGATTTTTTTTTTTAAAGAAAATATTTATGGAATGATAAGTTGATAAGTTGCTTATAAATATTATTTTCTTTATTATATGCTTCTAAAAAAAAAAATATCGTCTTTTCCCGCCGCTTAGACAATATCACCTTTTTTGCATTTATTTCATTATTAGATTGGTTCCGAAACACTGGTATCGGGTGAAACTTGAAAGGACATTTTTTTACACAAAAAAAAAAAATGATTCGTACATTCGTATAAAATAATTTTATACGAATGGAAATTGAAGGATCAGAATTGAGATACTATCGGGGAAAAACTTAAAGTGATAATAGAATAAATAAGTAAATCAATCTTTATATTTTATATATTTTAATATATTTTATTTTATAATTTAACGATAGATATGGTCCCATTATTAAAAAAAAAGCATTGTTATAATTACCAAAGCTACTATCACTTTTTGATCTAATCATTTTTTTTTTTGCGCTAAAGAAAGCGATCACCAATAAAAATCCAATCAAGATTGAAATAGATTGCATATATAAAGATTGTCAAAAAATGAAAGCTTTCAAACTAATCATCACACCTTAATAGAATTAGTACTATATAATGTATACTACTAGTCAGAACTCATTTTTCTTTTTTACATCTGATATATTAAAATTAAAAATACATGCAATATATGAGGTTGTAATGTAAAAATACTGAAACACAATTATTTTTTTTTCTTATTACAGATTTATGCATTAATGAATAATAAATAAATAATAAAATAATGGATATTGAAATTTCCAAAAAAATCATTAAACATATGAAACTGTTTGAAAAATTAAAATGGTAATTTTAATTATAAATATGTTGAGTTAAAATTTGAAATTTATCTTTTTTTTTTTTTTTCGAATATAGAAAATTTAATCACCAAAATTACGCAAGAATACAAAGGAACATACTATTGTTGAAAAGTATATTGCATACAATATTTTTTTTTACTATGAAGTGTCAAATAGGCACCGGAAAAAATTTTTTTTTCTTATAGTATATGCATTCACAGGATGTTACATTACATATGATTAACTTAATATTAACAAACACAATCTATAGTTTAATGGAATGGATCAAAATCTTATCAGTTATAGAAAGCTAAAATTAGATTATTCGAAAGATAATTTTATTTTTTATTTTTAAATTTTACGGTAACAACCGAAATACAAGTTTTTAATTGCTCACCTCAAATGGGTTTTGAACACAACGTTGAAGGCGTTCATTTTGCGTCTTGATTGCACATTTTTAATAAAATGATGCAAAAGCTCAAAAAAAGGAAATGTTGGAATGAATCAATGTTATCATAATGCATTGATCGACCTAAACATAAGTAAAATTTTTTCGGACGATTACGCCGTTTATATATTTAAAAAATACAATGAAAAGAAGTAATATTATCAAAATCACATTATTTGGCTCATACGGAGTTAATTTATTCGAAAAAATATAATTAAAAAAATTCATTTAATAATGATTCTCCGAGATGAGGAATTATGCTGCGCAACGAAATGTTGTAGGCTGAAATCAATACACGTGACCATACATTATTATTATGATTATTTATGGTTAGATTGTTAGAATTTAAATGAACGTCTATATAAATATAAAATTAAATGAGCGCTAATCTCTTTAATAAAAATATGAATTATGTCAAAACTTGGCTACTTATAAGGTACATCTTCAGCTGTAAAAAGTTAACAGAGCGGATTCATTAATATTTTGTATAATTATTTTGTTCTTGAATAAAGATTTAGGATGATCAAATTGATCAGTCATTTATTACTGGTATACGGATAAAATTTCTTTTACAACTCTAGTAAAAAATTATTATATTAACCTTTTAAGTAAATATTAAAAACCCGTTATTTCCCAATTGAAATGTCACTAGTTTACTTAATTTTTGCTTAGTTTGTTATGAACTGTCAAACCAACTTGAAACATACCTGGATTTTTGAGTCACAAATTAATTTACTTTTTGTTTGTTTTTTTTTTTTGTCAAAGTCTTTACTTATTTTAGCGATCAAAATTTTTAAGCATAAAAATAAAACGTTTTTTTTTTTATAAAAGTAAACAAATGAACTAGCCTCAGCGTAACAAATTTAGCCACAATGTACAAATATTTACTGCGTAATGAGGCTTATGTTCCGATTTTCATTATTAAAAAACAATTGAATTTAAATCATGTTTTCATTATTAAAAAATAATTGAATTTTAACTTTCAATCATCGGAGTTAATTTAACGGTAATCTACTTAGAATTAAACGTACTTTAATGTTTATTCAATTATGAGAAAAAAAATGAAAGTAAAATTAAAGAAACTTTTCTACACAGAAAAAAGTAGTGGAAAAAAGCTCTAATAAAATAAAAAATGTTAAATCGAACGGTATATGTACTCCTGTAAAAAAGTTATATATTTTCCGCTTTTCGCTGTGATTGAATTTTCTACCTCTCCGCTTACTGCTTCTTGATCCTCACTGAATAATAGTAATATAACGATATCTTCCAAATCTTGATTACCCTATAAAATTATGCAGGACCAGAACAAGAATAGATTTATAATGAAGCAGGATCAGAATAAAGATACGAAAAAGGAGAGGCCGGCAATGTCTCATCAAAATCAAATTAAAAAAAGACGTCGTCGTCGTTTAATACGCAATACAGCAAATATGCTCAATTATCCAATTATATATGGGTTTTCTTTCCTATGAACATTCCTATCTACTATATATATACATTTTTTTCCTTATATTATATACATATACTTATATATATTATACTTTTATACTTAATTTCTCAGCTATTAATTTTTTAAATCCGTATATATTTTTTACGATAAATATTCGCATCGTTCGTTAATTATTTGTATATTATTTATTTCGTAAATTTCTTTTTTTATTCGTAATCGTACAATATGATTCTACTCCGTGTAAGATTTATTTTTCGTAGCAAAGCGTAGGACTGTAAATTTGCGTCATCCCCCGTAATTTTCTACTTTAGTTTCGCCGCTATTTTACTTCTTTCATCGATCCCTAGTAATATTTATTAATTATGATTTAACTATAAGATTTTAATATACATTTATATGATTTTATAAGATAAGAAACATGAATTTATTATAATATGACATTTAATTTATATTAAGATTTTCTAAAAAAAAAGTCAAAGATTTATAGATATTAATTTATAAGTAATTTTTAATAATTTTTTAAGATTCAGATATAAAACTTTATTGAAACAAAAAAAAATATAAATGGATTGATAATAAATATTCAATTTTTTTTTTTAATTTAACTTTAAGGCTGTTCAAATTATTCGGGCCTCAATCTTGTTATGTTAAAACAATATATTGCCATATTGGATTAGTGTGGCCTAAACTTTATTGAAATAAAAAAATATAAATGGGTTTTTTAATTTAACTTTAACGAGCATCATTAACAAAATTTCATTATCACGTGACTTTAGGTGCATTCTGTGCGCATCTAATAAATAAATAATAAATAATAAACAAAAATAGATAATTAGATAATTATTGCGTAAATATACGTAATAATTTTATTTTTTCTTTATTTTATGAAAGTTATCGTGGATAAAAGGCATATGATTTTGTTTTTTCTTTACGTCATAATGATATAATGATATAGTGGCTCAAAAATTTCGAAGCCTACTAAGCCGATTTAAATTGATTAATTAGCATAATTGATTTTATCCCATTTTCTTTTCAACATATGCAAATATAGATAAGACTGATGGTTTTTATAGGAGAAGAAAAAATCAGGGCCATATACTAAAATGTTAAACTATAAAAGAAAAAAAAAGAAACATAAAGGCCAATCCCTCCGAAGAAACTCTAAAAATTTTATTTCTGAAGTAAAATTTTTATCCCAAATATTTCGATCTTAAAAAAAAAAAAATTTACGAACGTTACAAAAAAAAAATGGTTCATTACAAAAAACGGAATCGAAAACGACAAATCAAAAACTGGTTTAAAAGAGAAAGAAATAACAACGACATCCGCAAATTTGTTTCAAATCTTCCTAATCAAAACGTAAAAACCGAATTCGAAAATCACTTATTTAACGGATCAACCTCTTCTTACTTATTCTCTTTAACTTCTTCTATCATTTATCCGATTATCTAGTAATTTATATTTTTTTTTCTTTCTTTGTCTCCTTTCTCGCTTTTTGTCTTAACGTTTTACAGCATAATGTTTTTATCGGATTAAAAATGTTTATTAAATAAAATAAAATTTATTCAATTGTGAATTCTTAAATCATAAAGTCCATAAAGTTTATAATAGTGCTTTATTTTAAAAGCAAAATTGAAAAAAATAATGAAACATATCTTAAATGAAAAGAATGAAATGAATAAAAAAGTTTTTATTTCAAGGTATTTTACTTCTTCTCACCGTTATTAACCGGTATTAAGAATATCGTGAATTTACTAGTAATTTATATTTAATTCTCATATCAAAATGCAGCATTTATATTTCTTTTTAGAGTTAGAAACTCTAGCAACGAAAAACTTTTAACATTTTTTTTTGATTCATGTATATAAATGCATACTAATAATTTATATTCATATCAAAAGGCAGCGTTTATATTCCTTTTTAGAGTTAGAAACTCTATCAGCGAAAAACTTTTAACATTTTTTTGATTCATGTATGCAAATGCATGCTAGGTATTTTGGCGTCGGGTGAAAATATTTTTTTTTTACCGATGAAATCAACTGAAGACGCAGGTTGCACAACACTGTATGTAACAAAAAAAATTTTTTTTTTTTGACATTTATAAGTTTATTAACTGTTAAAACAACAATATTTTTTTTTATTCAATAAAAAAAACTACTTCAGAAACTGAGATTTTAGGTGATTGGTTCACAAATTCAGAAAGTATGTTTTGACTACTTATTTTCAATATACATACATTTAAAGAAAAAAAATATATAAATAAACCTACCCTTTCGAACATCCAATTCCAAGAAGCTGGTATTCCTGCAATAAAAAAAAGAAAAGATCATTTTGTTAAAAATGTTTTAAATAATATTTTAATAATAGATATTTTCTTTTTTACGCAATTTTATTTATGAGTATTTTGCGGATAGTAAGCACCTCTGAAAATAAGCACTTCTGGCCGGAATTTTTGGCTGGCATTAAGTGTAAAATGGGGTGCATGTATATTTTACATTTCAAATTATTATTGCGACAAAATGTCGAATATATTAAAAAAATTATTCAGACAGAGAAATTTTTGCTAATCATTTCTTATCACGTGTTAAAAATTTTAATATCAGTAATTTCACTAGTTAAAAATTCTCATTTTCTCCAAAATGAAAATTCCTGGTTCATAACAACAGAGCATTACCTTGATTAAATTATTATGGAAAAAACATATTTTAAATGTCTGCTTTTATATTATTATTGTGATAATTTTATATCAAGCGATTTATTAAAATTTGGATCAATTTTAATGAGGAAATGGTTCCCAATGTTCATCATTTGGAAAGGAATTTTATAAACCAATGGTCAATAATTTTTCTAAATTTTTGATCCTCAACCAAGAATTTTCTTGGTCATAATGAGTTTTGTCATCTGCCATTCCCAGAAATAGTCGTAAAGAAAAGAACTACAATTTTTTGTTGGAATATATATAATTTCTTTGGTAAAGAGTTGTTGGAAGCAATAAAAGTAATAGAATTGTAACTAAAAGTGGATGGTTATGTGGTTATTAGAAATAATATGTCATTCGCCAGCTTCATTTGAAGGTTTCTCAAAAATTTTTTTAAATAAAGAAATATTTTAAGTTAAAAAATAAAAGTTCGGAACCGTGGCTTTCTAATCATATAAAAGTTATCTTTTGATGTTTATTATTACAGGAGTTCATATTGTGCTGAAAATTGGTATTGACTTTTTTTTGCATATATGACGATCATTTAAGAGTAATATCCTTAAAATAATCGGTGAAAATTCGGTGTGTCTCATCGTAAAAATCAAAAATTTCGAGGTACAAATGATATGAAGTTTTTGGTCCACATCGTTACAACTTTACTTAAAAATCAAAGAAGGGTTTAGGATGCTATTAAACTTATGTATTATTATTATGCGAATGACCTGAAATAATGATTCAGGTGATATCGATATTTGACATTATGGTTACTCAAATGAACAAATGTTAATATTGCACATTATGTAATACAAAATTCTGTATGGTTGGTATTATTAGAAATTTCATTTCAAATGTTTCAAATTAAAAAATAAAATAAATCAATGCGTTTAGAAAATCAATGTGTGAATTTTGAATTTTTTTAATGAATGCTATAACTTTTAATATAAAGAAAAATGCACTTGAATTAATAAAATCTTTGCCTATCGGTAAAAATCTCAGATTGTCCTTGCATAACTTCTGTATGCAATACTTCTAAAGATAGACGCCGTCTTTTGTTTCTTTTCTGAGAATTCTCTTTTAGTAATTCATTCCTAAAATAGAACAATACAAATAATATATATGTCTGGAAGAACTTTTAGGAAAACTTGCCATTTCTAAAATCAGAAAATAGTAATAACGAATGTCGAAGATCAGATAATATTTTGATCATTTGCAAAATGACGAATGCTATGATATGTTATTATTATGCATCCTTTAAATGTTTTCTAATATAAATAGTCAAATGACCAGGTAAATTATAGTTTAATGTTGATGTTAAACGAATAGCAAAAAAGCATTTATTCGTATAGTCAAAATTTTTTTAGTTTGATTCTGTACCTGGAATCGAATATATTATTGTCTTAAAAAAAGTTTCTTAAACTTTTGGACTATGTGATCGCTGTGGTATAACTGAAGCCAAGATACTTGTGCAACCACACTTTGTGATCATTTAATAAAATAGTTGCCACAACATAACTTATTGACGGAGTTTAACAATGATAAAAATTGAGAAATTATTAATGATATTTATCAGATAGATCTTTTAGAAATAGTATTTGTTCACGATTAATTTACGGTTGAAGTTCTAAATTCGATTAAAATTTGGTACTTAGGAATAAAAAGTAAATAAAGTCTTTGATTTGTTATTTGACATTATGAGTTATTACATTTAAGGAATTTTATCACGAGAAAATACTATTGTTGTTTGATAGTATGCCTGTACAAATAATACTTATTTTAAAAAAATTAAATTCAAGTGGCTACAATTTGTGACATGTTATACTTGGAAAATCAATTAATTTAATGTAACAATATAAAAGATTTTCCGATATTTTCGTATCATCAAATAATTTTCACGAAAGTAGCAAAAAATCGTAAAACTCACATGTTTCGTTACAATAATCATTTTATCCGAATCTAATACTTCGGATTTGTGTTCATGTGCATTTAATGTAATACCACTTGTTATATAACTTTCAAATAATAACTTGCTATATATACGGAATTTTTTTACAGATACATATATACATATATCCATTATTTCTTCTTATCGTTCGTCATGAAGCCTATCAAATGTTTTACAACTTGAAGTCTTTGTAGGGTCAGTAAATATTTGCAATGGTTTGTAATCTTCTGCGCCAAAAAGAATTTGTAATTTATGTATTTTATGCGGTACGCTTGGACTTGATAACTTATAACTTCCCAGTTTTAAAGCACGTTGATATATCTCTTTTTTCATTAGTTGGTAAATTAACACGCAATAAAGGATTACGCGTCTCTCATTATATGCAAATAAAATGCAAATATTCATTTTTCCCTTGAAATACTAATACTAACGCAAAAATGAGTTATATAAAGGGTACTCATTCCATGCCTTTTTTTAAAAAATAAACTTTACATTCATATATACGATTATGCCCCACTACAGACAGTCTCAAGATTATCAAAAAAGATACCTCGAGAGAAAAATTAGAAGGTATCGAGCTAGAAACGGCAACATGATCGGAGGAGCACCAAATCCCTTCCCTCGACCTCGACGCAATGCAGTTATTAACAACTCATTTGCAAACCAATTGTTTAATGGATACCGTCATTTCCCCTAATCCAAACATTCTTTGCATGGCGTCATTCTTTGCATGGCATCGTAATTAATTGTTTGGCTTAAAATCTTTTTTCTTTAAAAAAAAAACGCGTACTTTTATTTTTACATTATATTATTTACTTCGTATTTTTAACTATATCGTTGCAAATTAACGCACACTTATATCTTTTTTTTCGTTTAAATTTTAAAATTCATTTCATTGTCATTTATCAATTATAAACGTTTGTAAGAATTTCTTCTCGTATATATCGAACCGACACGTGCTACACAAATTAAATATCGTCAGTATTAAAAACATTACAATAACGATAATAATTTTTTTTTTTCGGAGAATGGATATTTATTTATTCGATTTGAATTGGATGAGCGTATTTCAATAATTCTTCTGTTCGTACCGATCCTCGCATAAATTAATTTTTTTTAAAAAAATAATATACTTTTATAATTTCTAAAACAATATGTAATTTTTTTTTCTTTTTTTGTCCCCTCGTTTTTTTTTTCGATTTAGACAGTTAGAAATTATTCTCTATATGATTTTAAAATTTTTATGGAAACTTCAATATTCATTATGCTTATTAAAAAATAAAATAAAATTTTAATTTTAAAATATTATGTAATGATCGTTCGATCATTGTTCTAAAGAATATATTTTGTTTTGCGGCTTTTCGTATGCAGGGATAACCCCCTTTTCAATGAATAATATTTGAGCGTTACACATATAGTTAATTTATAAATTCAAAAAAAATAAATGCCAGTGCTTTTTTATTAACTTCATTGAACGCAGTAAATGTTATGATTTTCCTCAATTATTAAATGTATAATGTATTACAAAATAAATTGGACATCCACGTAACATTCTTACATTCTTACATTCTTATTTTGTGCATAAAGATTTTCAGTATAATTAAAAGTTTATGATATTCACATGTCTATAATATATTACTTGCCTTATAAAATGAATTTTGGTAAAGTTTAATATAATCACGAGACTCAGCAAAGGTTTTATGAAAAGTAATTAAGGCCAAGTAAAAATTTCCGTTTATACGCTCACGTCATAAAAAAATATATATATATATATTTCTACTCGTTATATCCCATGAAATCAAGCTATAAATTATAATTTTTTTTTTCACGCAATTTCTGAAGAAATTAGCTCTTTTATTTCATAATCAATCAATCATTATGTTTTACAATTTTTATGAATTATTAATTAATTAAATGAAAATATTATTCACTCCGAATTTACATTCCTAGCATTATTATATTTAAATAGGCATTAATAATTATTTAATATTATAAAAGATTTTCTTTTCTTTAAGATTTAATATAAGTATATTTGACAATGATATACAGTATTGTCATTCTGTACTTACCATAAAAGATGGAAAATTTCGTTACTCGACATCGGAATTAATTACCGAAAAAATTTATTTGAATATTCATTTCTGCTGTACAAATAATAGTACTATGATTGTGTCCTATAATGATCAATATTTATTTATTTGGTGGTAAATTATTATCACCTGAAAGAAACAAATACACGATAAAACTATATCATTATAGCATGTATGACATACTTATTCAAATAAAAGCAGGAATCCACCAGTCCTCAATCAAGTTTTGTTTCACCAGTAAACGGATATACTCTAACGGATTACAATCATATATAAGAATTGAATCTACGCAATCGGTATCGAAAAGGTTATGACTTTACATCTACAACCTAAAATCTTAATCATAATTTTAATATGAAACGAGGTGCGAGCTTTTCCAGTATAAATTTCCAGAAGGGTTACTTCACTGCAACAATGGAAAGACGCATTGTCTTTCATTTCAAATCAAATAGTATTCATTTCCAAAAAAAAAAACTCAATTATAATAACTTCATTTTTATTTGCCTCATCGAAGGACAAGCAATAATTAAGTTATTATAACGAATTCGAAATATTATATTTCTAAAAATTCTTCAAATAAATTCTTCATACTAAAGAGGTTAACTAATACATGAATACGAAATAATGAAACTTGACTTTCTAACTTCTAAGTGTTAAAATCCTTGCTCAAGCAATTGTTCACTCCGATCATCAAAATAAAATAGTAATCTTACATATTAAATGCTCAGTTTATTTCTCTGCACCGTATATACGTTAAAATACGAGCCTGATGTGGACGGATTGACCTTCTTAGTCCAATCAGAGAAAATCCTACATCATTTATTAAAAAGACAGATTTCGCTTGACCATTTACAAGCATTACACTCCGAAATTTACGTTACATTTATGGAATGTCGGACTGGACAGAAATTTAACGTTGAGAATTAAGTTGTTTGACATTTAACTGATTTAAGATTAACTGTGAAATTCAAATGATTTGACTTCCGGTCAAATCCTTTGTAATAAATACTGTTAATCAGTTTAACTTTACAGTCAACCCCTTTGCCAATACTAGTATCAAACAGTTTGACGAAGTGGAAATAATTTTCCATATTTAGTTAAAATTCAAAATGGTGTAAATTTAAGTAATTCTATAAAAGAAATTCTCTTTTTTGGAAGTCCAAAAAGGAAGTATGTTTCCTTTTTAGGAAAATTATTTTTAAAATTCAAAAGGTTTGCGTTTAATGATAAACACTTTGCATTTAATGCCAAATGCTTTGGATATTTAACGCCAATATGCTTTGTACTTCAAATTCAAACAATATGTGTTTAATGTCAAACAATATGTTAAACTTCTGTCCAGCCACAAATGATCGGCAGATTTTGGCCTAAAATAAGCAACTTTTCGGAACCTTGTGCATTTTTTTGGATATTTAGTCTAACGTTACATTTAATTATATTATAATATCCAGAGTTTCAGAGTTTCTAGTTTAAATATTCTAGTTTTAAATTGACATGGATAAAGCCTCACGGACAGAAAAAAAGTGTTCTGAGTGTGACAATCCTAGTAAGGGCAAGTCTAATCTTTGTCTGATTTGCACCACACGTCACATCCAAGTGAAAATAGATGAATTTATCAAATACACTCAAACATCAGCTCATAAAGTGGAACAGGCGGTCCAATGGGTTGATTGGAAAGAACTCTCTGATATTGAGAAGATTGGTGAGGGTGGTTTCGGTTCGGTATATTCATCTTGCTGGTCAAAAGATATTAGTTTTATGAGAAAAAAGGTGGGGAAAAAAAAGAGAAGAAGAGTTATAAAAAGCGAAAGAGAAATTATTGCTTTAAAAACAATTGGTAGCCCAGATTTATCGATGGATAATTTCCTGAAAGAGGTAATTTATCATTTTTTTTGCCAATCTTAATTTGAAATATTATAATAACGTTCATACATATTAGGCAGAAGCCTTATTTGATTGTTATAACCAAGAGAACAGCGGTTTCTGCATTAAGGGCCTCACACAAGACCCCATTTCCATGCAATACTATATCGTAACTGAATACGCAGAAAATGGTGATTTACGTAAATATTTGCATGTGAACCCCAATCTTTCTTGGGAAAATCGATTGTATATAGTGTGGGATATTAGTTTGGATTTAGAACGTATTCACAAAGCTGGCCTCATTCATCGTGACATTCATGCTGGGAATATCTTGCACTCGGGAAAATTCGTTCACCTTGAAGAGGGGAAAGAAGTACATGAGGGAGTGGCATACATTTCGGATTTTGGTTATTCAATGGCAGCTAGTTATCCCCACAACAATAAGGAAAATATCTACGGTGTCATGCCTTACATCGCTCCAGAAGTCTTTAATGGAATGGGCTATTCAATGAAATCAGACATATATAGCATTGGTATTATCATGTGGGAGCTTGCTAGTGGAAAACAACCGTTTGCGAATATCTCTCATGATGCTGACCTTGTACTAAAAATCTATGATGGATTACGCCCAGAGCCAACTCCAAACGCGCCGCTTTTCTACCTAGAATTAATGCAAAGTTGTTGGCATAAAGATCCATCTAAGAGACCAAAAGCAGAAGAAATCGGAGATATGATCGAAAAACAGATGGAAATTGGTTTAGATAAAGAAAAAATGCAATTTATTGAAGCAGAAGAAAAACAAAAAACTGCTAGTAACAAAATTGATCCCAATGCTATTTACACAAGTAGATTAATACCTACTATTACTTCATTATTATCTAAACGAAATTCCTTTTAAGTAAAACTGATAATAACTCATTACAATACTTAGACTTTTGTAATTGCTGAATTGAGTCAGTTTAAAATTGAAGAAATGATTATTATATTTTCACTAATTAGATTCTTATGCATTTATATATTTTTTTCGTCTAACATGATGCATTACCGCCATTTTAAAATGGTATATCTTGTCATAAAATATAAATTAAAGTACACTAGGTGTCACAGCATTTTGAAATGGTAGTAATTAATCGAACAAATCCTTTTTATTAATATTATAATAATTAAAATTGTATTGTTTGTAATTTCTTGAATTCACAATAATTTAATAAAGCGATTCAAGTTAGGAAAATTTCATACCGCTTGGGATTATAGAGAAAATTTCTAGCTCTCTTTACATCTTTATATTTTTGTATATCGAAGTTAGAGTTCTTAATATAATCAAGTATATATCGATCATTGATACGATTATAAAAATACGATTTAATAATATTTACTGTAGGTACAGTATCATATTAACTTTTCATTGTTTTGTCTATTTTATAGTTTTATATTAGTACCATAATTACAAAATTTTTATATTAACAATTTTTATACCAATAGGAACGAATAAATAAGGGCATTGCTAAATCTCATCGCAGGTGATTTTCACCGCACCAGCATTAGCAAATATTAATGGGCGGAGTTTCATGACATTTTTAATTCTGCCCAAAATTCTACCCTAATTCTGGTAAGGTGACAATCACCAGCGGTGATATTTAGCAATACTCAATAAATAAATATACGTTGTTTGCGAAAAACACGGTCGATTATTATTATTTTTATTTTTAATGAAAAGTTATCGTTATTGCAAATTTTCTTAAAGGCATCAATATTGAACTATACATAACATATTGTATTACACATTGAAGGTAAATTATATAACGTCTGTATAACCTATAAGATTATAATTTAAGGCTAACCGTCATAGAAGGCCATTCTTCTCCGATACCTAGTACTTCCTTTAAAGAAAGAAGCAATAGCATGATCGATTAAGTAATCGATCAGGTCATTATAATCAATTTTATGCGTGATCTTTCAATCAATTGATCACGATTTTTGATTAAATTCCTTATTATATTAAATATAAGCTTCGATGAAAAATTTTGTAGAAACTTCTACCGAGCTTATTTTTTACACTTTATATGACTAAAATCCAAAATAAAGACGGATTAGCTTAACCCTAACCCTAAAGCAGATAGATAGTTCACATTGCTAAATTATTTAAAAAAACTTACATTCACAGACTTTTCTAAATGACAGTACGAAAGAAATATTAGCAAACATATATGTTCAGTTCTTTCGGAATGTCTTTCAATTCACAATATTCCAAAGTGAATATGAAATACTTGTAACACGTGATTTATGATACACAAATTCATAATAAGCAACGGTTTTCGTTTACCTAATTTTGGCATTAAAGAGAAAATTTTTTGTATTACATCATTATTAAATATTTAATTAAATTAACTATGAAAACCAAATTTACATTTAAAGTTTGTTTATAATTTAAAAAAAGTTTATTGGTGCATTTTGAAAAATTTGTTAATCATCGATTTCGTACAAAAACTTCGGAATTAGAATTCTTAAAATTTTCTATTATAATTTCTTTAGCTGGAAGTTCGTGTATTATAACAAATTCGATACTAATTATCGGGAAATACCGAATATTTGTTTGCTTTCATAAGTATAAATCACATGTTATCATTTTCGTTTAAATCTTATCAATAGTCGTACATTAAATATTTCAACTTTAATTGGCCGATAAATATTTCTTTTTTTCCCCCGCATTTTTTTTTTATAAATAAATAACAGATTATCGTTTATCGTACAGTATATTAAAATGTTCCACTATCAAAAGGATAACAATGTAATAATGACGAAATATTGAGAAGAATCGTAAACTACAACTAATTATTCATATTGTTTAAAGGACTAGAATTAATAAACGAAATTTTATGCGACAGATAACTTTTATTTAAATATCAATAAAACAAAAGTTATTGTAAAATTTAAGCTTATATAATGTTGTTTATTGTTTTACCAATTAGTTAATTAAAATGCATGAGATGTATTGTTAAAATGCGTCAAATTTTCGCTAAAACATTTTAAGTTTCCCGGTATGAATTCGTGATCATTATTCATTATTATTGGTACAAATTTGGTTGCGATCATCTCGTGCGACTAAATCTTATCGGTTTTTGCCGTGAAATATCGGAGAAATCCGGTTGACAGATGTGACCTGTCACGACATTATTCTTTTTTTAAAATAAAATAAATTTAGATAATTTAAAAATTTGTTATTTTTATTAATCTTGACCCCTAAATATATGTACTAATATGTGAGCCTAAAGTGTAGTTTGACAAAAAAGGAAAAAATGTGGCCTCACATGTCATATTGAATGTTACACGTGAGGAAGAACAATCATTAAAATTTTTAAAAACTTCGAATCAGTGAATATTAACAAAATTTTTAATTACCTGCAGAAATTATTATAAATGAATCTTGTTCTCCCATGGTAAACATCGCTATATTTAGTATGTTCTCCCATGGTAAACATCTCTATATTTAGTATATCTTCGATATTAACCTGTAAATTGACAAATTGATAACACGTTGAATATTTTGATTTTTTAATTTGCAGAAATTTAATTATTTTTCACCTTTAAAATAAGGTATCTTTTCGCGCAGTATCGGGTATTTATAAAGGTTCATTATTTCTCACTTCTTTTTTTTTCAAAAAAAAAAATATTACAATCTTATATCAATATATGAAAATGTCTCAATACAGAAGATCTCGAGCTTATCAAAAAAGATATCAAAGGAGGCGAATTCTGTATCAAATCCGTAATAATAATGAAACATTAAGAAGACTCATAAATCTTCCTCAACAAAATACAGTTGCTAATTCATTTGCAAGTCAATTTTTTAATGGATCCCCATTTTACTAAACTAAACACTTTTATTAACAATATAACTATGTATTTACAGTACAATATATTGAACCTTTATATCCACGGAATTTAACGCCATATTTATGGCTTACATTCGAATCTTGGTTACGCTGTACAAATATCCTACCTTTTCGTTTATAATTCGCTTCACATTATCATTACTTATAGAATAATTCTATTTAACACATTTTGCATAAATATTTCCAATCGGTGAATTTATTTCCACTTTTTATCGAAAATTTAATTTTTCTCGTATCGACTGCCTCATCTGCGTAAATTCATATAATAATATTAAGCTTTTTCCCTGGATCGATGTTTTAAGACAATTTTTACTTAATAATTAGTTTTCTAAGTCTTAGAAGATCTAATGTTTTAGATATATTTTTTACTTTAATTTTTATAACTCATCATATGTAGAGTATCACAAACCGAAATTCAATTAAGTAGATCGAATTGGGATCACCATTTATAAGATTTTTTATCATAACATGAAACAACAATTGAAACATGAACTCTGTTCCATATCAATACTAAAGCCTAATAAATTAATTAAGATTTTTCATAAATTGGTATTTTGGAAATGATAATATCGATATTATTTACTACTGAATTAATTTATTAAATAACAACCATTTTAACGAATGCTAAAATAAATCACACTCCATCCAATAACTGACGGTCATTAGGAATACTGCGGGGACCAATAGGAATTAATGCTACTAATACCTAGGGGTGTGGGGGGGTCCAACTGGTTGGTTACACAATATAATTTCGTATTACCAAACTGTCCCACTACCGTCACCCCTGAATTTTATTATTTTAATATATCCAAGACAACATTCCAAGCCTAAAACTTTTGACACACAACGTTTCTAAAAGCCGATGTTCGAGAGTAGATTAGTGTTGGTAAGAGTCATATATTGGCAAATTTTCATGACTATTAGAGCAATATTTTTTTAACAATAAATATCACTTTTATATTAAAATTTTATTAAATACATTCTCTTTTATTAGTGAAAACTGCATACAACTATTTATTGTAGACATTTACTATAGACAATATTTTTTTCAGTTTTTTTTTTAAAAAAAAAGGTTTAAAAGTTATTATAAATTAAAAGTCTATATAAATAACGTTTTCTTGTAATAAATAAACTTGTTTTACTTGTTTTAGACTTCTAAATATTGATTTATTCATCATAAATACTAAAATAAAACCGCCGATGTTGTTTTTTTCTTCTCAGAGAAGGTCCAAACATTATTTAAAGTACTTGGACGCGACAAAACAGATGTAAAGATGATCACGTTTCAAGGATGACATAATTGGGTGGCTGGTTTTTTTAATTGCAGGGGTATTTTGTTCACCGATCATCGTAATTTACTAATAACGTATATGAATTTATATGGAGGACAGTTTTGATTTATTAGACTTATTGTATATTATATTGTGTAACCAACCAGTTGGACCCCCCACACCCCTAGCTAATACGAACAATAATTATAAGATAAATGTTTATAATTGAGAACTCCCTATAACCATTGAATATTTTATATCTGTGTATTAACAACTCTTCGTTTATATTTATTATTTGTAAATATTTCCAATCGAAAGTATCCATTTAGAATACTGGTTTTGGTACGAAATCTCGACAAAATCTCGACAATCCAATATCTTGACAAGTCAAAATCCTGACAATTCAAAATCCCGATAAAATTATAACACATTTAAACTAAATATTACATATTGCAACAAATTATTTTATTAGAACACACATCACAAAATTGTCGATATAATGACTTGTCAGGATTTTTGGATTGTCGAGATTTTGTTATCGATCTTGTGTTAGTCGTGCAAGTGACTGTCCGAGATTTTGATCGGATACCCAGAATACTGTTTTATAAACTTGTTAAACATAATTATTATTGGTACAGCCTCATGATGTCATACAATAAAATCTTAATTTTTAATATTTCTAGCTGTTGCGATTAACTATTTCCTATTATAAAATTAAAAAAGAAAACGTTGCTTCGTACGAGTCGACCTGGATTTATTGCTTTGATCTGGGATGACTCGAATTAGATTTATAATTTTATTATTCATTTTATTATTTATAGCAATTAATTGTAACTACCTCTAATCCTTATTATGACTTCATAATACATTAATAGATGTAAGATCATAAGTTTAAATATAAATACCCTCGATCATTTCCGTTCCGTATCTTTCCGATAATCAGACCCCATGTATAAAGTATCTGTCATTTTCACGTGTTAGCGCATAATGCCGTAATGCGGGCCAAAGTCGCGTGATCGCGAAATATATTTTTCCGGTGTCACTATTTAAATCAAGTAAATCAAGGGATACTTTGTGTGACTTACATTGATACAACGCCGAATTACCTTTTTAGGTAAATTAGCTATTTTCCATATAAATACACAATTTCTTGTATTTTTCCTTAAAAATAAAAATAAATATTCTGACATGGACGAAAAAAATGATATTTGTATTCCATCATATTTAAGGTTCTCCCCAGCTTATAATTATATAAATTCTAATAAAATTAAATTACCAACTAAATTAAATGCCAGTGATTCTTCAAAATGGTTAAAAGTTAGTGAAGATGGATTAACAATTATTTATAGAGGAGGTAAGAAAAATATCTTTTTTTTTTATTATTTTTTTTACTTTTTGTTTATTTTATTTTAAAAATCAAATAAATTTTAAATTTAACATCAATAGTTCACTTAGATCTTAGATATAGTTATGTTGGTTCTATAAGAGCTAATCATTACGTACCACCTGAAGTTGGGTTATTTTATTATGAAATAAATATAATTGATAAAGGTACGTGTGGGTTAGTATCAATTGTATCAATCAAATTAATATTAATTTTTTTTAAATTCAAATAACCATAATAACATTGTTGTTATTTTAGGATTATCGGACTTGGATTTTGTGAACCAAATATACGATTAGGTACTATGCCAGGTAAATATATTATAATTTCTTTTTTTTTCCTCGTTTAAAATTTATTTAATAAATATCCATTTTTTTTATATCAAATAGGATGGGATTATAAATCATATGGATATCATGGGGATGATGGTAAAAAATTTGCATCATCGGGTAAAGGTAGTATCTATGGTCCAACATATACTACCGGTGATACAGTTGGCGTTGGAATTAATTTTTTTAACAATACAATGTTTTTCACTAAGAACGGTATACATTTAGGTAATTAATTTCTTTTCATCAAAATTTATTGTCGTTTTATTATTATTTAGTTCTCGCGTCTAAAGTTTATTTTAAATATAATTATTAGGAACTGCATTTACTCATGTTGAAAGTAGTACTCTATATCCTGTGATCGGTTTGAGAAGTTTAAGAGAATGTGTTTTAGTAAATTTTGGACAAAAGCAATTTATGTTTGATATTGATCAATATATACAAGTAAGTATAAAAAAATAATAATTCGTATAAATATAAATATATTAATTGTGCATAATTAATGTATATAATGATTTTTATTAAAAAAAAAAATATTATTTTATTATTTTTTATTTTTTTTTTTAGAAAGTTATTAATGAAATATCTGATGAAAAATAGTGAACAAAAGCAAAAATTTTACTTAATTTGGGCATTATTAATTTTAGTAGAAAATTTTAATTTATTTTGTCATGAATTAAAAAAGTAATAAAAGTAATGTATATAATGAAATATTATTTGAATATTTTCATGATCTTATTATAATTAGTGATTCCATTTATATAATGTTATTTGTTTTTTGTTATTTGTTTTTTTTTGTCATTCTCATCATCTTTTCTTCTCCCGATTTAATTTGATTTGAAAAGAAATAATTCTAGATCTTAAGTTTGTGATATAAATGCTTGTTTTTCTTATTTCTTTATCGCTTGTGATACTGATCAAAATCATCAAACCCTTTAATGTCTAGGTAAATCAACGATCAAACTTTATCAATAATATCACTTTATGAATAGAAAGATGATTATCTCACAGAAAATATCATTCAAGTGTTTGAAGAAAACATATACAAAAAATGTACACCAAAAGATTTTAATACGAAATTATGAAATCGTAGAATTTCGATCAGACATCATGATCTTTTTTATTTTATAAGATGTTGGCGTAATAATGCGTCAATTGTTCAGTGAAATGGTTAGTAACATCTTAAATTCACATAATTATCTCCTTTTATTATTTATTTATCTTTATCGGAAAAAAAAAAAAGAAATTATAAGTTAGTAATACAATATACAATGAACATCAACAGTAACGTTTAACACAATTGGTCGAATTTTTTACTTTTATTATTCCTTTTTGTTTATGACATAATAATAATTATATTAATAAAAAAAAAGATAATTACGATGATTACCGTAAGAAATAGACTACGATATGAACGTACTAAATAAATACTATTTTAACTATTTATCTAAAATCAACGTTCACGTTTTTAGATCACTTCAAAAAGAGAATCCAGGAGACTACAGTTTTCAAAAAAAAAAAAAAGAAACATAGAAAAGAATCAGTAGATTATAGTTGAAAGATGAACGAAAAAATTTTAAAATATTACTGAGATGTCTATTAATACTGCAAATGCAAAAGATTTTTGACTCTTTGCGATATTAACCAACAATCTGCTAATACGGCATGTATGATTTTGAATGTTAACCAGGAGGATGATGCTAGCCGAAGTCTTAGTGACGTCCAACGAATAAAAACTGAATGAATTATTTTGCAAAGTTTTAGAAGTATGACTGTCTTTTTATGCTTATCTCAAAGAACAAATTAAGGAAATGAAACCGAAACTTCGTTAAATGACCTCAGATTAGGGATAGAATAAAATCGAAGTTTTTGAAAGACAGTCGAAAGGAATAATGGAATTGTTACGTAAAAATAGTGATAATAGGGATCTAAAACAGTAGGAAATTATACGCCCTAGTCCTCAAACTTTATACGGTAAAAGATGTATTGTGGCTAGCCATTATATAATGATAAAAGTAAAATAATAAAAACACTCAAAGATGGGACTCTGGAAGAGATTTTTAGAAACGAAACAGCCTTCATATGTCATATGAATTATGATACCAATTACCAATTTTATTTTGTAATCGATCAGTATTAAAAAATCGCTCGATAATCGAGAACTTTGTCCTCAAATGATATAAAGATTTGCACAAAGATCACAAAGATCAAATATTTTTTATTAACATACATACATTGTTAGCAACCGTAACATATATATATATCAGATAACGTTAACTTTAGTAACGAGAAAAAACACCGATTTGAACGTACAAAAATAAAAATATATACTTATTTAACTACCATAACTACAGTAATGTGGGTTGAACGTACAAAAATAAATGTCTATTAATATTCTGATTAATATTAACCAACTATCTACCTTAAATTGACGTTCATATTTCATTTAACAAAATTCTTTTTTTTTTGATTTTGGTCCATTTTTAGAATCGAGCTTGTGTGGCTTGAACCATTGTCTTACCACATCATATTAAAGGGAACAGCATTGACCTGGTATAACTGTCAAGGAATTCTAAAATGTTACGGAGAGTCGGAGTCTTAGACGTTTATTAATAAATATTACACACGCATAAGGTGAACTCCCAATACGTGGTATTAGGTATTAACCAACTATCTGCATTGCGAAGTGTTGTCTTCACTGAAGTATGTTTGATGAATATAAAATTTACGGTAAATGATGTATTATGACTACTTGACCCACAAGGTCAAATTAATTTGAAGTCCAAAACTGGAGAGAATGGTTATTATAAAGACTCCGACAAGAAATTATAAAAGCAACTTCAGTAGTCATTATTAATGATAAAAAGAAAGGGTAATATGATAAAAGGAGTGGAGCATCTACATTTAATGTATTGCTCAGAAAGTTTTTTTTTTTCGAGGAGAAAAAAATTTTTTTTCACTTGGGAAAGTTTTTTTTTCCCCTGGGAAATTTTTTTTTAAAAAAAAAATTTTATGCAGGTTATTACGTACTAAGTGTAATTTGCATACACTTTTGGTAAGATCACGTAACTAAAATGGATGTGCTGCCTAAACCGTCACGACCATGTAATTGGTTGTCTCAGCTACTTGGTTTTTGTCTGACGCTTATTCGTCACCCCTGTAAGTGTATGCATTATCAGGTGCCGCAGATTTGCCATGCGGCTAGAAACATTTCCTCACATATTGTCCGTTTATGATCATATGAAGAATAAAGTTATTGATAAGTATTAACTAAATATTGACTACCAATTTCTCTCCTTCAAGATTTTTATATGGTGACACCCGTAGCAAAAGGGGGAATTGATTTTACGATTTAAGTCATGTGATTAATTTGCAGATTCTCGTTACTTATTATAAAAAAAATGAGTTTTTATGCGTTTTTTGCATTTGAAGTAGTCAACACTTTATAAAATAAAAAGGCAAATAACAATATTAATATATAATATATTATATAAAAATTTTTTTTTAAAAGATTAGGTCACATCACGACTTACATAGCGTCATCTTAAAAAAGAGAAAGAAAGAGAAAAAAGAATATTTCAAATTGTTGCTTGCTTTGACATGTTGTGTTAGTAATTGATCAACCATTAATACTAGAATTGAACATTATAGAGAGCATAATTTACGATAGGGTCAACTTCAGAATTTATTAGTAAATTGGACGATTCTCGCCCAATTCCAAATGTCTACTTAATAAAAGTACAAAATAATCCTCCCCTTTTGCTATGGGTGTTCCATATAAGAAATATTGATAAACTGGACCCATTCGGCATCGCTTCCAAAAAATGGTAGCCTTGGCGGTTCTTTTAGAATCATAGTTAGAATTAGGATTAGGGTTAGGGTAAATATTAGGTTAGGAATTCGTCACATAGTGGCACGCCCAATTTTATATGTAAATTTATTATTGTACTTCAAGAGCGGGCGTATTATGATACTTTCATTACATGGTAAACTTCATCAAACCTTATGTATCTTGTGCAAATCCTCCGCAAAAAGAATTTTCACAAAATCATACAATCGAAAGTAAGTTTTTTACCAATTGATCTTTATTTGTAAAACAAAAATTGAACGAAAATATTCAATAAATTTCAATCTTAACGTTTCCATATTAAAAGTTATTTAATAACGAGAATAATTTACAATAAGAAAAAAATGAATTTAACCAACATAAATATTAATCAGTTAAATGACAGAATAAAGATGAATGATAAAAAAAGTGAAGCATCGATATTGCTTGGAAATGGACATGAGGAGTAGTGAAAAAAGTTATTTTTGTTTTTTCTCTTTGTGTAGAACATGAGAGCAAATGATATTATATTTAATAAAAGTGAACAAATCGATACTATTTGTTATTAATTTAGCCAAGTCTTTTAAAAAACTTGTTGTCACCCGATCACCAACGTTGAGGTGCAGCAACATTGATCAGAGAGGTAAAGGGAAGGAAAAGCGAGAGAGAAGAAAAGCTAAGGTAATGAGCGAGGGAACAAGGGAAAGGAAAAGGGAAAGGAAAGAGGAAGCGAGAGGAAAAGAGCGAGGATAAGGGCCATTAGTAGAATAACATACTACTTTTATATATTTAGTACCGTAGTTATCCTATAAGGAGCTACTTATCCTATTTTCTTACTTGCAAATTTTTTCTATCAAAGAAAAAATTTTCCACGTAATCAAATATTGGAAATGTATGAATTACGTGAACCGATCTACCTAAAAATTTCATCCTCATTAATGTAACATTTAATATAGCGTGACATATCAGATTAATAAAGAAACCAAATTTCAGTTGAAAGAATGGGACTACTATTTGATTTAATTTATCCAATAATAATATTATCAGTTTGATGGGACTGTTCATGCAATTTTTATCACCACTATCCAATAATTTTATTATTACGCGATGAAACCAAAAACAATAAATATGTTAATCTTACAGATTTGGGTTGATACACAATGCAAAACAAAAATCGTAATACTGATTATATAGCCAATATACTAGTTTAAAAGGACATTAAAATGTGATATTTATTATAAAATAAATGACTTATGACATTCTAAATGTCAAACTAATATAAAAACTCTGAAGTATAAAAAATAAAAGCAGATAAAATGATAAAATAAATCAAACAATATATGAATATAAATCATAAATTATAAATATAATTTTGTTAATTTTCAACTTTAGAAACAGATAATCCAAGGTATGGATCAGGCCTATTCACAGGGACAATTTTTCTTTTAATGTGAAATCCTTCAATTGGCCTAAAAACAAAATTCCTAACTAACATACTTAATAATATTTTAAATTCAATCAAAGCTACTTTATTGCCTATACAAGTTCTTGTACCAGTAAGGAAAGGCAAATAGTTCAGATTTGATACATTCTTAATTAAGGAAGGATCCAACCATCTTTTTGGATCAAATTCGGCAGCTGTTGGACCCCAAATTTCAGGCAGTTTATGAAGTGCTTCAATTGCAACTAACACTATAGTATTCTATTTTAAAATAATAATAATAAAAAAAAGGTCAAATTAATAATTTTAAATTTTTTGACAAAAAAATATAAAAATATACCTTTGGAATGTGATATCCCCCCAAAACTTCATCTTTAGTATTAGTTCGACTAGTAGCAGGAACTAAAGTAAAATTACATAGTTGATGAGATGATATAAAAAAGGATTAAAAAAAAAATTAAATTCGTACTTGGAGAATTTAATCTTAAAGTTTCTTTAACTACGCAATTTAAATATTCCAAAGAATTAATTTCATCAAATGTAGGATTGAAATTTGATTTATCAGGAAAAGCTTTAACCAATTCTTCACGCAATAAGTCTTGCTCATTTGGATATTGTGCAAGGAAATATAAAGCCCAACAAGTTGCTGTACTTGTTGTTTCATGTCCTGCTAATAAAAATGTCATAATCTAAAATATTCAAAAAAAAAGTGATTAACGCTGGTAAGATTTGTCACGTTATATTAGATCCGTAGCACCATGGTGACACATTACAAAAGAATCCTCTTTTATTTTACCTGATATTTTAATTCTTCGTCAGTCATTTTCTCTTCAATGGGTAATGTTTTATTGATATTAATTAAAAGAGACAAGAGATCTTTTCCTTTTAATTCTCCATTTTCGGCTTCTTTATATTTTTCTTCAACCAATTTCTTTGATACGCGGTCAATAATTGCACAATTATTTTTAAATTGCCTATTTATATCTATAGGAAGTTCTCTAATGTATGGAATAATATTTGATAAATAACTAATGACAAGCCGTAGAACAGAACTTGGGGCATTCATAAGAGAATCATAAGCTTCTGCTAATTCATTTGAAGACGTTAATGAATTAAATTCGTAATTAAATCCTACAAAAAAAAAATCTTATTATAAACGCGTAGAATGTGTAAACATCAACATTGAAAAATCATTATCTTCTTACCGACTAGGCCAATCACATCTAATGTAGCTTTTGAGATATGAGGAGTAAGGTTAATTTCAGATTCTCCTAAGTTCACTTTATCTTCGATTAAACTTTTTAAAGTAAAAGCTACTTGAATAAATGTTGGAACCATTTCCTAAATTGAATGAACATATTAATTTAATTTAACTAACTTTATATTATATTGCCTAAAATGAATTATAATTACTTTGACGTTATTATGGATGAAAGCCGGGTTCATCATTTTTCTTTGTCTCTTATGATCTTCACCTTCTGTAAATACAAGGCCTCTACCAGCCATTGCAATAGCATCAGCCATCATATGTGGAGGTTTAATAAAATCATAAACGCGATTTAATGTAATGTCTTGAATTATTTTTGTATCTGAGATAAGAAGGGCTGGTTGATTAAATAATCCATGGTATTTTAAAATATTCCCGTATTTTTGTACCCAATTAAGTTGTGCATCCTATATAAAAAGAAAGAAAATGTATAAATAAGAATTATGATTACTGATTTAATAATATTATTATTAACCTCTTGTATCAAAAGTGTTTTAATGTTTCCGAAAAATAGACTTTCAGATGATGATGGCCCAGGAATTTTTCTCAAAGGAGTGATATAAACTGGCCAAATGTATATTTTATAAGTAATCCATCCTATACCTCCTAATACAAAAAAACCAACTAAAGAAATCAAATCAAGCATTTGTTTTTTGTTGTAAAGTTATTAAAACAAATTGAGGGAATAATTTTTAAAAGATGTTGGGAAAAAAAATTTATCGCTAGATACTGTTTATATATGATCGATTTTATTTAGGTTCGGTAGATATAATTGCCGTTTCTTTTTTGCGTTTCTAAAATGAATACACAAAGGAGATATGCATGTGTACATACTAAATAGTAACAAATTTAATTGTTTAACGTTTAATTGGACAGAATGATCGATGATCGACAATGGACTTTCACAAGACTTAATTTAGAATCCTCATGACTGCAATATTTATAGTAAGATTCTAAATATGCTTATTTTTTTTCGATTTTGGAATTTCCATGGAGATATATATATAAAGCCAAGAAAGCCAAGCTTAATAAAATTAATAATAGCTTAATTTTATATTTTAAATCTGCACGCCAGATAAAGTGTACCGTCGTACCGATCAATAAAGTAAATTAATTTTATGATTTGAATTGACTAATAGTACTGCAAATATATACCTAAAGATATTTACGTAACAATACATATATTTATTATGTATGTGAAATGGTTTCTTTGCTTTTCATTTTATTTACTGGACTAATTTAGCATATATTTAAAATATCCTCTGAATTTTGAGCGAGAGCAAAGACTCAAAATTTCGTTTTTATTTGATTTGTTTAATTTGCATTGGTGAACAATATTTGTTATAACTCAAATTATTGCAGTCTAACCGTAATGTTTTTAAAAATCAATAAAAACTTTTCTTTGTTAAATACGTTTCTAAAAATAGATTGTTTTTATTACATTTAAACTAGAGATCACTTTGCATGCATTAAAATTAATGATTGTAACAAATAATTATCAAAAAAATTATGACATAATTTATTGAATTTTGATACCCCTCACGTTGCTTATAATCATTTGTTGATCCAATCCATATGATTATAATAATCTAATCAGCAACATGATTTATGAAGGGATGACAAAATTCTGAAAAGCGCAATAATCGAAAATTCTTTAGCGAAATAGATTTTTTTTCAGGGTCAATTAAAACTCTAATAAGATAGTTAAGGTATAAATAGTGATTTAATATAATAACTAATAGTGCAAACGACAGACAATATACAGTACATGTCCTTTCCATTATCTGGCCATTGAAATTGTCTTCAAAAGTGAGAAAACGTATAATTAAATAACGACTACTGAAATTGCTTTTGCTGAAGCTTCTATTGTTAAGCTCTTGTCAGAATCCTAATAATAATATAAAAATTCAAAAAATATCTTTGTTACTAAAATATAAATAACGCGATCTATATACATACGAGATTAAGTTATTGGGATAATGAAATATTATAAATTTTGAATTACAATTTTAATTGAATTGATCTAGTAAAACTGTATATACATTTTGAAATTTTGAAAGAAACAAACATAATTTCCATCCATTCAATTAGTTAAAAAAAAATGAGGTGCAGATAACGTGCTGTGTTACAATAGCTTTTGTGTTACGAAGTCGCAATGACTGGTTTGATCATTTCATACTAAATTGATCAGTGGCTCGATTTTCATTATTTTTTATAGATTTAGACATTTAGTTTTTTTTTATTAGATAGTTTTTATAATAGTTATTTTACAAGCCGATGGATGATCTATTGGCACAGGACAACTTACCGACAAGTTATCGAACAAATTGTCCGGTGTACAAGTTTTATCCATGGTCAAATTGACGCTTAATCAAATTGTCCACTTGAATTTATATTATAGATATCCCTGAGTGAGAAAGGGAGCTTTTCAAGTTTTTTTTTTGTTTTTTCTTTCGAGAGAATTTTTTTTGTGCTTGATAATATTGGGATTTACTAGTGAGACAGTAGTAAAAATTGTATTGATTATCAGAAACCCTCATTTTAAACGCATAAACCATTACCTTTTTGATCGCAAATTATCAACATGAATTGATGGTTGGGAAGAGTGCAAGTCATTTATGAAAATTCTAACATATATATATATAATATTATAGAATTTTTCACATAACAGTATCATGTGATAAAAATTCATTAATGAACTATACTGAAGGTCATTTTGTTATATTTATTCTAACATTTAAATTCGAATTACAAAGCACAAAGGTTTACTATAAATTCATTATATCAAAAAATCATTATAAAAACAAATTTGTACCAGAACTTTATTCCACTATAGCCTATAGGTAAAGGTGAACTGCGTATGAGCCGATATGACTCTACAGGAATCAACGAAAGTTATTCATATTAATATTGACCCAAATAAAAAAAGTGATAGAAAGAAACAGCAATATTACATTATGATGTTATTTATAACGTTGATACTTATTATCATCTCCAATTAAATTGGTTTGCGTGTACAGCGAGATTAATTGAAGAATTATTACAACAATGAAATAGGAACGCTGAGAAATATGGATTAAAATTAGTCGAAGCTTCTCCTAATCCCGATCAATTATTAAAAGAATTTAGATTCTCTACATGGTATGAACGGCAGTATATCAATAATATATAATTATTACATTATTTAGGACTTGCACAATTATCAAAGCATAATTCAAATTTTATATAGCGTCCGTAAGTCTTGGATGGAAATCCGTATACTTTTGCAAGTGATATTACTCTGTGTAGAAGTCTCACGCTGTTAATATTTTATTATGATGAAATTTTAATACCTCGCTTCTTAAAAAAAGTTACTATTACTAATATATACAGTCGACCCCCTCTATAGGCACACTCAGATATAATCACACCCTCCTTATAAGCACATTTACGTTAGCCCCAAGTTACTAATAAACTTATTCACACCATATTTTTTTGGTCCCAAGGGGTGTGCCTATAGAGGGGGTCGACTGTAGTATTAATGATAGCCAAGTGCAACACAATTAACAACTAAAGTCCTATAGTTCAACGGAATAAAATGAAAATTGAGTAATTGTACAGCTGGCCACAATTTATAATTATTAATTAAAGTAGGCACAAAAGCCTGTATATTGAGAAGGTAAAAAAATATTGATATTAACCTAAATAAAACAATATCTTTAAAATAAATATTTTGAGAGGAATTTATATTTACATCTCCAAGCTTTTCTAAAATTTGAGATTTTTCTTGACCTTCTAATAATGCCTGACCTACGAAAAATGTTATAATAAAACAACATGGTGCGAATATAGCTTGATCTAAAGTGACACGCGTTAATAGTCCTTTATAGAAAAAGAAAACAAAATAAATAAATAAATTAGGAATAAAATAATTAATCTTATAATGTAATTTAATTTATTACAAAAAATTTTTAGAAATAATCATCTTTTAAATAATAATGCTTACAGCTATACATAAATCAATCTCGTAGTATATTATAATTGAAGAATTTTAGGAAGGGAGAGTTGAAAAAGTTTAAATCTATATTTAGAATTTGACCCGCCAACCTTCCATATAAGGGTTTTAAATTTGCACGGGATTTGGAGTAATGATTCTCCGACACCAAATTCACCAAATTATTACTATCGGTAATATTGAAACTTTTTTTTTTTGTCAACACGTCATTTTTTTTTAATGATCTTCATATGGGTCCCAACATATCGTTATATCGGAGTGTCAACCATTTTTATTTGGGAATCGGGGAACACGATAAAAATTTGTTACGCGATATACGCGACAATACGCGGCAATTATTGATATCTGATATATTTAGTATGCAGTAATGAGTCATTGCAAAATATTTTCTATTACATAATCTACATAATCTAAAAAAGTTTGTACAACAAAAAAAATACATAAAAAGACCTTACCTCCTTTTTTTTTATTATTTTACTAACTGTATCTCGTTAATTTCTCTAATATATATCCAAATAAATAAATAACGTATCTAACTATTTGAGATGGCCCTGTTTGGATAAATATCTTCGCCCAGGCAGGATTTATATTAATATTAATAAAACATTACTTGACAAAGAATTAAAATATCAGGTAATTAACCTAAAGATTATAATAATTTATTATTAATATTATTTTTAATTCTTTTCTTTCTCCTGTGTGTTAGCAAACAGATATTATGTTTTTTTAAATCTTATCCTGGTGGAGAGCATGTCTATGCTTTGGCTAGTTCGATTCTAGTCTAAGATCTTGACGCCATATTCCTGGGTTTATCTGGTCGTCACGCGTAACGAGGTATCTCTCTCGTACAAAAAGAGTTTGTTTTGCAGTTTTATTAGTAAAAACGCCCATTATTTCTGGTGATGTCTAGGTTTTACATCTGGTCACCAGTGTAATGAAGATGGTTGAACTTTCTAGACCATATGTATAACATAATATACATAATGTGATTGTAGACGACCTTGGTTTATTGGAAACGTGATAAACCCATAGCATATGCCCCTGTCTCCCGGCTGGTCAGCCATAGCATCCCTCTGAGTTTGCCGATTGGTGTTTGAGATCATAGCTCTAGTTAGGTTCTTCCATATTTTAAGGTGTTTCTCTTCTTTTTCGGTTTCTTTTCTTTCTCCTGTGTGTTTAAAAGATTAAGCAAACAGATATTATTTTTTTTTAAATCTTATCCTGGTGGAAAGCATGTTTATGCTTTGGCTAGTTCGATTCTAGTCTAAGATCTTGATAATCATAATTTAATTTTTTTTTTTTGGAAAATATTAAGAGGCTCTTTAACAAATTTAGGCGAAAATCATTTGGGACTTCAATTTAAATCCACAAAATATATTTATATGATTCCCAGAATAAGTGTACGGTTATTTCGTTTTGTTTATTGAAAATGTACAATATGTAGATCATAATGGTTTGATTGGCGACAATAAGTGACCAATGAATTCACGATTCAAATACTATCCTATTTACATTTCTCACTACTTTAGTAAACCTTGCTGATAATAAGAAATAATTGGTAAAAATTGAAATCTTGTTAAATATTAATTATTGAAGCGTATTAAAAGATGATAGGATCATTGGTTTATTGTCAAATTATGTGCCATTTATCAGAAATATTCCAGTAGATATAAATAAGAAATTTAATAATGCAATTGAAGTTATTGAGCGTGTATCAAAGAAATTGATCAAAGAAAGATATAATGAAGAAGAAAATGGAGAATTAAAAGAAAAGGATTTATTATCTTTATTAATTAATATTAATAAAACATTATCTACTGAAGAAAAAATGACTGACGAAGAATTAAAATATCAACCTAAAGATTACAAAAATTTATTATTAATATTATTATTAAATTACGCATTGAAATATTATTATTTTTGGATATTTTTTTTTTTAGATTATGACTTTTATGGTAGCAGGACACGAAACAACAAGTACAGCAACTTGTTAGGCTTTATATTTACTTACACAACATCCGCATGTGCAAGACTTATTACGTGAAGAATTAGTCAAAGCTGAGAAATTAATTTTTTGGAGTATTTAAATTGCGTAGTTAAGAAACTTTAAGATTAAATCCTCTAGGTATAAATTTAATTCTTAATTTATTTAATTTATTTAGAAAATTAACCTTATTATCTACTAATTTTTTACTTTAGTACCTACTTCAGTTCTATTCGAACTAATATTAAAGATAAAGTTTTTGGGAATTATGTAATTCCGAAGTTGTTAAATTTCAAAATTTTTTAAAATTATCATTACCGTAATTATTATTTAATAATAGGGTACTGTGATAATGACTGCAATTTCAGCGCTTCATAAGTCACCTGAAATTTGGAGCCCAACAGCTGCTGAATTTGATCCAAAAATATGGTTGGATCCTTCGTTAACTAAAAATGTATCAAATTATAATTATTTACTGTACTGTACCTTTCCTTACTGGTACAAGAGCTTGCATAGGCCATAAAGTAGCATTGACTGAATTTAAAACATTATTAAGTATGTTAATTAGGAACTTTGTTTTTCAACCAATTGGAGGATTTCAAATTAAAACAAAAGAACTCTTTCTGTGAAAAGACCTCAACAATATCTTGGATGTAAGTTTTTTTAAATAATTTGGCAATGTGAACTATCTATCTGCTTGCTTTTAAATCTAATCCGTCTTTATAGTCGTAAGTGTAAAAAATAAGCTCGGCAGAAGTTCCTACAAAATTTTTCATCGAAGCTTATATTTAACGTAATAAGGAATTTAATCAAAAATCGTGATCAATTGATTGAAAGATCACGCATAAAATTGATTATAATGACCTGATCGATTACTTAATCGATCGTGCTATTGCTTCTTTCTTTAAAGGAAGTGCTAGGTATCGGAAAAGAATGGCCTCCTCAATGGTTGATTTAATACTCTGGTTGTCGTGCTTTTTCTTACTTATATGACGGTAGTCTTAAATTATAATCTTGTAGGTTAGACAGACGTTATATAATTTACCTTCAATGTGTAATACAATATGATATGTATAATTCAATATTGATGCCTTTAAGAAAATTTGCAATAACGATAACTTTTCATTAAAAATAAAAATAATAATAATCGACCGTGTTTTTCGCAAACAACGTATATTTATTTATTGAGTATTGCTAAATATCACCGCTGGTGATTGTCACCTTACCAGAATTAGGGTAGAATTTTGGGCAGAATTAAAAATGTCATGAAACTCCGCCCATTAATATTTGTTAATGCTGGTGCGGTGAAAATCACCTGCGATGAGATTTAGCAATGCCCTTATTTATTTATTCGTATAAAAATTGTTAATATAAAAATTTTGTAATTATGATACTAATATAAAACTATAAAATAGGCAAAACAATGAAAAGTTAATATGGTACCTACAGTAAATATTATTAAATCGTATTTTATTATCGTTCAATGATCGATATATACTTGATTATATTAAGAACTCTAACTTCGATATACAAAAATATAAAGATGTAGAGAGAGCTAGAAATTTTCTCTATAATCCCAAGCGGTAAAAAAGAAAGATAACACTGAAAAGTTACCAAAACCTAAAGAGAAGCTGAAATTTACAAAAAAAAAGAAATCAAGTTAATTGACAAAAAAATATGGAAATATAGTAAAATATTATGAAATGTTTAATCAACCAGCTCTTTTAATCACAGATATAACAATAGTTCAAGATGTTTTAATAAATAATACTTATGATTATGTTAAACCTATGAATATAATATCAGATGCTGTTGCATTTATCGGTAGAGGTCTTGCACTTTCAGAAGGTGAAGATCATAAGAGACAAAGAAAAATGATGAATCCAGCTTTCACTCATAGCAATATTAAGGTAATTAAATATATTTCATTTTGATGAAAATTTAATCTTGAACTAAAGTTAATACAGTCTAACCTCGATATACCGATATTCGATATACCGATATACTATTAAAAACTTAATATACCGATAAAATTTTATTTTCCCACTATATGTGAGGACATATAAATATCGGTATAACTTTGATATAACGATATTTCCTAAAAAATTTCATATATGTCCTGACATATCGTTATATAAAGGTTTGACTGTATCTTATATTATTTCAATTTAGAAAATGCTTCCAACAATTACTCAAATGTCTTCTAAGTTAATAAGTGTAATTGAAGATAAAATAAATTTAGGAGAATCTAACATTATACTTACACCTTATATTTCACAAGCTACTTTAGATATCATTGGCTTAGTTGGTGAGAAAAATAAAATGAAATTTTATGTTGATATTCTATACGCGTTTTTTACAATTCTACGTTTATTTTTTAGGATTTAATTACGAATTTAATTCATTAAAATCTCCGAATGAATTAGCAGATGCTTACAAAACTCTTATTTCCCCACCAACTATATTACATATTATATATAGTAGATTATCATATTACTTTCCATTTATTAGAAGTATTCCAATTGAAATAAATAAAAGTTTTATCAATGATGTGCGGTTATAGAACGCGAATCGAAGAATTTGGTTAAAAGAAAATATAAAGAAGCCGAAATTGGAGAATTAAAAGATGATTTGTTATCTGTGTTAATTAAACTTAATAAAACATTACCTATTGAAGAAAAATTGACCGACGAAGAATTAAAGTATCAGGTGATTAAACAAATGCGTGAAAATTGTGTTATCATAATATTTATCAATTTTAATGAGCATATATTATTTATTATTTGTATATTTTAGATTATGACATTCTTATTAGCGGGACATGAAACAACAAATATTTCAACTAATTGGGCTTTATATTTACTTTCACAACATCCACTTTGCAGAAACCTCTGATTTTCACAAAATATGTTAGACATAATCACTACATGTTATTAACAGATGGTATATATATGTTCTACATATTTTAATATACGTAATATGTTTGTAATATTAATAAAATAATGTTATAATATTTTTAATATATGTTGAAATTTAAACTAATGTAGTAAATAATTTTGTAATATGAATAAAATAATTTTACAATATTTTCAAAGTATGTTAAAATATGTACTCAAACTAATGATATAGTGAATATTTTGAATACATTGTTAATATATTTCAAATATGCTGTTGTTATATGAATAACATATTTTGAATGCTGTTGTTGATATACGAATAATATATTTTTATTTTTATGTTTCAGAAAAACCAATTTGAAGTAAAAATACGAATAATATATTTTGAATATGTTGTTGATATATGAATAACAACGCTTCTAGCATGTGACTATCATATGACTATAAGGTCGATCGCTAGTGGCATTTTTTTTCGTCTCGGCTGTCCTATATTGGCTATATGAAGGCAGTACTATGAAACCTTAATTTTTTTTAATTTTAAATAATACAATTATATTTTTTTTTAAAAAAAAATTTAAATTATAGATTTTATCCTTTTTGTCCTTTCACTTCAACTCGGCAATAAGAATGTTAATACAACAATTTTTTTTATTAATCCATTAACGAAAATATTATCTGAAATAAAATTGTGTTCAAATTTACCTAATGTTAAAAAGTAATAGTTGTTAATTTATTGATATATAGCAAAAATGTATAATAACAAATTGTGACTTTTATACACATGTTAAATTTAAATGGTAGTCAATAAATTGTGTAATTAAACATAAGATATTTTGATATATATATATAGTTGGAGCTTACTTAAGAATCATAAACTTCGTAGCCACGCTCAATTAAGGCAATGTATTACTAGACCTACACTAAAGATGACTTTAGCAAGGCTTTCTTTGTGAATTAAAGAAATTTCATACACTTTGCCAGCTGGTGGGATAGCTTATGACCTTTAACCTCAAATCTGTTATACTAATAAACCCAGACTGTTTGCACCACTAATAAAAAGTATAAGTATAGTTAAGGTACTTCAAAGAATCCCTAAAAAGAAAAAAATTAAATGAGCAATTAGTAAACATTCATCAAATTAAAATAAAAAAAAAATAAAATACTTTCATTTTGTTTATAATCACATGTTATCAATTGAGATAACAGTTCACACTTCAGACTTGTACAGACAATCCCGGAAAAATTACAGCCATATGATCATCAATATATCAATTATCAACCAAATTTTACGCATCTAGATCCATCTAAAGAGCAAATATTCATCGGAAATCCAAAAACTTTAAGCTTCTTACTCTAGTGGTTCCTGTCTAATCTCGTCAAAGATTAGCTTTAAATACTTTTTTTAAAAAAGAGATGAAATGATTTAAAGAATAATAAAATATAATTGTTCAATCTAAAAGTGTATAAGATATAATTGTAAAGAATATGTAAAATAAACATTTAAAATGTATTAAATATATAATATTATACAGAGTCCATAAAGAATAAAATGAGTTAATTAATTAAAGTATATGGTTTATTCATTCTAATCTAATGAAAGTCTCAAGGCAACGTTATTAAGCTTCTTAATAGACTTGATATTATATTTAGTATAACTGATAATGTATTCTCTGACGAATACATATCATTATTTATATTATTTATATTAGATATATATATGTGTGTATATATATGAGCACATATAAATATCATTAAAAATATAAAAAAAAAATTTTATTTCGGGGAAGCCTCCTATTTATACTATTTTATATAAAATTATATATCACATGAATCATGTGATACAATATTAATATAACCGCAGCCACAGCCGCAGTTATTTATTTAAACTAAAAATAAGCTTTTTCCTTTTTGGGTTCGATTTTGATATAGTAAGTTTTTACGAACAAATTTTTACTTTTTTTTTTGAGAAAAGTTACTAACTTTTCTCATTTCTTTGTAGGTTCCATTTTTTTTTCTGAATATAGAAAGTTTCGCAATTTTTGCAAAACTTATTTTTTAAGAAACCAGATTTCGGTAAATATATTTTTCATTCTTTTTTTTTAATATTTTAACGAACTATTATTAACAGTTTTAGTTCTTTTTTTTTAGGTAATTCTTTGAGTCTCTTTGGACGTGGGAATTCGGCAAGTAAAATTTTTATTTTTTTCTTTTTTAGTTTAATAAATAGTTACTAACTGTTCGTTTTTTCTTTTTTTTAGATGGTTCTTTCAGGTTTTTTTAGAGGTTACATTCTGGTAAGTTTTTGACTATTTTTTTATTTAACTTTTCCATCTTTCAACGAACAGTTTCTAATACATTTCTTTTTTTTTTTAGACAGTTTTTCGGATTTCTTAAGATATTGGATTTTGGTAAGTATATGTTTTCACTTTTCAAAATTTTTTTCGCCTTTTAACAAATGGTTTCTAACTGTTCATTTTATGTTTTTTAAGGCGTTCTCTCAAATCTTTGGATATGAAATTTTGGTAAGTAATTTTAATTTTTTTTCTTAATAATTTTATTTTAACAACTTATTAACAGTTTATTCTTTGGTTTTTCTCTTTTAGGTTTTGCTGATTCTTTCTGGAAATAGAGGTGGCTATTAAAGATCAATGGAGTGCCAAAAAAGTTAAGTGTAAAGACGTATCAAGAAAGTTGGCTGATAATCATCCATTTTATCGAAATCTCTATAGAGCTTATGCAGATTATTTAAATTAAAGTGCAGCAATATTGAACAAAACATAGAATTTTATAGTTCAATTTCATACATGGTTATTAAAGACAATCAAGAACCTGTACGATTAAAACTTCATATTGGCGATATTGTAGATCTAAATGAAGAATTTAAAGGTGTCGCATATGCTATAAAGCAAACAATGGTCAAATTTTACACTATTTTTTATTTAATTTCAGGTGACGAACTATGTTGATTTTATATCAAGATGTCCACTTTATAATATTCAGAAGCTGGAAGAATCACGTTAGTTTTGAATCTTTCCAATCAATTTTATTGATCACGTCTCAAATTCACTTTATTCACGAATATAAAAGTACATGTAGCACCAAGCATGATGAGGCTAATTGAAGTTATGTTTTAAATAGTTTTTATTATACTGCAGTTTAATCAGCTAGACAACTATATTGCTAACATTATATTATTATATTACACTAGAGAATTCTTTCAAAAATCAAGTCGTACATGAATTTATTGGAGGAAATTTTAATTTAAATCGAAATTTTTATCATACAATCATTATATTATTTTATTATTTTTGAAACATGGCTATTATATTATTTTATTATTATTACTCTGTCTTCGATATATTTTCAATATATGATTGTTATATAAAATTGAATTTCTATTATATTATTGATACATATTTACCATATGATGGCTATATAAAATTAATATTTCAAATAATATTTTTATCACATCTCTGACACATATTTGGCATATAATAACCATATAAATTTAACATTCAAAATAATATTTTACCATGTCTCTAACATATAGTTACTATATAAAAATAAGATTTTTATATTATATGTTCAACATATTGTCAGCATATAGTTAAAACAGAGATAACATAAATAGGAATATCATATGTCTGGTATATTTTAAAAATATCGCTAACATATTTTGTAAAAACCAAAGGTTTCTGCAAAGGCACATGTGCAAGACTTATTACGTGAAGAGTTAGTTAAAGCTTTTCCTGATAAATCAAATTTCAATCCTACATTTGATGAAATTAATTCTTTGGAATTTTTAAATTGCGTAGTTAAAGAAACTTTAAGATTACACTCTCCAGGTATATCATTAATATATTAAAAATCTATAAAGTCAGATTATTAACTTTGTAATTTTTAATTTAGCTGTCATGATTAGGCGAACTAATATTAAAGACAAAGTTTTTGGGAATTATTTAATTCCAAAGGTATATTTATCATTTTATGTTTTATTAAAAAATTTGAATTATTAATTAAACATTTATTCTCGTTATTTAATAATAGAATACTATAATAATGATTTCAATTAGTGGACTTCATAAATCACCTGAAATTTGGGGTCCAACAGCTACTGAATTTGATCCAAAAAGATGGCTGGACTCTACTTTAACTGAAAATGTATCAAATTTAAATTTTTTACCTTTCAGTGCTGGCGCAAGAAGTTGCATTGGAAATAAATTAGCTTTAGTTGAATTTAAAGTAATACTAAGTATTCTTATTAGAAATTTTGTTTTTCAAATAACTGAAGGATCTCACATTAAAAAGAGAAATTTCGTTTCTTCTAAACCTTATTCGCACTTTGAATTCACTATTTCTAGAGTTGAATCTTAACAAATTTTTTTATCATCTTTAATTACTAAATATTTGATATATGTCATAAGTCATTTTTTTTAATGGACTTCACTTTATTATCATAATATTTCTTTTCAATATACTGAACTTTTAAATTATATGATCTTAAACTTGGACTTTCAAATATTTAATCAAAAGACGTGTAGATTGTTTACTACAATAATTGCATAGAATTTGTTTGTCGCCGTTTTCAGAAATATGCTATTTTGTAAAAGTAGTTCACGTGCAAAATTCGAAACTCGAAATTTTGTGTAACAATTAAAATTATCCAATAATATTTATCCAGCTTTCACATGCTAACTATTAATAATTAATTATCGCACCTTCGCGTACAAAAAACAATAAAAGTAGTTACAAAAAATATTACAATGAGTAATTGCGAAGTTGAAAAACCAGAAACCTAGTATAAATGTATAATATTAAATAGGAACCTGTTATATACATGTCAAAAGTGCCTTTACTATAATACTATAATAAAACTATTAAACCAACAATGCAACAAACTTTTCTTATCTTTTACAAGTGAATCTAAAATCTGTAATATCAAATGTTTAATCAATAAAGTAATTTTACAATAATAATAAATCAAATAAATACATTTAAAACAACAAGATTCAGTTTTTCTTCTTCCTTGACGACCTTTAAATGGATGAATTACACACAATCCCAATGATCATAAATTCTTCTGATCTCATACACAGTAGAAACGCCAATGTAAAGACTAAGAGCAGTTTCTATTGCTGAAAATCCATCAAGTTGATGGTAAATGATACACCATCTTATATCATTACTTAAAGTCTACCATGTTAATGCTAAATATTTTAAAAGATGATTAATAAGTAAAATTTAAAACGAAATTAAATCACAATAAGAACCAGGATAGTCTATAATAGTTCTGAATTTTCAGAAAAATGTTTCAGAAAAAATAAATCATGCAATATACTTCAGTAAGCAAGAATTATAAGAATCTCAACAAAGTACTGTGAGTTTCGTGATAAAATAACTATCTATATATCATAAAATTTATATTAGAGTCTTGTATAAAGTAATATATTTATATGGAAAGGAAAAAATTGCGTATTATTATAACAACCTACTGTCTTGTAATATATTCGTAAAGTTTTAACACTATAAAATCGCAAAAAAATCGCAAAAAAATCTCGTAAATATTAGCAAATTTCGCGGCAAAAGAACATTTCATATATTATAAAACTTATGTCAAAGCTTTATATAGAGCAGTATGTTCATATGGAAAAAAAATCATGTTTTGTCTTAGTAAAGTGTAAAAGTTTTAAGTTTTATATTCGAGAAAATTTTTTTTTGCAAAAATCTACCGTATAGCGCTGCATACAGTACCCCCTTGTAATAGTACCCCTTCAAATAATACCGGGGTATTATTCAAATTCACATTCGGGTATTTTTGAAAAATACCCCAGTACTAATCAAAATTTATGCCCTCCTCCTATAGTATCCCCCCAGGTACTATTCAATATAAGCGGACTTTCTTGAATAGTAACCGGGGGTACTATACTACTATATGCTACGGTAAGTGATCATCGTGTAGCTTGGGATTACACATATTTCTGAAAATGACGATAAAACTAGTTATAATTGTTAAAACTAGTATTAAGACCGCCTCTTTACCTGTGTTATTTCCTCGTCACTTAACCTGTCAGTCGTCATATTTTTCAAGCTGTTGTCAGACATAAGTACTGTCAGTCTGGAATAATTAAATCTCGACAATCCAAACTCTTGACAAGTCATTATATCGACAATTTTGTGATGTGTGTTCTAAAAAATAATTTGTTGCAATATGTAATATTTAGTTTAAATGTGTTATAATTTTGTCGGGATTTTGACTTGTCAGGATTTTGACTTGCCAAGATATTGAATTGTTGAGATTTTGTTCAAATGATTTCGAGATTTCGTATCGAAACCAGCTACTACTATTATTGCTTTGAATTAAGATAAAAAAGTAAGAATTGAGTGGTTGTTAGTTTTCCTAATCAAAATCCTTCGTAGGGATTGTGAAAGTAAATCTAAAAGATCTCGAGTTGTGGATGCAGGATATATAAAGATTATGACACGCTACATCAATAATCACGTGATTTAGTTTTTTATTTATATATAGTTTTCTTTCCAGATTTTTCAGCATATATTATTTTATTTTTCTTTTTTCCCGAATTTTTTTATCCCATTTATTATAAATTAGGTATTGAGATCACTCGTGTTCAGAACATTTACTAGCCATTTATGAACTGGTTAATATTGCATTCTTTTCCAATGCTCTCGGAGATTGTTCCGAGTTCCAGTGTTGTTGTTAGATTTATCTCTCGATACTGGGTTAGAGGCGTGATATTTTATGAGTGATCATTTTTTTATCTTTAAGCGGTTGGGATTGGTGAAACATAATGAGTAATATAGAATTAATTTCAAAACAAACAAAAATCTAATAAGCAGTAAATTAAACTCAACATTTGTTAGAAATTCAATTTAGATTTATTTGATTCAAATTTTTATATAAAAGACCTAATATTAAAAGACAAATATAATATTATTTTAATTCAAACTCATCATCATTAAAACCTGTAACTTCAAATTTTTTATTCATATTTTCATCATTTTTTTCTAAGCTACGCGTAAGTGATTTTTGCGATACATGATTTTCCAATCTATGAAAAAGATTCTAGTTCTTTCGGAAGTGATTCAAATCGAGATATAAATCATCATCATTAAAATCTGTAACTTTAAATTTTTTAATAATACCTAATTTTCTATATTTTTCAATTATTTTCATATTTTCATCATTTTTTTCTAAGCTACGCGTACTACAAGTAACAATAATCAACGAAAGTGATTTTTGCGGTACACGATTTTTCCAATCTATGAAAAAAGATTCTAGTTCTTTTGGAAGTAGTTCAAATCGTGCTTTAAATGAATGATGATATAGTATTAATTCATCAATATTATGTGAATATTTTGCAATTGCTTCCAATGCCTTTTTTTCATACCAAATTCTAATACTTTCTAAATATTGACAACCATCAAAAACAATTTGTAATGTTATTAATTCATAACTAAATCCAGTGGAGAGTTTTTTAAGATTTGGACAGGTCCTTGCAATGGCTAAATTTAATGACTTATCACTAATACCACCAAAATCTCCCAAGTAAAATTCTTTTAAATTTTTTCCATTATTTTCTAAGAAGATTTTTAATAACTCATCTCTTGGAAATGCTCGCCTAATTTTTAAAATTTGCAATTGTGGAAAAAAAATGTGTTGAAGTTCTTCAAAACCTATAAAATCTTCTTGATAACTGTATGATAATTCCAACTCTTGTAAATTTGAGAATTTAGAAATAAATGACAATGGAATACAATTGCTTCCATAAAGATTTAACTTGATTAAGCTATTTGGAAGTTCTGTTATTAACGAAGGAATATCATTATCGTCATCTTGTTTCATACTAAAATATTTTAAATTTTTCTGAACAGAAATTAATTTCGCCAATCCATTTGAAATATAATTTCCAATTCTTATGTCTAATAATGATATATTATGACATATTTGTGATAGTTGGTAAAAAAATTCGGATGAAAGATTTGAGTAACAATGTAATTCTGAGAGATTTTTTAACCAATTTTTCGGGGTAAAATCATAATAATAAACAGTTAAACAATCTAAAGAGACCTGTTTCTCAAACATTTTCAATAATTCCTGCATTACTAGTATTTTTAGAGTAAATTGTTGTGTTTCAAGAAGATTATTAACCATGTAATGAACACGGTCCATTGATAAAACTTTACAAAATTTTGCATAGTTATATTCTGAAGTTTGGTTTGAAATGTTAATTCCACTCTCATATAAAATTTTTTTTGACTCGTTTGGAAGACAAGAAATTAAGGTATTAACATTCGAAATATTATAATTGTATACATTTCTCCAAAAAAATTTCATGGAAATTTTACACCAGAGATGATTAACTAACATGCATGAACGTAAAGTAAATTTGTCACTTTCCAAATATCTAAAGATTTCGTTCAAACTATCTACTTGAAGTTGTGACATTATTTTTAATAAAAGTTTTAAAAAAAAAGAGCGAAAGTCGTCTTTTTTAAGTTCAAAGTTTCATTTATGAATAACTGTATTACAGCTTACAAACATTCACGTAAATGCCATGTGATAAATTAACAGTAAAGTCAATAATACTTTAAGTGAAATGATCACAAAAAATTTTTCGGTGCTATAACGCGCTAAAACTTTCCATAAATGCCAAGGTCCGCACCGGTTATACAAGATCAATGAAATACTTTGAGTTAGATGATCAACGAACAAACACCAATGAAATTCACCTCAGATACAACACAAACATTGCCACATGAACACTTCCGCTTTTTTCATTAACAGGAAGTTGATATTAATATATTTGTTCTTTTAGTAAGTAAATTCCGGAATTCATGGGAATATTTAAAGTCATCAAAGGATGTCATTCAAATTAAAGTCGTTGTTATTCAAACTCAAAATAAATGGACTAGATGATAATCTTGAAGTAGATGAACATCTAGAAGTGGTTAATCATTAAAATTTAAGTGAAAAAGAAAACGTAAATAAATTTTATTTACTATTATTAAAGTTTATATTTGGCACAGCTGCGCCAACTGGTGCTAATGGCCTAACTAGTTAAATAAATGGATTAAAAGCCTATTTAAAAATACAAGTTTTATCAATGCGAAATAAATAAATGTAGACTCCTAAAAGTAGATATCAGACTTGGCATTGGGATTTCTAAAATACTTGTTTGGATAAACAATATTCAAGAATATGAATGAATAATGATTATTATGTTATAATGTTGAAATTGAATAACATCATTACCTTAGAGCACCGTGTCAGGAGGCTAGTCCCACGATTGTAGCGGAAGCGTAGTCCATCACCATACAGGAGGCGCTAGCTACACTGTAAGAGCGGGAGCGCATGCTTGCCTTAATAAATAAATAAGTAATAGTTTACCATTCAACTATACGGTAACCCTTTCAACTCCAAGAAGCTGGTGTCCCTATAATAAAAGAAAATAGAAATGTTAGAAAACGTTTCTTAAAAATAAATTAAAAAAAAATAACACTCCACTTTACCTAGTCATGATAAAGTCTAATCCGGCGTCCTACAAAAAAGAAAGTGTATCTAAAAAAATTTCGGTTTAAAAACTGAAAAAGAATGAAAAAAGGTTTTCGGTTTGGTGATTTCGGTCATTAGGAATACTGCGGTGACCAATAGAAATTGATGCTACTAACTGAACAATATTTTTATTCCTAATCGACTGAACAATAACATGGCTTAGTAAGAATTGAAAAATAATTATGGTGGCCAAAGCTAATTGCGAATGAATTCTAAATATAATATCCTTTTCGATTTATTCTTTTGAAGTAATCAATTCACTTTACATTATTAATACACGATTTTGTTCATCGGCCGTAAAAATATTTTTGTCATTTGATGAATAACAATATTTTGAGATTTTTTTAATTTTGAATAATTGTATAAGCATGCTTAATATATTTGAAATAATAATAGTATAATTCCGCCGTAAAAATCGTTGATATTCACTCACAGCAAGCTTTTTCATGAGTCATAACTTATATTTAGCGATAGTATGCTTTTGGATGATAAATTTCTGACGATCATCTTCCAAATTTATTCACTTTTTCGCTTAATTTGTAGTTTGTCATACGATCTACATGCATTTTTTCATAATTTCGGAAATGCTCAATGTGAACTTTTTTGATTCAATTTTATATAGCTATATATATTGCTAATTGCAATTGCTATTGCTATTGCTATTGCTATTGCTATTGCAATTGCAATTGCAATAGCTATATAGCTATAGACGTTGTTATTGCAATATTGCTTTTTTGATATCATTAGAATAAAATTACAAAATATTCATTTTTGTGCCACTTTCGCTACATATTAACTTGAGGCATCAAACAATAAGTTTTATATTTGTATTTGATTTTGTTGATCTTTATTGATTTTCAATAAAAATAGATTCAAATATATTTCTTTTTCGTTAAAAAAATTGAAACGTGTAGATGATCATGTAGATCTTGTGATAATCAAAATAAAAAAGTGTTAAACGAAAATTTTTTTCAAAAATTTTTCTTTTTTTATAAATTTTTTTACATTTTTTTCTATTTGTAAGATTAAATATTTGGATATTACATAATCACTAATTAAATTTATAAGTGTATTTAAGTGTATTTCTTTTAGAAAATAATGTGATATTTCATAAAAAATATTTTTTCTTACTATTTTTATTTTTAAACTACTTGAATTTATAATTAATGAAAAAATTAATTAAAAATTTATGTCAGGTCATTTTCAAATTTTTATCATCTCAGTTCTTAATTTTTATATTACATTTATTTTTTATATAAAATTTTTTTAAATTAAACTTCTTTTTCCAAATATACTATAATCTCCACTTTGGCCAAATGAAATCAACTTCATTTATTAATTAAAAGTTGTTCAGGCATGTTGAAACCACTTGAATATTAATTTTCATGAATATAGGTATAGTGCTTAGAGAAAATTGCATTTCTTGATGATATTAACTCTCTTTTCTGTTTTTTAATTTAGAGCGTAATATTTCCACTTTAGACAAATGAAATCAACTTTATTTATTAATTGAAAGTTGTTCAGGCAGGTTGAAACCATTTGAATATTAATTTTCATGAATGTAGATGTAGTGCTTAGAGAAAATTGCATTTTTCTTGATGATATTAACTCTCTTTTTTGTGTTTTAATTTAGAGCGTAATATTTCCACTCTAGACAAATGAAATCAACTTTATTTATTAATTGAAAGTTGTTCAGGCAGGTTGAAACAACTTGAACATTAATTTTCATGAATGTAGGTGTAGTGCTTAGAGAAAATTGCATTTTTCTTGATGATATTAACTCTCTTTTCTGTTTTTTAATTTAGAGCGTAATATTTCCACTTTAGACAAATGAAATCAACTTTATTTATTAATTGAAAGTTGTTCAGGCAGGTTGAAACCACTTGAATATTAATTTTCATGAATGTAGGTGTAGTGCTCAGAGAAAATTGCATTTTTCTTGATGATATTAACTCTCTTTTTTGTGTTTTAATTTAGAGCGTAATATTTCCACTTTGGGCAAATGAAATCAACTTTATTTATTAATTGAAAGTTGTTCAGGCAGGTTGAAACTACTTGAATATTAATTTTCATGAATGTAGGTGTAGTGCTTAGAGAAAATTGCATTTTTCTTGATGATATTAACTCTCTTTTCTGTTTTTTTAATTTAGAGCGTAATATTTCCACTTTAGACAAATGAAATCAACTTTATTTATTAATTGAAAGTTGTTCAGGCAGGTTAAAACAACTTGAATATTAATTTTCATGAATGTAGGTGTAGTGCTTAGAGAAAATTGCATTTTTCTTGATGATATTAACTCTCTTTTCTGTTTTTTTAATTTAGAGCGTAATATTTCCACTTTAGACAAATGAAATCAACTTTATTTATTAATTGAAAGTTGTTCAGGCAGGTTAAAACAACTTGAATATTAATTTTCATGAATGTAGGTGTTGCTTAGAGAAAATTGCATTTTTCTTGATGATATTAACTCTCTTTTCTGTTTTTTAATTTAGAGCGTAATATTTCCACTTTAGACAAATGAAATCAACTTTATTTATTAATTGAAAGTTGTTCAGGCAGGTTGAAACCACTTGAATATTAATTTTCATGAATGTAGGTGTAGTGCTTAGAGAAAATTGCATTTTTCTTGATGATATTAACTCTCTTTTCTGTTTTTTAATTTAGAGCGTAATATTTCCACTTTAGACAAATGAAATCAACTTTATTTATTAATTGAAAGTTGTTCAGGCAGGTTGAAACCACTTGAATATTAATTTTCATGAATGTAGGTGTAGTGCTTAGAGAAAATTGCATTTTTCTTGATGATATTAACTCTCTTTTCTGTTTTTTAATTTATAGCGTAATATTTCCACTTTAGGCAAATGAAATCAACTTTATTTATTAATTGAAAGTTGTTCAGGCAGGTTGAAACCACTTGAATATTAATTTTCATGAATGTAGGTGTAGTGCTCAGAGAAAATTGCATTTTTCTTGATGATATTAACTCTCTTTTCTATTTTTTAATTTAGAGCGTAATATTTCCACTTTGGGCAAATGAAATCAACTTTATTTATTAATTGAAAGTTGTTCAGGTAGATTGAAACCACTTCAATATTAATTTTCATGAATGTAGATGTAGTGCTTAGAGAAAATTGCATTTTTCTTGATGATATTAACTCTCTTTTCTGTTTTTTTTAATTTAGAGCGTAATATTTCCACTTTAGACAAATGAAATCAACTTTATTTATTAATTGAAAGTTGTGCAGGCAGGTTAAAACAACTTGAATATTAATTTTCATGAATGTAGGTGTAGTGCTTAGAGAAAATTGCATTTTTCTTGATGATATTAACTCTCTTTTCTGTTTTTTAATTTAGAGTGTAATATTTCCACTTTGGGCAAATGAAATCAACTTTATTTATTAATTGAAAGTTGTTCAGGCAAGTTGAAACTACTTGAATATTAGTTTTCATAAGATTTTATTTTTTTGTAGCTGTATTAACTTTAGAACACTTATTACAGCTTATGTCATTATTTTAAATTATAAAAATTAATTTATATTATTGGCTAATTATAATCACATGATACTATTTGATTTAATAATTTAATAAAATATTATTATTTAAAATTAAATTCATATAAATGCAACTAATATTAATAATTATAATTTAAGCAGTAAATTCATTGACCAATTCTTGTAAATTCTATGCTCAAATTATGTAATTTCTTTGATCAAATCAATATAAATTCAGTATAAATTATGGTCAATCATACACATGGTGCATTTTTGTGATATGGAATTGTGCATTTTCCTATATCCTTATATATAGTTTAGATACATTATTTTTAAGAAAAAATTGTATAAATCTTATTAAAACATGATTTTTTATAGGGTCTAATTATAATAAAATTTTATTATTCAGTAACAATTCAATTTATTTATATCAAAGAATTTTTTTAATTATAAATGTTATATTTGGGGGACGAAGTCCCCCAGCAAATCGCATATTCTAGTTATTCTAGAAAATTTGCAATGACTCATTACACTACAAATATAGTTCTAATTAAATAATTGTTGTCGCGTCACGTAACAATTTTTACTTTTACGCGAAAATTTTTGCACAAACTTTTACATCATAAGATCATAAGATACAAACTCAGTCACAGTTACTAATAACAATAAGAGAAAAGTCTACATTGTTATTGTTATTTTGTACAACTAAAAATATTATAAAAAGACCCATTCTTTTATTATAATTTTTCATAATTTTTCATAATTTTATCCCATCTCTAAACTTTCACAATAATTACCTCCAGCTATTCCCACACTTCCAACTCACATACCTAAAAGAGAGACGTAAAGAAAAGGGCCTATAAGAAGATCTAATAAAGAAAAGTTCTAGACGAAAGAAGATAAACCTAAAAAAAAGATGATGAAAAAAAAAATGAAATGAAACGCCACATACAAAAACCCACACACAAACCCACACTCCCACACTCCCAACCTGCACTCCCACTCCCACTCCCACACTCTTTCGCAATAATTTTTCATAATTTTATTTCATCTCTAAACTTTCACAATAATTACCTCCGGCTCTTACATAATTTTTGGTTAAAAATTTTGTTCTATTCTCTACTCTGCTTCTTTAAAAGAGTATATAAATGGAAAGAAACTAAGGAAATATGTGAGAGAGACAAGAATTGGAAAGTAAGAGACGAGAAGTGAGAGGTACAGTACGTCAAACCATTTTCATAAAGCTAAAGAGTGGCAATGCGTTACCCTCATTTCTGGTGAAGGTGAACAAGTGGATGCAATGATCAAGGAAGTTACGGCAACCTTGTGAGCTGGCAGGTCTATCTATGATAACTCTGTTAACTGACGGACCTTGCTGAGATACGAATAAGATCTTCTCAGTGTTGAGGTCTACTGTTCCGCAATGAGGAATAGTTATGTACCTTCCTCAACTTTGACATCATGCAATTGATTTGTTCTCATTGAGGACTTTTGGATTCAGAGAACTGGAAGCACTTCGTGGCCACAGTTTTACTGTGAACGTCCTTCTCTGTTTTCAGAATTTCTGGATGATAACATATCATCTGTGTGTTCAGGAGAGATGTCAGTGAAAGAATGCAATAACCTAAAGCTGTGTTTTTGTAAGTTCTTTCAAACAGATACTCGTAGCTATACCTTTTATTGTGCAGTTTTCAGGACCAGACGGTGAAAATATCGACACTAATATATAGGAAGAAGATCCATACTGCTTCATTATGTTACCTGATACTTTAGAAGGATACTGCCTCACGTCACCCTACCAGATGGTGGGATGAAATTCTGAAGTAGAGTACTTAGCAAAAGCTAACTCTCTTTTACTTTTATTTCTACAGCAAATTTTTCGTGCTTCTATCACTTCTCCTGTATTTTAAAGTGATAAAGATGAAAGTAGAACAAGGTAAGAGACCTGTTCCTTACTGATAACACACGCGTCATCTCAGGATACCGAATCATTATAATTTAATGGTTAAATTATAATGAGGGTGCCGCAAAATCTTCTGGCTCTTACCATAATTTTTGGTTGAAAATTTCTATTCTGCTTCTTCAAGAGTATATAAGTGGAAAGGAGATGCAGATGCTGCAGGAATATTTAAACGTGATGCAAGTGCGCCAGTTTGTGAACGTGAAGTGGATGCAGGAAAGGTGGAAATGTGTCGCAGATGCAAGAAACGTAATGCGGATGCAGGAACTTATAAACGTGAAGCGGATGTGGTAATCCATAAATGTGCGGTAATATTTTTCTTTATTATGGTAAAGTTTTCAACTGCGCAACTTAGATAATTGTTCCCTTATAAGGATGCCATAGAATTATTTGTTTTTTAGTAATTTTTAATTTTTATTTTTGTTTTTCATTACAATTTTTAAAAATTATGGCAATTCAGTTTCTTTATCATAATTAATCATTTACATACTATTTACATTTTAATTAATTTTCATGATCCTTATTTGAAATTTGAGATATACGAAAAACGTGAAACATGTATACAAAAAAAAAGATTATTTTCAAAAATATGTAGGCTTCGTTGAGTAATTTAGCCTTTACATAGAGGGGCCTAAATAAATAAATAAATAAAAAAAATTCGCAGAATTACTGTATAAAATGAATTAAAATAAAATTTACTCTCTAATTCCTCTAATTCATGATGCAATTTTTCAACCGTACCATAAAGTTTCACAAATTTGTCAATTGTCATATTGTTATACAACACGTTAGCATACTAAATATTTCACTCGTACGTCAAGATTCAATAAGAATATCAGATTTCGGTCTAAGCAGACGCATTAAAAACAAAAACAAAATTTCATAGGTCTTGATGACAATAACTTGGAGATAAATAAATCGATAATGATCTATAAATAGAAATAAAAGAAGATTGATTTTAAATCAATTTTCATGTTTTCAATATCTTTAATTTTTTCTATTGAAGTTTTATCTTCACACATCATTACCTATATTTTTAAAATTTTCAATTCTCGCTTTAATATTATCATCATCATATTTCCAAATTGAAAATTCATCATAATTTCTTTCCCTAAAAATACGTTGCATAAATACTCAAATCATCGTAAATAGCACGCACCTTCATCTCTTTTTTTTTTTATTCAGATTTTTGTGAGTTTATAATTTTTAATGTTATATTCTTATTCTTATCATTTTTAGAAAATAAACCTCCAAGGTTTATAGACATGACTGACAAATTTTTTTATAAAAAAAAAAAAATTTTGTCCGTTAACAACTTTTATGTATTACATGTATTACGTATTAAAAGCGTTTTTTATGCTATATACCCCTATTTTCATTTTAAACCGCGAACGCGGAAACACATTGTAGAAAACACAATAAATACTAGAGGAGAATCGTCAACAACAATTAAAGTTACTCCTAGAGAACCGCATCAATATTAGTTACAAGAAGGATTCCGTGCCTGAAGGATGGAACCCTTATCTCAACACGTTAAGCTTGATAATAAATATCTTCTATTCGTTCCTCTTTTGTAAAAGTGGAAAACATTATCATCCCCTGGTTCCGCCGAATGGCGATACCAAATTCACAAACCATGTTAGTTCTTTAAAGTTTTAAATAAATTACGGCCAAGACTCATAATTTGGTACTACATCCCCACAGTCTTACAAATTGAATCTCTTAGTAAATTCAAAGTTATATATATATATCACAAGAAAGCGTCAAATATTTTTATCAAATCCATAGGCAATTCTAAAAGCGTCAAGAAAATAATTTATTAGTTAGCCAACTGCGTTTTAACATGGAATATGAATAAATCTTGATATAGATGGCACCGATGATGAAACTAAAGTTTGTCGATTTGATTAATTACATGCAGGTATAAAAACAAGAGATAAAACGAAACTAAAGAACTTAAATCAAGACCTTTCGTCTTCCCTACGCCCTTGAAAAAATGGTAGCCGTATTTGTTTCTGGGTTACACATGATCTGTGCACATGATCTGGATGATTATTTTCGGCTGTAATTATAAACTTCTTATTGATCTATCCTTTACGCTACACATATCACCTTTTCTTTCTTTTTTACTAATATTTTTCTAAAAATTGTTAACACGTCATTAACAACAAAATATGGTTTGTAAAAGGATGTGTTATTCATTAATATTACATCTCAAGACTAAGGAATGATTAGAGGAATCACGTAATAAGCCAAAATGTCATCTATGATTAAAAATATATTCGTCCAAACCTTAAATTATTGGAAAGATAAATGATGATATTAGAGTTGTCGAACTACACCAAGAACTTAGAGAGATCTGAACAATAGTTCAATGTATTGGGAATAGTATTGTAGCATGTTTAATTGTATTTGTAAAGTATCAAATAATTAAGAACAAAATCTATTTAAAGAAAGTCAACATCTATAATATTGACAAATAAAATATGCAATCTATCAGCAAAAGAAAGTAAAATATCGATGATATATACAAATTATTCGCGATCGAAGTATAATTATTAATTACCGAAAATAATCGGTGCACAGACCATGTGTAACCCAGAAACAAATCTGGCTACCATTTTTTCCGCTAACAAAATCTGAAAGTCATTGGACACTTGGCAAATTTAAGAACATTAAGTAAAGTACCACCATATTTGGAACATTGATCTAAACACTCGGAACCGGTTGCGAAAATTCGGGTGATCGGCATATTACTGTAATCAATATTGCTCAATGCTCATATTCGGCATGTATCCGGCAATAAATGACGTAACATGCCGGATATCGGCATCATGATACTGGATATAACTGAATAAAATTCGGATCCAGACGATGAACCGGTTTTAGCAAAATGTTTTGCATCACGTGAGTTTCTGATTTGTCCGCTAACTTTTAATTATTAAATAACTACTTATTGTATATACAATTATTCGACGTTTACTGCTTTTAAACGAATGATTTACTTATGTATATTAAAATATTAAAACTGCAACTAATTATTATCGTAAATTTACATTAACTTGTTTATTAATTGGTATCACTACAACACTTCAACTTGGAACGATTGCATACCATAAAGGCATAAATGACGTTTAATACACATTTCTTTGTATAAAATATCAATAGAGTTCTTTATTAAATTAATTAGAATATTCTGTTAACTTAATTTCAATGATTCAAGTTCATAAAAATTTTATGGCATTCTTACGTATTGTGCTGTTGTTTATAAATGCAGTATTTTTGCGATCAACTATAGTAAGCCAATTAAATTTAAAGTCAAGATGTTTCTTTCAATGATCCTTTTGAAGCATGTGATAATTGTGATATAGTAAAATTGACACGCAGCTCGCTCACGGGTTGTGTGCGACTTAAAATAGCGTTCATTAAAATGAAACGTAATACATTAGAATTTCTGTTGGAACTGAATACAATAATAGCAATAATAGTAAATTTTGAATGCAAATCATTTTATCTTATCCAATTAACTTGGGAAATTATTGATTAAACTAAACAACGGTAAACAACGGCGAATAAAATCTACCGATACCGAACGATCTATCGTGGCAGTATATATACTTCCTGATTCTTCTTTAATAAAATTCTTCTCCAAAAAAAAAAGACAAAAAAAAAATGCTTGACTTGTTCAATCTAGTTTGCTTTTTTGTGTTAGGATTTATAGGATGGGTTACTTATAAAATATTTATTTGGCCATTTTATGTTTCTCCTTTGAGAAAAATTCCTGGTCCACCATCTGCAAATCCAATTTTTGGAAATATTATGACACTTTTGAAAGAAGAGGTTAATATTTTTTTTTTATATTTTAATTTGTCTTTCATTGATTCATATGATCTTTTTTTGATATAGGAACCACAACTCAAATGGATACAAGAATATGGGAATATTATAAAATACTATGGGATATTTAATGAACCAACTCTTTTTGTCGCAGACACAAAAATAATTCAAGAAATTACATTAAATAAAGTTTACGATTTTATTAAACCCCCTAAAATGTTGGCTGATGCTATTATAATTGCCGGTAAAGGTATTGTACTTGCAGAAGGTGAAGATCATAAGAGACAAAGAAAAATGATGAACCCAGCTTTCTCTCATAATAATGTCAAAGTAATTATACTTCATTGGTGAAAATAAATTGTAAATTAATATTTAAATCAAGTTAATAAATTATATTTATTTCAATTCAGGAAATGATTCCAACATTTATTCGTGTGGCTTTTACCCTAAAAGATTTAATCGAAGATAAAGTAAACTTAGGAGAATCTGAAATTAATCTTACTCCTTATATCTCAAAAGCTACGTTAGACGTAATTGGCTTAGTAGGTGAGAAAAAATGATTTTATTCAATGTTGATATTTTAGGTGTTTTCTAATACTATATATATATATGTATATATTTTTAGGATTTAATTACGAGTTTAATTCATTGACATCTTCAAATGAATTGGCGGAAGCTTATGATTCTCTTTTAAATGGTCCAAACCCTATGCTACGCGTTGCAATTAGTATGCTATCAAATTATATTCCATTTATTAGAAAAATTCCAACAGACATAAATAAAAGATTTGCTAATGCATGTGAAGTTATTGAACGTGTATCAAAGAGATTGATCAAAGAAAAATATAATGAAGACGAAAATGGAGAATTAAAAGGAAAGGATTTATTATCTTTATTAATTAATATTAATAAGACATTACCTACTGAAGAAAAAATGACTGATGAAGAATTAAAATACCAGGTAATTAATATCATAAATATTTAAAAATTATAGCGTTTTGTATTATTATATATTTATTCAATGATATGTATAATAATATTTTAATAATTATTTATCTGTGAATATTTAGATTATGACATTTTTAATAGCAGGGCATGAAACTACGAGTGTTTCAACTTGTTGGGCTTTATATTTACTTGCACAACATCCACGTGAGCAAGACTTATTACGTGAAGAATTAGTTAAAGCTTTTCCTGATAAATCAAAATTTAATCCTACATTTGATGAAATTAATTCTTTGGAGTATTTAAATTGTATAGTTAAGGAAACTTTAAGAATACATTCTCCAGGTATATTTTTTTAAAAAAAAATTAAAAATTTATACAAATCATCTTAATAATTTTGTAATTTTTATTTTAGCACCATTTACTACTCGAACTAATCTTAATGATGAAACTTTTGGGGAATATTTCATTCCAAAAGTAATATATATAATATATATAATCTTATATTTTTAAAAAAATTCAAATTATTAATTGAATTTTTTTTTCTTATTAATTTATAATAGGATACTACAATAATGGTTGCAATATCAGCACTTCATAAATCGCCTGAAATTTGGGGCTCAACTGCCAAGGATTTTGATCCACAAAGATGGTTAAATCCTTCTTTAACCAAAAATGTGACAAATTTAAATTATTTACCTTTTCTTACTGGCACAAGAGCTTGTATAGGCAATAAAGTAGCTTTAAATGAATTTAAGATATTATTAAGTATGTTAATTAGGAATTTTGTTTTTAAACCAATTGAAGGATTTCAACTTGAACCAAGAACTATGGCAGTTAATAAGCCTAAACCGTATCTTGGATTAAACGTTTCTAAAGTTGAAGGGTAGTATTTCAGAAATTTATATAATATTTTTCCATTCATTATAAATTAGTTTAATTAATTTGAGACTTAAAATATGCCATAAATCTTTTAAAATAAATCATGTTTTGATCGAAGTATTCCATAATACGTCAATATAGATAGCTAACAACTAATATAATTGACTCAAATTTAAATTTGTGTAAAACTATTGTAAACAGCAAGTTTTAATTAATGGCTAAAAATCACACGTCGCCACGTCGCTTTGGGGTGTTCTGTCAACATATATAGTAAAATTTACTATTGGTTTTTTTTGATCATTTTAAATTTTGAAACCGGTTTATTTCCGAAATCTGGGTTTACAGCTGAAATTTCTTTATCAGATAATTGCTGAACTGAAGAAATTAAATCCATTCGTCGCCTATTTTCTTTTCCCAATGATATTTCTGATTCAGTATTACAGTCTAACCTCATATTCGATATACCGATATAAATTATCGGTGTAACTTTGAAATAATGATATTTCCTAAAACTTCATATATGTCCCGACATATCGTTATATAAAGATTTGACTGTATTTAGTCTTAAACTCTAAAGTAGTTATAAGTTTTGGTTCATCCATATTATTTAATTTTTCATATTTCTTTGCCTCTAGCTTCTGAGCTTCTATTTACGAGCTTTTTTTAAATGTTGGGCTTGTTTCGAAATTCGAGGCATTTTCCTATTAAATTTTTCGAAATTTTAAAACTTAAATAACTCACAAACTATTAACATTTATGTAATACTAAAAGTTTAATCAACTACATGATAACTTTAAGAAACTTGAAATACCTCGTTTTTTGTAAAAATCTTGAAGAAAAAATTTTTTCCCTATGAAGCTATGCTCAAAGGTATCAATTTTTATTATAAAAATGGATTCTTTTTTATTTTTAAAAAAAGCAAGATATTTTATAAAAAAGATATTTGGAACACCTTCATGAAATTTGAAACGAGAATAATAAGTTGTTATTTGAGTATAATAAATGCACCTATTTAGTGAGAGATTTCTTAAACTATAGTACTACATAGTTTAATACGGATTAAAATTCTATAGTAAATTTTACTATAGGACTTGATATAGTTTTGTGAAGCTATGTTGACAGAACACCCCAACGTCGCCTGTAATATCAATAATTTATGGATATTGTACGGTATTGTATTTATATTGGTTAACGTCAAGAAGTGACGTTAACCAATATAATACCACCGTACAATATCTATATTCAAATAAACTGGTACGAAATCTCGAAAATCATTTGAGCGACTGACACAAGACCGACAGGGCAATTATAGAACAAATTATAAAATTTACCACATTTAAACTAAATATTACATATTGCAACTATTGCAACAAATTATTTTATTAGATTTTGATCGGATACCTAATATTCGATATTGTACGCAAATAAACTATCGATATTCAATATTGTACGCAAATAAACTATTGATATTCAATATTGTACGATAATGAAAATATCGGTCAAATAAATCAGCATGATCGGCATGATCCTATAGGTAATACTGTATATCTAATAATAAATCCTGACGATCAAAATCCCGTTATAAACTCAAAATTTCGAGACTCCGACACTCATTATTATTATTTCGCAATAATATGATTTGTTCTTATTGCACAAGTAAAATTTTGTATAAATTAATATTTTTTAGTTTTTATCGCAACAATATTTTTTAATTCTTTTTATACTTTTTAAAACAATTATGATTATCATAATATTGCAGATTAATGTGTCTTGAATATTGAGCTTCAGGATTTTTTCTAGATTTCATAATGAACCCGAAAAATCATTATACCGTTCCACATAATAACATTAAATGATACAATTTTAAGAGAGTAAGCTATAAATTTCACACGGAAAAAAAATTTTCACATTTCAGTCTCCAATGTCTCATTTGTTTGTCCACTGTAATATGAAAAGGGGAACTCGAATTGAATTGACTGAACCAGTATTGAACCGGTTTTGATGTTTGTGTTTTACTTACTTACTTAGCTTAAGACGCATCTGGCCTTATAAGAATTCAATATCTTTTAATTAGCCAATCAAAATAATCGACATTCTAATGAATGACAATTAATGGATAAAATATATAAATGTCTTACCGACTAATAAATTTTTTTTTCTAAAAAAAAATGCAGGAGAGCGCCTGTTCGACGGTAATAATGCCAATACTATTGAACACAACACAAATATTTACCAAATGATAATCGATTTTTGCTTAATTTAGATTCAGTACAGTAAGTACAATAAGATGATACATAAGATGGATACACATATTATTATACATTATTGAGCCTAAACCTTGTTATGTTTCATGAAAAATTTTTTTGGTGCCTTATGTGATTTATATTTGGGTTGAGAATGAAATTCTCTAAACAAATAAAGGCGTAGCTCGCGTTATATTAAAAACAAACGACTAAAAATGAGTAGATTGGCTTAAAAAAAAATCTCTTTTATTCCCAATTATCCTTTTATTGGAATGTGGTACTTTACTGTACTTTAGAATTCTAAATAATAAAGTTTAAACTTTCTTTTTAACTAGTCAAAGAACTAGATTGTGGGCAAAGAAATGATTCAATTGTACGACGTATTTTATATATTAATAAAAGCGTAAACCCTTAGTTTCGCGATTATTTTTTATCTCTCGTATATTATTTTTTAAAAAAAATAAGAAAATGATTGATTCAATTTCTTTAGTTGGTTTTCTCGTGTTAGGAATTATAGGATGGATTACTTATAAAATATATATTTGGCCAAATTATATTTCTCCTTTGAGAAAAATTCCTGGTCCACCATCCGAAAATCCATTTTTCGGAAACATTAAAACATTTATGAAGGAAGAGGTAATTTATTTCTTATTTTTAACCTTAACCTATTTTAACTATTCGCTTAATATATTTTCTTTTTTTTTTAATATAGTCTGGTGAACCACAACTTAGATGGATAAAAAAATATGGAAATATTATAAAAGTCCATGGAATATTTAATGAACCAATTGTTTTTGTCGCCGATCCAAAAATTATTCAAGATATCTCAGTAACTCGTGCTTATGATTTTATTAAACCTCCTGGTTTATTGGCTGATTCTATTGCAGTTGCCGGTAGAGGTCTTATATACGCAGAAGGTGATGACCATAAAAGACAGAGAAAAATGATAAATCCAGCTTTCACTCATAGTAAAATCAAAGTAATTAATTAATTATATTTAAAAAAATTTAACCTTTGATTTTTTAAGCTAATACAATACATTTAATTTATTTAGGAAATGGTTCCGAGATCTATTCCTATAGTTATGACATTAAAAGGTTTAATTGAAGATAAAATAAACCGAGGGGAATCTAATATTAATCTTACACCCTATATATCAGAAGCTACTTTAGATATTATTGGCTTAGTAGGTGAGAGAAAAAAATAAAATAATTTGCTTTATTTGTTTTCATATTGATATTTCACATTCTAATACGCATTTTATGATAAAATAATCGTAATATTTTTTTTTTAGGATTCAATTGCGAATTTAATTCGTTAAAATCTCCAAACGAATTGGCTGAAGCTTATGATTCTCTTATGTGTTCTCCAGTTAACGCAATCAATATTATATCAAACTATGCACCATTCGTTAGAAAACTTCCCTTGGAAGTAAATAAAAAATTCAGAAAAGAATGTTCAATTATTGATCGTGAATCAAAGAAACTGGTTGAAGAAAGATGTAAGGAAGCTGAAAATGGAGAATTAAAGAAAAACGATTTGTTGTCCATAATAATTAATACCAATAGAACATTGCCTATTGAAGAAAAAATATCCAAAGAAGAATTAAAATATCAGGTAATCGAAAAAGATTACTTATAAATTATTTAAGTGTTTATTTATTAATCATTTTTCTCATTTTGTAAATATTTCAGATTAAAACATTTTTAGTAGCAGGACATGAATCTACAAGTGTCTCAATTTGCTGGGCTTTATATTACCTTTCACAAAATCTGCATGAGCAAGACTTATTGCGTGAAGAATTAGTTAAAGCTTTTCCTGATAAATCAAAATTTAATCCTACATTTGATGAACTTAATTCTTTGGAGTATTTAAATTGCGTAATTAAAGAAACTTTAAGATTGGCTTCTCCAGGTATAGTCTTTATTTGATAATTAAAAAATATATAAAGTCATCTTACTAACTTTATGGTAACTTTTTACTTTCACTAGCAACATCTGCTAGGCGAACTAATACTAAAGATGAAGTTTTTGGTGATTATTACATTCCAAAGGTATTTATTTTTATATATATATATATTTTTTTTGTTAAAAATTCAGTACTTAATTAAATTTTTTTATTTAGGATACTATAATAATGATGGCGATTTCGGTACTTCATAGGTTACCTGAAATCTGGGGCTCAACAGCCGACAATTTCGTTCCAAAAAGATGGTTGGATCCTTCTTTGGCTAAAAATACATCAAATTTAATTTATTTACCTTTCCTTAATGGTCCAAGAAGTTGTATAGGCAATAAATTAGCTTTAACTAAGATCAAAATATTGTTATGTATGTTAATTAGAAATTTTGTTTTTAAACCGATTGAAGGATTTCACATTAGAAAAAGAATTATCCCTGTAACTAAACCTGATCCATACCTCGGATTAGATGTTTCTGTTGTTGAATCTTAACAAAATTACCAGTTTAAATTTTTTACTGATTTTTTTTTATATATATATATTTTCATGGCGTAAATGGTATTATTGATTAGGGTCAGGATTTAGGATTATGATTTAGGGTTATGGTTAAGATTTAGTATTAGGAAAATTTTCACAACATATACAACATATTATTCATAAATAAAATATTTTTTTTTACAGTAAAGATGTGTAATAAATAATTATTATAATAATTGGATAAATCCAAAAAATAAAAATTTTGTTTCTTTGCTTTTAGCAAAATCGGTATTAAATTTATAGGCTTTAATAAAGCTAATATGGCGTATTATAAATAATAAAGTTCTAGTAATTAAAGTCAAAAGACTAAATAAAGCGATAGTATATACTGCACATTCAACTATCTGAAAAAAGAAGAAAATAACAAAATGTTAACAATGATTTCATTAAAAAAGATCAATTAAAAAAAAATATCATATTAACCTATCATTGTCTTTCGTTTCAGTCCGGACAATCTATATCTCGGATTTAGATACTGAATGTTACGAGACTTTCCGATACGATATTTGTTGTAAAAGTCGCAATTTCTTTAAAAAAGGGACAAATAACCAAAGAACGGCCATCTACAAAGAAAAAAATAAATATTAATGGTCGTTACGTTAAAAGAAATTAAGAAAAAAACTTTTCCACTTACCAAAATCCCAAACCCAACCTCCAAGAACTGCCGAAAAAAAAACTGTTAGTATATTTAATTAAAATACAAATCAAAAACAGAAAAAAACTCACCAAAATCCCAATTCAACCTCTCTCACCAAATTCTCATGCGCCCGAATACCCGAAGAATTAAGTCATCTAAATAAAAAAAGATAAATGAGCGTTTAATGCTTTTTCCTACATTTTGACTTAAGAGATAAAAGATCTTTAATAAGTAGTTAAAAATTGAATAACCTGCCAAGGTTGAATAACGTCTTCTTCGCTTTTAATGACCAAGTGATTGAGGGCAAAAGAAGTTGTTTCTTTTTTATTAGGAAATGAAATTCGGTAACCAAAGATTTAAGTTGGCTAGGGATGTCCAGCAAGCTGAATCAATCAGAGCAGTGTATCAATGATAGTAGATCAGAACATTTTTCTTGTTGAATTATTCTTTAAAAGTGGTAAAAGAGAGAACAGTGATGGTATATCCCAAATTATGTGATTCAACCTCAGTTTCCCTTGAACTCATATCAGCCATCCAACTTCTCTAATAATTCCAAAAATTAGTTCATTGGTAATTCATCCTTGACGTGCAGATGATGAGCACGACTCCGTGAAGTTCTCAAAGTGACTATAAAATCCAGGGAAGTTCAATCGTATAGAAGACTTCTAATTTATTATCTATGAATAGACGTAAAAACGTAAAGCCAAAGAGGCTGAAGAGATGGCGAAACGGATTTTAGCCAATAGTGATTATTTGGCTCTTAATTTTTAATTCATAAACCCCATTGTTATTCTTTGGTATTTTGCCGAAAATTTTTCTCAATTAACTACACATTAACTACACGGAGATTTTTTTTTAGGCTCCAAATCACTTTTACTTGCATGGATCTAATAAAAAAAAAAAAAGGAAAAGAAATTATTAATCTTTCTTTAAAAGACGAAATAAAAAATTAAAAAAACAATTAGACTCACCGAAATTCCACGTCCCAAAAGCCTAAGAGCAAGCCGCCTAAGAGAAGAGATAAAGAAACGAACTGTTAACAAAGTCCGTTAAAATAAAAATAATAAAAAAAAATAATTAAAGTCTTACCGAAATCCCAAGCTAAAGAGCCAAGAGCCGCTAAAAGGAAAAAAAAGAATTGCTAGTAGCAGTTCGTTAAAGTAGCTAAATTAAGGAAAATAGAGAAGAAAAAAGTACTGAAACCCACGTGTCCAAAGAAATCCAGCTGATTTTTTCGGAAATCAAAATTTCGGGATAAGCAGTAGGCTTAGTATTTTCTGTTTTCTTTCCCTCTGATTTTCTTCATCTTCCTCACCGATTTTTTTTCTCGAGATTAATTTTACTTGTATTTTTTTTTCAAACTCCTTTTTTTTGAAATAAATTTATCATTAGATCACATTATTATATGAATAAAAAAAAAAATCTTTGGTTTCGTCTTGCAATGCAGGTATTACCTTATCCTTAGTATCTGTTTCTTTCCCTCTGATTTTCTTCATCTTCCTCACCGATTTTTTTTTCTCAAGATTAATTTTACTTGTATTTTTTATTTTAAACTATCATTAGATCACATTATTATGAATAAAAAAAAAAATCTTTGGTTTCGTCCCACAATGCAGGTATTACCTTATCCTTAGTAAGCTTAGCTTTAATTGTATTTTCTATTTTCTTTCCCTCTGATTTTCTTCATCTTCCTCACCGATTTTTTTTTCTCAAGATTAATTTTACTTGTATTTTTTATTTTAAACTACTTTTTTTTTTGAAATAAATTTATCATTAGATCACATTATTATATGAATAAAAAAAAATCTTTGGTTTTGTAGGTAATGCCTGATGTTTTTTTTTTCAATAACAGGCAGTGCGATCCTTGCGAGGGTTTGGTTTATACTAGTATAGTGGCACGTTGTAGTTTCTTTTGTAAGGGCTCAGTTCCCGAACTAACATGGCTCTCGTCATTGTCTACATTTTTAAAATAAAATAAATAAAATTAGTAGGCTTAGCAGGATTATTAGGCTTAGCTTTTTTATTAATATTTATTCATAAACTACTTTTACTTTGTACCTTAAGTATTAAAATAAAGTAATAATCTCCAGCTGACTAAAAAAAGAAAGCGAACATTTAGTAAAAAGTTCGTTAAAATAAACAAGTTAAAATAAAAAAGAAATTAATAAATGACTTACTGAAAGCTCAAGCTGAAGAGTCACTTAAAACAGAAAAAAAGCGAAACTTAAGAAAATAAAGTCCCCGATTAAAAAAAAAAGCAGATCTTTTTTTTTTTAAATATTATATCACGTGATACTCGATGAACGTTTCATCTGATATTTGATACATTAAGGAAAAATAATTATATTATATACAAATTTATTTATCGCATTTTTACTAATTTATAACTGTTCTACTGGTCTTATATCTGGAATAACTATAACTATGGTATGTCCCTTATTATAAGTTTGCTAATCTATATATTTTATATTTTTATTTTATGGTAAAACGCGCTGAATTATCAGCAAATTCATGCTACTTTCCAAAAGCTACAATATATTATACATCAGTATTTATTATATATATAAGTCATTATTAAATCGTAACTTATACATAAATGTAACTTTGCTGCATCATAGTTCTTGCCTTTATGCTCAAACTTGACTTATCTCCTATCATCAAACACCCTGTTTTGTACGCAACCAAAAGCGTATCTCGAACATCTAAAAGGATAATGATAAGTTAAAAATATAAAAAAATATTATGAATATCTAAGAGAATAATTTTATCTCCTGATTAAATTTCGCTTAATTTATGTGCAATTTCTCCCTCAACTTTATATATATATTAAGAATAAGTAAATTAGTATAAATTTTTGGGATAATAATACTTTAATGTTGGTCTAAATTATAGTCTGTTTAAATCTGAGATTCATAATCTTTCTCAGCTATAATCGTCACATGTCAATATCGATACTAAAAATATGATAAGTGGGTTAAGTACTATATGGAGTTGAAAAGCAGGAAAATTTTCTCCGATGATATATATTTGACTCATGGTCAACTTTTTAATATAAACTAAAATTAATCTTTATAAGTTTACAGCTTAATTATACTTTTTATATACTCTTACTTATTCAATAAAATAAATAGAAATAATGTTATTACATAATATTTATCAATATAATCATAATAAGTCCGTGTAAACCGTGGGAAGCTGGAGACTATATAGACTATCTGAGTTAATTTATTTAATAGACGCGAAAACTGATATTTTTCACGTTTTCGTGTGTTTATTGTTCATAGTTTATAAAAAGTTTGTACAACAAAAAAATATATAAAAAGGTCTTAAATATCCTTTTCAATTTCAATACGAAAAAATTTATTTCTACGAAAAAATTTTATGAAATAAATTTTAATTTATATACTGTATATATATATATATATATATATATATATATATTACGAAAAACTCTTTACGAAAATTTAACTTTATAATTTTTTTACCCAACTTCACACCAACTTCATCCAATTCACCCAAATGCCATGACATAAGGAATCGTCTAAAGGACATTCTTGGGGTAATTTGATAGTTGTTTACAATAAAGGACAGGTTTATCAAACGTAGTTTCAATAAAAAAATATTTTAATATACAAAAAAGTATTCGTTATTTATAAATCATGTTGAAAATAATAGTACTCCGGAAAAAACACTACTACACGAGTTCCATCCCCACCACCCCCATCTTCACAGCAATCACAAACTGAAAAAGAACAAGAGCAAAGAACAAGAGCCTGCTGTTGAGAAATCTGAAAAAGAAATTTCGAAGCCCCCAACTTATAAACCTGGTTCTTTAACAGCAAATAACAAAAACCAAAACTTCATTTATCAACTCGTGATCACGTAGTTCAAATCAGTAATAATTCAACGGTTGGAGATGACGAGTCAATTTAAAAACTTCAGCGATAAAAGATGAGGGAAATTATCATTTATTGCCTCAGGTGATAACACAGGGTGCGAAGCCTTCTGTTAATTTTTGCTGTAATGCAAATAAGGTCTTCAGATTTCTACGAGTTTGTACCAGACGCACCACTACCTACATATGAGCAGACCATAGAGAACGGATGGCTAGTTTAGAGGAAGAGTTATTTTTGTAATAACCTTTTGTGATAAAATTTGGATTAGTAATTGATCAGAGTGAAAGATGCGATCGCATCATCATTTGTATCTAGCTCATTGTTTCTTTGCAGTATAAGGGTTTAAGCTACATTTATGACGAAATTTCTCAAACCTTTTTCGGTAAAATTATCTTTTATCGTTGTTGATGAAAAATTAATGGCTATTAGCTTGATATTTGACCATATATTTAACACCACCGGTTATTTCTTGTGTATAATTTTCTAGGAATATGGTCATTATTCAAGTTTGACGTATTTTGCTACTTATATATTCATATTCTTTTATTACGCCAAACTCCCAGCCCACACTTCCAACCCACATACCTAAAGGAAGACGTAAAAATAGGGATCTAAGAGAAGACCTAATAAAGAGAAAACCTTGACAGGAGAGTGGAGGTGCACATATTTTCTTAGAGAAGTTCTTGAAAAAGAGTGTGTATCAAGTATTAAAAACGTGAAATTTTTTTTTTTTTTGATGTTTATACTTTGTATTTGTTATCTGACCTCTTATCATTGTATGAAACACTGGACAACAGATGAAAGTTCTCTGGACGAAGCATTACTGATTTTCTAGAGACTTAAGAAACTTTAAAAGAGGTGTGTATTTTTTTATTTGCAAAGTGGGTAACTTTCTAAGTCAAAATTAGAACGGATAACTCATTGAGTCGGGGAGTTCACAAATTTTACTTAGGAGGGTACTGGATTTGTTTGTTTGGGTTGGGTAAGGGTGAGCAAAGTGGGTAATTCCTTGAAATTACCTGCTTTTTTCTTTTTTCTTTTATTTTTATTTTTATTTTTTTATTCCCTTTTTTTCTTCTTTTTTTTTCTTCTTTTTTTTTATTTCTCTTGTTCATTTGATAACCAACTCAAGCAGATAAAATCCTACTTTGTTATTAGTAAAGTCTGCTAATTTTAAAAGGAGGAATTAGCTGTCTTCTTTACTATTGATAAAGTCTGCTAATTCTGGAAAAGGAATTGGCTATGTCTTCTTTATCATTAAATAAAAATTTAGCACACTATTAATAATTTTTTCTTTCTCAAATAGGTAAATGCAGAGATTTACAATCACTGCTATTCACTGGTAGAATGAAAAATTTTCTTAAAGGAGTTTTTGAAAAAGAGTGCGTATTAAATATTAAAAATGTGAATTTTTTTTTTTGATGTTTATACTTTATATTTATTATCTGGTGGTGTTTAACTTCTTTTTTTTCATCATCTTTTTTTTAGGTTTATCTTCTCTCTGTCAAGATCTTCTCTTTATTAGGCCTTCTCTTAGGTCCCTTTCTTTGCGTCTTCCTTTAGGTACAGTATGTGAGTTGAGAGTATGGGTTAGGAGTGTGGGTTTGTGTAGAATGTTTATGCAGAAAGGGGATTCAGGCTGTGTATGGTGGGGAAATCATAGCATTAACGCCGTGTTGGAGTCTCTTGGAGTTAAACCTTATTTTGGTAGTCAAGAATAAAAAATAAAATATATATATCGGTAAATCGAATTTAAAGAGTTTAATAAAAGATTTGCCTGAAACTATTTAGGAATCAGCTAATGATTGAATACCCGATTAAATAAGTAATATTGATGTTAGTATTTTGCGTTGTGAAGTTTTTACCTTGATATGTAAAACCCTTTTCTATAATATTTATAATAAAAACCTCATTTTTCAAAAACTGCCAGTTACAAGGGTTTTTTTTGTTTGAATTTGATTAAAAAAACGTGTTACAATAAAAAAAAATCTATACTTAAAATATTAACAAATACAAAATAATTAGAAATTTGTTTTCGACTAATCGAAGGATTTCACATTAGATTATCCTATACACAAACCTGATCCATATCTAACGATTTTGATAATGATTCAATATTTTCCTTTGTTTCTCTTTGTTTTAGATGTCCTTAAAGTGCCATTTCTCATAAATCACAACAGAAAAGCCTTCTAATGATATTTCACGCAAGACTAAATATAAATAGTTCTAGTAAAATTATTTAAGTCATATTTGGTGAATTTCTATTTACAAAATTCTCTTCTCTTTACTGTTTCAATCACTTCTTTTAATATATCGCAACAAAGAGTATGATTTTAGAATGAAAATTTATATCGACGTTTATTATTAATGAAACCAGTAAATATAGAATAAGAATATAGAAATTATATAGAAATAAGAAAAACAGAGAAAAAAGAATGAAATGAAAAGGAAAAAACAAAAATAAAATTTAGAGATTGATTTATAAAAAGAAAATGTCATCGCTACTATAAATTCTATATACAAATATTAAAAATGCAGTTGTGAAAGTTTGGTATGCATATTTTTTTATTATTGAGGGCCTTTTTAAAAATTTGATAATTGGTCATGTATAATCATAACAGGATAGAATCCTATAGACCTTCATTGATTGCGCTCATAAATACTGTAATAAACATTGTATAGGCTTTCCTAATAGTAAAATTTCGGGTTTAAACCAGCTCGTTTCCAAACAAGTTTCCTGTATAATAACATGTGATGACGACCTTTGACCATAATTCTGACGAAATTATCATAGTGTAAGCAAATTTACATACGTATTACAAATCTTTTTGCTGCTATCAATAGATAACATTGATCGACGTATTTGTTCAGTTAAATTTCATTAGAATGTATAAATGTTTTGGAAATTACCAGATATTCCTCAGCTGAAACAGTGATTTATATATTACGATAGGCAACAAAGCCTATAGAAAAATCGCCACATGAAATTTTCATAAAAAATTATGCCGTAAATATTCGTCATTCCATCCAAATAAAAAATAACCATCGTAACAGTCTTTTTATTTCGGAAAAGGAGATGATATTTTGTATTTACGGCTCAATTAAACGGCGCGCGACTATAATAAAATTATCGCTATTACAACAAATTTGGAACTAGGTTTCGGCAAAATGATAATAATTAAATATGAATTACTAATTCTTATATCAAATAAACAATTTATAATTCATTTTAAACAAATAAAGAACAGTTATAAGCTGTGTCACAACGTTAGGTGGAACATTCGATTCCGAAAATTCTTGTATTTCGTCGATCATTTTGATCAATTATTTATATACACTTTTCTTCTCCCAAATTATAAAATCTCTCTTTCCACCTATTGTTTTGTTAAAATTTATTAAAACTAAAAAAAAATGCTTGATTCGATTAATATTTTTTTAGGTTTCTATTTTATAGTTATGGGATGTATTACTTATAAATTATTTATTTGGCCATATTTTATTTCTCCCTTAAGAAAAATTCCTGGTCCACCATCTGATAGTCTAATTTACGGAAATCTTAAAACACTTATGAAAGAAGAGGTAGAAATATTGTTAATATTAGTAATTCACAGTCTTAATTCTTACTTTAAATATATTTTATATAGTCTGGTGTACCACAACTTGGATGGGTTGAAGAACATGGAAAAGTTATAACATTTCATGGATTATTTAATAAACCGAAACTTTATATCGCAGATGCAAAATTAATTCAAGAAATTTTATTGAATAAGGCATATGATTTTATTAAGCCTCCTAGTGTGGCAATTATTTCACTTATCGGTAGAGGTCTTATACTTGCGGAAGGTGAAGATCATAAGAGACAGAGAAAAATGTCGAATCCAGCTTTTACGTATAGTAACATCAAAGTAATTATACTTCATAATGGAAATTTTAATTTATAAATTAAGTTAATATATATTTATTTTAAATTTAGGAAATGGTGCCATCATGTGTTCGTGTAGCTTCTACCTTAAAAGATTTGATAGAAGATAAGATAAATTCAGGAGAAACTAATATTAACCTTACACCTTACATCTCGAAAGCCACTTTGGATGTTATTGGTTTAGTAGGTGAGAAAAAAAATTTTCTTTCAATATTGACATTTTTAACATTTAACACGTTTTACAATAATAAAATTTACGTTTATAAATGTTATTTTAGGATTTAATTATGAATTTAATTCATTGACGTCCCCAAATGAATTAGCAGTAGCTTATGATTCTATTTTTAATAGCCCAGTAACTCCTTTACGTATTGCTCTTAATATCATATCGAATTATATTCCATTGGTTAGAGAGATTCCACTAGAACCAAATAAAAGATTTAAAAATGCGTGCGAAGTTTCTAGCCGTGTATCAAAGAGGTTGGTTGAAGAAAGATATAACGAGGCTAAAAACGAAGAATTAAAAGGAAGGGATTTATTATCCTTGTTAATCAATATCAATAATAAATTACCTGCTGAAGAAAAAATGTCTGATGAAGAATTAAAGTATCAGGTAATTAGAAAAAATTTGTTATTACTCATTTATTGGTTTGTTTATTTTATATTCATTTACTTTTCTCTTTTCTTTTTTTATTTAGATCATGACATTTTTATTTGCAGGGCATGAAACAGTAGGTATATCAACTTGCTGGGCTTTGTATTCACTTGCACAACACCCACATGAGCAAGACTCATTGCGTGAAGAGCTGGTAAAAGCTTTTCCTGATAAATCAAAATTCAATCCTACATATGATGATATTAATTCTTTGGAATATTTAAATTGTGTGGTTAAAGAATCTTTAAGATTAAATCCTCCAGGTAAAAAATTTAATATTGATAGTTTTTAACAAATCAAATTTTTATTCTAACTTAGTGATTTCTCATTTTAGCATCAACTATTGTTCGAACCAACCTTAAAGATGAAGTTATGGAGAATTATTTCATTCCAAAAGTACGTTTAAATTTTATTTTCGCTAAAGAATTCTTTTTAAATTTTATTTATTTATTTATTTATTTTTATTATTTATAGAATACTGAAATATCATTGGGAATTTTAGCACTTCATAAATCAACTGAAGTTTGGGGCCCAACAGCCGATAATTTTGATCCAAAAAGATGGTTGGATACTTCTTTAACTAAAAATGTATCAAACTTAAATTATTTACCTTTTCTTACTGGCCCAAGAAATTGTATAGGCAGTAAAGTAGCTTTAACTGAATTTAAAGTATTGTTGAGTATGTTGATTAGAAATTTTGTTTTTAAACCAATTGAAGGATTTCACATTAGAAAAAGATCTTTCCCTGCACCCAAGCCTGATCCATATCTTGGATTAGCTGTATCCATAGTTGAATCTTAACAAAATATTGTTTTATTATAAGTTTGTTTATGATTAGTGGGCATATTCTAATAAGTGTATCGTATAATGTATATAAAACAAACTGAGTATAGTACGGTACTTCCGCAATCTACCTGCTGCGCTAGTGCTTTATCGCTTTCAAAAAAAAAACGTACAGTAGATTAAGTCGAAAGTTTAGGAGGAAATAAGTTTAAAGTGTAATTAATATTTATAATAACTTGGACAAATATTTTCCATTATAATAAAATTTTAGTTAATTTGATTGGATAATAATATATCTAGGAAATACAACAAATAAAATATATAAAATTTATAACTAAAATTTCCTATATCTTTAGCGGTTCGCGCATTCCGTTGTGTCTCAACAACAAAATATCCTCAATAAAATTTATTGTTTTATAGTCAGATTAATAAGGAATTTTACATAAAGATTTGTGCGAAGTAGATTATCAGTATAAAATTAAGCGCATATAGTTAAGCTTGAGTTAAATACTAATAAATGAAATTATCTGTTATTTTTTAACTTATTTAACGTTATAAGTAAAGTCCAATGTACTAAAATACGATTTTTTTTAATAATTCTTTAATCATAGTTTTACTTTAATGTTCGTAATATATTTCAAGCTACTTTAAGTTTTATATGCAAATAAAAATTTCTTTATTATTTTGGCTGGATATGTGAATTAATTCTCAAAAATCATATGATTTATAAATGTAAACTCTCAAAATTTAAATTTTTTCTAAATTTCTAGTTATTATATATGAATTTTTGTATGTATCGTTTAATACTATTAAGTATTAATCACACGTACTGCGCCATAAAAATTATTGCGTCATCTTTATTTTAGTTTTGATAAATTCATTTTTTTTGCTACCAAGCTACTTGTCCCAAGTGTTAGTATATTCATCATATTGTTTTAATAAAAAAACAAAGAAGCCGTTTATATACTTTATGTGAATTTCGTTAAATTAGTCGCACTTCAAACCTTTCACTTACCTTTGAGACTTTTTCATTTCCGAAGCCAAACTTGAAGCTTAATACTGTCAATAAGAGAGAATTATAATGTATATACTTTCAATGCATAATTTAATAAATTTAACAAAATGAAATAAGAGGAATGAAGAAATTTAAAATATAGAACTTTACTATGTACTGTAAATGTGTGATAACACTTTCATTGGCACATACGCAGCAAACCTATCAACTGAAAACGTTATTAGTCAACTTACTGTGGCAAATGTTCCGTAGAGTATAAATAGTTTAAATACCGTAGAGTACTGACTAAACTACCCTCCTAGGGTTTTGGTCCAAATTTTGTAAGAAACCCGGGTATTTTATATAGTTGATTTTTTTTGAACTGGAAAATAGCCGATTTTACTTGTATTTATTGTATTTATCAAAATTTTATATTTATTTATTTATAAACGAATTTTTTTATTTAGATTTTATATCTTTATCATTACAACTATTAAAATTCTTCCCAAACCATAAAACGCAAAGAAAGCGCTACAAAATACTTTTTATATCGTGCAAGTATACTGTATTTGATCAACATGTCGCAATTGTCGCATCTCTAATCTCTATACAAGATACCCCCCTCAATACAAAATACCCCCTGATTAAACTACCCGGGTATTTTGCAAATTCGGTGGTAGATTTGTAAAAAACCCAGGGTAGTTTAGTCAGTGCTCTACGGTAGTTTGATAGCATAAAATAGTTTAATAGTATAAATAGCTAACAGCATTGATGTGCATTGGAAGCTTCCAATGACTTTTTATCGGAATTGGAAGACTTGGAATTGAAAGAATTGGAAGATTCCAATAGCTTCCAATCTTCAATGCACATCACTGCTTAACAGTATAAATTTTAAATCTCTCCGAATTTGTTATCAAAAATTAAAGTTTTCATACTGATCTTTGATTATAAATTTCATGAAACAATTATATTTTGTTTTTCAATGATTGAAATTATTCTAAACTGTGAACAACAATGATGAGCAAAGTGCTTCAGAAGAAGAAATCTTTATATTAGACCAACCTAAGAAAAGACGTCAAATTAATTAGTTACAACTAGTTATATCTCAGTTGTGATACGGCTCATCCCAATGTGATCGAGTTCCAACTGCACCTCTAAATTAAAAACGAAAAAGTTCAGTATATTAATAATAATTTCATTTAGTAGTATTTAACTCTATTTGCTAAATCCGATATTTGTAATTAAAAAATGATAATTATATTTCTATTATATTGCTTTTATTCTTTTATTCCTTGAAGTCCGAGTCGATCTAATTATCTAATCGAAAGATCATGACTTGTTGACTAATAATAGTTTTATTCAATGTCGAATAAACAGTCATTTTAATTTTCCCATATCTGGTATACTTTTTATATGATTGAATTGTTGTTATGAATTAGTTTTAATGGCTTACAATATATTGACCAATTTAATTGGTACGATTCCCACAATTGCGCCAATTTACACTGATATAGAACAAAAATCTCGTTTTTTTAGATCGTAATAATAGTTTATTGAGTGGCATATTATACAATGAAAAGAACCCGTTTTAGCAGTTTCTTACTATGAAATGAAAGATGTGTACAATTCTTACAATTCTTCTATTCCACAGATTATTCCAGAAATAATGTTCATTATACAATAACTAAATGTGATACGAGTTACATTTATTATCGTTATGAATAGTAAGTCATTAAAAAAAAAATGAAATTTATTTTAAAATAAATGACTTTGGCACATATTAATAAATGCCAATCTAACTTATAACAATAAATAATAATAATATTTACATATTTCTATATTGTAGGTCATTTCCTAATAATCGCTTTGATTTAAATTCCTTTTATTATATTAATTGAATTCGTTCTTTTGATTATTAAATGGATAAGCACATCATTGCTTACATTATTCACATGGAGTTTAAAAATAGCTTATTTATTGTCCAATAAAATCTAATTGCAGAATAATGATTGCAGATCCCAAATCAAATAACAACATCCATTCTAATACATTCTAACACAAATAACAAACAAAAAAATCAAACAAAGATAATCAATCATTCTAGCGGAAAACTAACAGCGCGATAAATCTATATAAATAATACGTTATTTTCTTTTTCTAACTTATAAAATCTCTCACTTATTAAAAAAAAAAAAATATGATGAATTTGACTTTATTTGTTAGCTTCTTTGTGTTAGGAGTTATTGGATGGGTTATTTACAAAATCTTTATTTGGCCATTTTATATATCTCCTTTGAGAAAGATCCCTGGTCCACCATCCGAAAATCCAATTACCGGAAATTTTAAAGAACTTACGACAGAAGAGGTAACATATTATTACATTTCTAGTTTGGCAGTCTTTAATTATTATTTTAACTTACTTCCTTTCTTGATATAGTCTGGTTTTAGTGAACCACAACATAGATGGGTTAAAAAATATGGAAATATTGTAAAATACCATGGATTATTTAATGAACCAACCCTTTATATCGCTGATTCAAAAATAATCCAAGGAATGACGTTAAGCAACACCTATAATTTTGTTAAACCTTTTAATGCATCTGCTCTTGCAATTGCCGGTATAGGTCTTTTTTTCGCGGAAGGTGAAAATCATAGGAGGCAAAGAAAAATGATGAATCCAGCTTTCACTTACAGTAACGTCAAAGTAATTATATTTCATTGCAAATTTTTAATTTTGAACAAAGTTAATGTATTTAATATTTAGGAAATGGCACCAGCATTTGTTCGTATAACTTTAATCTTAAAAGGTTTAATCGAAAATGAAGTAAAACTAGGAAAATCTAACATCAACCTTTCACCTTACCTCTCAAAAACTACTTTGGATATGATTGGCATAGTAGGTAAGACAAAAAATAATATTTTATATTTCGATATTTTCACGTTCATTTTAATAAGAGAAAATCTATTTTTTTTTTTTTAGGATTTAGCTATGAATTTAATTCATTAACATCTTCAAATGAATTAGCAGCAGCTTATGAATCTGTTTTTAATTTACCAGCGTCTAACTTGCGCATTGCCATAAGTCTTTTAGCAAATTATGTTCCACTTGTTAGACAAATTCCAGTAGATATAAATAAGAAATTTAAAAATGCGTGTGCAATTATTGAACGCGTGTCAAAGAAATTAACTGAAGAAAAATATAATGAAGCTAAATATGGTGAATTGAAAGGAAAGGATCTATTATCTTTGTTAATCAATATCAATAAAACATTACCCGATGAAGAAAAAATAAATGACACCGAATTGAAGCATCAGGTAATTAAAAAAAAAATTATAATTATTTAATTACTTCCTATTTATCACTCTTTTTTTGTGAATACTTTAGATTATGACATTCTTAATAGCAGGACATGAAACGACAAATGTTACAACTTGCTGGGCTTTACATTTACTCGCACAACATCCACATGAGCAAGACTTATTACGTGAGGAATTAGTTAAAGCTTTTCCTGATAAATCAAATTTCAATCCTACATATGATGAAATTAATTCTCTGGAGTATTTAAATTGCGTAACTAAAGAAACCTTAAGATTGAACCCTCCATGTATAAATTAAATTTAATTGCTCTCAACATATCAAAAACTATTCTAACTTTAAAAATTTTTTTTTATTTTAGTACCGACTATTACACGAACTAATCTTAAAGATGAAGTTTTTGGGGAATATTTTATTCCAAAGGCATGTTATTATATTTATTTATTTATTTATTTAAATATTTAAAGTACTTATTAAATTTTTTTTTTACTATTCATAGAATACTCCAATATTTATTGGAGTTTCGGCACTTCATAAATCAACTGAAATTTGGGGTCCAACAGCTGATAAGTATAATCCAAAAAGATGGCTAGATCCTTCCTCAATAAAAGATGTAACAAATCTAAATTATATGCCTTTCTTTAATGGTGCAAGAGGTTGTATAGGCAGTAAAGTAGCCTTAGTTGAAATTAAAATATTGTTAGGCATGTTAATTAGGAATTTCGTTTTTCAACCAATTGAAGGGCTTCACATTAGAAGAAAAGTATTTCCTACACCTAAACCTGAACCATATCTTGGATTAGCTGTATCTATAGTTGAATCTTAAATTTATTAATATTCGATGTACAGTATTTTATATTTATATGTATTTCAAATTTTCAACAGTTATAGTCTATCAGTTTGAAAATAAATGGTTTATTATTTATTACGATTAAATATACTTTGATTAAAAAATCCATTTCAATGTCGCTTGTTATGCATACCAAAAAAACAAGCGTACGTAATAAAACAATTTAGTTAAAATTATTAAATTGAGTACATATCACAATCTCAACTTCCGACTTCAGTTAATAATTTGAATTAGCTACCATGGCTTCGACATAACAAAATGATGGCGCTAAGAAATTTTATTCCTTCGGTCGAGTCATCACGTGACAAAAAATAAAATATAGAATGTAATCAAGAACGACAAAATCATATCAGCCGATCTGCAGAATGCATGTGATAATTTTGGCACTGCTAGATGGGTTTTTATATAATATGCATCGGCGGATATGTAGTGTATGATTTATTAAATAAATAATGGTTGCACAATGAATAAATGCGATTTGAATACAATAATAAAATAGTAAATAAAGAATAAATAAAGAAATATAGAACTGCAAGAGAATCAAAGAATTAAATTAGAATTTATTTCTATCCAATTATTTTTCCAGTTCGACTTCCCACTATATTAATTATATAAGTTATGCTGGATGTAAGTTATTAACTGCTTCACTCTGCTTTTTATAATTTATATGGCAATAATAATCGTCAAGTCCCATGAACTAGCTTTTGCTGCGTAACATTTTGTTACATACGGTAGTTCTTTACTAAAATATCTATCCAAAATATTTTATAAAACAAAAAATTAAATTAAATTAAATAAAAATTAATTTAGTACTGTTGTAACTCGAACTTTATTATGTCCCGAGTTGAGGCTACAGCGATACAGCAATACAATAAGAAAAATAAATTTGCTTTCGCAAGATTTACCAATAATAAGCTATTGCAAAACGTAAAAAAAAAAATTTGATTATTTAATTTGTTTCATGAAATATTAAATTTTTTTGCATAAGGAACTTACTTTAATTTATCAAGTATTAAAAATTTGGGGCGATATTTTTGCGAAAACTAATATAAACCAATGAATTAATTGCTTTTTTGTTTGTCTTGGCAACATATGAGATTCCAGAATCCAGAGTTGACGCAGCTCACGAAGTTTATACGTACAATCATACATGATATAATTAATACATCATTGCTTATAAGGTAGCAAATTTACTATTCCTGTTGTTATTTTTATCATTGTTCAATAAAAATTAAAATAGTAAATCATTTGTCACCCAAAACAAACTCTCGGTACTCGGCACTCTATAATTCCGACCCTATTGGATATTTCGGATTCCGTAAATTATTTTACCGAAAACCGAAATAATAAATAATACAGTTTTTCTTTTTATTTTCTACTTTAAATCTTTCATTCCAACTATTCTTTTAATAAATTTTATTAACAAAATAAAAAAAATGCTTGAATCGACTTCTTTAGCTAGCATTTTTGTATTAGGAGTTATAGGATGGATTACCTATAAAATTTTTATTTGGCCATTTTATGTTTCTCCTTTGAGAAAAATTCCTGGTCCACCATCTGACAATCCGATTTCCGGAAATCTTAAATCTATCATAACAGGAGAGGTAACGCATGGTCCATATTTTTAACTACATGATCGTAATTTTTATTGTAACAAATATTTTTTGTTTTATTGCTAGTCTAACAGTTTTATTGAACCACAACTTAAATGGGTTAGAAAATATGGAAATATTGTAAAATATAATGGGTTGTTTAATAAACCAACACTTTTTGTCGCCGATCCAAAAATAATTCAAGAAATAACGTTGAGTAAAACTTATGATTTTGTTAAACCTTATAATAAGTCTGCTATTGCAATTCTCGGTAATGGTCTTGTATTTGCGGAAGGTGACGTTCATAAGAGACAAAGAAAAATGATGACTCCAGCTTTCACCCACAGTAACATCAAAGTAATTATATTTCATTGTGGAAAATTTTAATTTTGAACCAAATTAACATTTAATCAATTTAGGAAATGGTTCCAACATTTATTCGTGTAACTTCTAATTTAAAAGATTTAATCGAAAAGGAGATAAACCAAGGAAATTCTAATATTAATCTTACACCTTATATCTCAAAAACTACTTTGGATATTATTGGTTTAGTAGGTAAGATAAAAAAAAAAAATAATTAAAATGATTTTTCAATGTTGACGCGTTTTTATAACAAGAAACTGAAAACCCTATTTTTTTATTTTTAGGATTTAATTATGAATTTAATTCGCTAACATCTCCAAACGTATTAGCAGAAGCTTATGCTTCTATTTTCAATAACCAACTAAATACCTTACAAGCTGCTGTTATTTTGTTAGCAAATTATATTCCATTTCTCAGAGATATTCCAGTAGATATGAATGTGAAATTTAAGAATGCGTGTGCGACTATTGAGCGCGAATCAAAGAAATTGGCTGAAAAAAAATTTAAAGAAGCAGAAAATGGAGAATTGGAAAATAAGGATTTGTTGTCATTATTAATTAATACCAATAAAACATTACCCGATGAAGAAAAAATGACACATGAAGAATTAAAAAATCAAGTAATTAAAAAAATATTGATTACTATTTATTTTATTTATTTGTTATTTATTTATTGTTATTTATTTACCTTTTTTTTTGGTAAATATTTTCAGATTATGACATTTTTAATAGCAGGGCATGAAACTACAAATGTTACAACTTGTTGGGCTTTATATTCACTCGCACAACATCCACATGAGCAAGACTTATTACGTGAGGAATTAGTTAAAGCTTTTCCTGATAAATCAAATTTCAATCCTACATATGATGAAATCAATTCATTGGAGTATTTAAATTGCGTAATTAAAGAAACTTTAAGATTAAACACTCCAGGTATAAATTAAATTTAATCTTCATTTTTTGAACAAATTAAAATTTTATTCTAACAATAATTTTTTACTTTATTCAGTACCAGCCGTTAGACGAACTAATCTCAAAGATGAAGTTTTGGGAGAACATCTTATTCCAAAGGCATGTTATTATACTTATATAGTATATATATTTTTTGCTAAAAAAAAGTCTTTTAAGTACTTATTATTATTATTATTATTTTTATTATTTATAGAATACTGAAATATTTATTGGAATTTCAGTACTTCAAAAATCAACTGAAATTTGGGGCCCAAGAGCTGACGATTTTGATCCAAAAAGATGGTTAGATCCTTCTTTAATTAAAAATATAACAAATTTAAATTATTTACCTTTCCTTAATGGTGCAAGAGGTTGCATAGGCAATAAAGTAGCTTTAGCTGAAGCTAAAATATTATTAGGAATGTTGATCAGGAATTTTGTTTTTCAACCAATCGAAGGAGTTCAAATTAAAAAGAGAGTTTTCCCTTCACCAAAAGTTGAACCATATCTTGGATTAGCAGTATCTATAGTTGAATCTTAAATTTATTATCAGATTACATTATTTACTAGGGGATGGCCAAAAATGTCATAATTTAGATTTTATAGATTTTTAATCCCCCTTAGGAAATGATCTCTTCACAATTTAAACAGTATAAACTACTTTTGTTTCAATAAACGTCATAATTCATTTAGTTTTAAAATGATAACGTATGCCCGTAAAAGGCGAATTATTTACATTTTCCGTGAATGGACTCGTGAAAGGCTCATTTTTACGGAGTTTTTACAGAAATAACGGATAAAATTTTTTATAGGGATAGTATCAAATATATCATTTAGCTTAATTGAGTTGTTAAACATTACAGTACCTTTAAATTCTGAGATTTATTCGTTCTTGTCATTAAAAAAAAATATTATAGCAGAAACATTAGGAATATTCCAATTATTTTCGACACTAATAATTTTAACAAATGTATTCCATTATAAAAAATTATCGCAGCGAACTAATAAATATTAAAAAAATTAATTTAGTACAATAAGAATTTATCAAAAAAATGCATTTGATTCTCTCCTAAGAAATATTTCTTTCTATCATTAATTTCGTGTAGAAAATGATCTAGCAAAGGAGGTGATTTTCAATACACTGACTGGATCGGCACTTAATCAAACTAAGGCCCGCTCCAAATTAATTTTTAGTTTAACGTCATTCCCCCTCCCCTCTCTATTTTTGAAAAATTTCAAAGGTAATTTAAACACATATGTTCACATATGTTTGTTAAAGCACCCCCTCTCTTTTCTAAAATTAGGTGGACCGAATATTTCCGATTTTACCGGAAATTCCTAAATAATATTTTTATATGTTAAATTATTCCCTCCATCCCCCAAATTTTTGAACCAGAAAGGGACGTTAAACCAATTATTAGTTTGAATGACTTAATTGTTAAATGATAACTTATCAGGATCGTGAGTGTCGGGCTTCTCATGTTAGTCATGTGCTGTACCAAAATATTCTTGTGATTTAATTAGAATGTCGATCATCAAGTGAGTCAAAATCCCTCCCATACAGTATCTTCGAGGTCTTGGCAATTTAATCTGCAGAACAGTGAAATAAATAAATACGCTACTTTTCTCCACCTATTTCTTTCATAAAATTTAAGAAAAATGTTTACTTCGATTTCTATAGTTAGCTTGCTTAGCTATTTTCTGTTAGGAGTTATAGGATGGATCACTTATAAAATTTTTATTTGGCCTTATTATGTTTCTCCTTTGAGAAAAATTCCTGGTCCACCATCTGACAATCCAATTTTAGGAAATCTACAATCACTTCTGTCGGTAAGCATTGTTCAATATTTTTAACTTAATAGTCTTAATTTTCATTATAATATGTATGTATTTTTTTTATTTTATTGCTTTAGTCTGTCGACTCTACTGATCCAAAACTTGAATGGGTCAGAAAATATGGAAATATTGTAAAATACAATGGATTATTTAATAAACCAACCCTTCTTGTCACCGATCCAAAAATAATTCAAGATATATTGACGAGTAGTAAAGCTTATGATTTCGTTAAATCTCATAATGAGTTTAATCTTGCACTTCTCGGTAATGGTCTTGTATTTGCGGAAGGTGACGATCATAAAAGACAAAGAAAAATGATGACTCCAACTTTCACTCACGGTAACATTAAAGTAATTATATTTCATTGTAAAAATTTTAATTTTGAATCAAATTAATTTTTAATACATTTAATTAATTTAGGAAATGGTCCCAACATTTATTCGTGTAGCTTCAACTTTAAAAGGTTTAATCGAAAAAGAGATAAATCAAGGAAATTCTAATATTAATCTTTCACCTTATATCTCAAAGACTACTTTAGATATTATTGGCTTAGTAGGTGAGAAAAAAAAGATAGATAAATGGTTTTTCAATGTTGACGCATTTTATAACAAGAAACTGAAATTTTTTTTTTAGGATTTAGTTATGAATTTAATTCGTTAACATCCTCAAACGAATTAGCAGCAGCTTATGAATCTCTTTTCAATAAGCAACTAAGTATCTTACAAATTGCCGTTATGATGGCAGCAACTTATATTCCAATTATAAAAGATATTTCAACAGCCATGGACGTGAATTTTAAGAATGCGTGTGAAGTTATTAGCCGCGTATCAAGACAACTGGTTGAAGAAAAATACAAAGAAGCCGAAAATGGAGAATTGAAAAATAAGGATTTGTTGTCGTTATTGATCAATACTAACAAAATACTGCCTGATGAAGAAAAAATGACTTTTGAAGAATTAAAAAATCAGGCAATTAAAAAAAAAAGATTTTTTATTTTTATTTATTTATTTTTTATTTATCTTTTTTTTGCAAATATTTCAGATTATGACATTTTTAATGGCTGGACATGAAACCACAAGTATTGCAATTTCTTGGGCATTGTATTTACTCGCACAACATCCACATGAGCAAGACAAGTTGCGTGAAGAATTAGTTAAAGCTTTTCCTGATAAATCAAATTTCAATCCTACATATGACGAAATTAATTCTTTAGAGTATTTAAATTGCGTAATTAAAGAAAATTTAAGATTAATCCCTCCAGGTACAAATTTGATTTTAATAGTTTTCAAAAAATTAATATTTTATTCTAATTTAGCGACTTTTACTCTAGTACCAGTTGTTAGTCGATTTAATGTAAAGGATGAAGTTTTTGGGGAATACATGATTCCAAAGGTAGGTTTATTTATTTTTTATATATATTATTTTTTTTTGTTTAAAAAATTCCTTTTTTTCAAAGTATTTATTAATTTTTTTTATTAATATTTATAGAATACTGAGACATTGATTGGAACGTCAGTACTTCAAAGATCAACTGAACTTTGGGGCCCAACGGCTGAGAATTTTGATCCAAAAAGATGGTTGGATCCTTCTACAACAAATGCAGCAAATTTGAATTATTTGCCTTTCCTTAATGGCCCAAGAGGATGTATAGGCAATAAAGTAGCTTTGGCTGAAGCTAAAATAATATTAGGAATGTTAATCAGGAATTTTGTTTTTCAACCAACTAAAGGATTTAAAATTAAAAAAGCATCTTTTCCTTTAACTAAACCTGATCCATATCTTGGGTTGACTGTATCTATAATTGAATCTTAAATTTATTTTCTGAATTTATCTTCTTTTTATATACATGTGTAAACAATTACGTTATTACTATATTTATTTACTATGTTCAATAAATATCATAATTCATTTAATTTTAAAATGATAACTAATGTATAGTATTAAATAATATCATTAACTTAATTGAGTTTTTAAACAATTACCTTTTAATTCTGAGAATGAAAATTTTTGTTACATAATTTTGACAACTAACATTAAAACCGTAGCAAAATAATCATGATTATACGTGTACAAAGAAAAATAATTGATAAATTATATCCCTAAAAAAAGACGACGACGAAAAAAAAAGATAGAGGGAAAGAAAGCGTGAGAAACTAAATTTTTGATTATTAGTTGTAGTTTAAAATATACATTATTATTTTGGTCATATGATAATGCATAGTCTTGAAGTATCGATAAATTACGTATAACTTACTCATACTACAAATACTTCAACTCGAGGACAGGTACTTGAATATTGATTTGTTGGTCTTTTAATTATTAAACTAAGAAAATTAATCATTAAGAGACAATTCCTGATTAGATAAAAAAGTAGAAGACCCAATTTTTGTTATTCCGTAATGAATATCCTGAAGCAGTAATTTTATAATTTTATATTTAAGATAAATTCTAATAATATTAATGAAACTTGTTACGGTTACTATTTGGTGAGATATGATATGATATCGGGTCAATCGGGACATTTCGCCGAAAGCCATTTCGCCGAAAAATAACCTCTGGCCTGAGTTATTTATAATTCTGCATAATGTTGGCCCTATTTTTCGGCGAAACGTCCTTTCGGCGAAACGTCCTTTTGGCGAAATGACTTTCGGCGAAATGTACCGTAACCAAATACACCTCTTTCATTTACTTTTATTTTGCAAAGTGAGTAACTCCTAAGCAAAATTAGAACGGATTACTCAATTGAGTCGGGGAGTTCACAAATTTTACTTAGGAGAATACTTGGATTTGTTTGTTTGGGTTGGTGAAAGGTGGTGGATGATTTTTTTATTTAAGTGGGTAACTCCTAAGAAAATCTAGAATGGATTACTTAATTGAGTCGGGGAGTTCACAAGGTTGACTTAGGAGAATTACCTGCTTTTTCTTTTAATTATTTTTATTTTTATTTTTATTTTTTTATTTTTTTTATTTCTTTCTTATTTTTTTTTTAATTACTTGTTCACTTAATAACCAACTCAAGCAGACATCCTAATTTTGTTATTGGTAAAGTCTGCTAGTTCTAAAAGAGGAACTGGCTATGACTCATTACCATAAATAAAAATTTAGCCACTATCAACAATTTTTTCTTTCTCATAACAGGTAAATATCACAGGTTGAATGGGTAATGGTCTTGCAGTGTCGATCATAACAAAAATGATGACTCCAGCTTTCACTCACAGCAACATCAAAGTAATTATATTTCATTGTGGAAAATTTTGAACCAAATCAATATTTTAATATATTTAATTAATTTAGGAAATGGTTCCAACATTTATTCGTATAGCTTCTACTTTAAAAGGTTTAATCAAAAATGAGATAAATCAAGGAAAAATATAGATAATTATTGCCCGATGAAGGAAAATTGACTTTTGAAGAATTAAAAAATCAGGCAATTAGAAAAAAGATTTTTATTTATTTATGTTATTTTTTTTTTATTTATCTTTTTTTTGAGAATATTTCAGATAATGACATTTTTAATGGCGCCTAACGGCTGATAAATCTTAAATTTGTTATCTTCTTTTTATATACTGTACATATACAGTATAAATAAACAATTACGTTATTTACTATATTTATTTACTATGCTACTTTTGTTTCAAAAATGTCATTATTCATTTAATTTTAAAGTGATAACTAATGTATAGTATTGAATATATCATTTAACTTAATTGAGTTTTTAATAATTACCTTTTAATTCTGAGAATGAAAAATTCTTTGTAAGAAAATGCATATCAAAAAATAGCATTGAAATGACAGTATATAGTACATCATATTGTCAACTAACATATTAAAATCGTGACAAATAGTCATGACTATATGCATACAATATACCAATAATTTTCGACACTAATAATTTTGACAAATGTATTCCATTATAAAAATTACCGCTGCGAACTAATAAAAAAAAAGTATTTGATTTCTCTCCTATAAAATAGTTCTCTATATCATTAATTTCGTGTAAGAAACGCCAAGCATATCGGCTGATTGGAAAAATCAAGCCAATTAATATTTAAGCTCAGTTGATGGGTTCATTATTTAACTGATGGGTTACTTATTGTCATTTAGCATATAAAATTATGGGAGGCTTTTCTGATCAGCCGATATGGGAGGATTTTCAAAATTGAAAATACACACTTAATGTTAAGATTGACGTACTGTATCATGCCAGTCATGTGCTGTATGCTTGTATCACAATATTCTTTGTTACTCTGGTTAGCGTAATTAACCAACAAAATTATAATGCTAACCCGGTCCTTATACAGTATCTTCAACGTGAAATAAATAAATACGTTATTCTTCTCCACCTATTTCTTAAAAAAAAAAAATGATTGATTCGATTTCTATAGTTGGCTTTTTTTTTATTAGGAGTTATAGGATGGATCACTTACAAAATTTTTATTTGGCCTTATTATGTTTCTCCATTGAGAAAAATTCCTGGCCCACCATCTGAAAGTCCAATTTTCGGAAATATTAAATCACTTGTAAAGGTAACGCATTGTTCATATTTTAACTTAGTAGTCTTAATTTTATTAGAATAAGTGTATATTTTTTAATTTTATGCTTTAGTCTGTCGACTCTACTGAACCACAACTTCAATGGGTCAGAAAATATGGAAATGTTATAAAATACAATGATTATTTAATAAACCGACCATTTTTGTCGTCGATCCAAAAATAATTCAAGAAATGACATCAAGTGATAAAGCTTATGATTTCTTTAAATCTCAAAACAAGCTTGCTATTGCACTTCTCGGTAATGGTCTTGCATTTGCGGAAGGTGACGATCATAAGAGACAAAGAAAAATGATGAATCCAGCTTTCTCTCACAGTAACATCAAAGTAATTATATTTCATTGTGGAAAATTTTAATTTTGGACCAAATTAATATTTAATACATTTAATTAATTTAGGAAATGGTTCCAACATTTATTCGTGTAACTTCAACTTTAAAAGGTTTAATCAAAAATGAGATAAATCAAGGAAATTCTAACATTAATCTTACACCTTATATTTCAAAGACTACTTTGGATATTATTGGCTCAGTAGGTGAGAGAAAAAATGATAGATAAATGGGTTTTTTCAATGTTGACTCATTGTTATAACAAGTTTGTTTTTTAGGATTTAGTTATGAATTCAATTCGTTAACATCCTCAAACGAAATAGCAGATTCTGTTTTCAATGCCCCACTAAATACTTTACGAGTTGCCGTTATCTTGATAGCAAATTATATTCCATTTATAAAAGATATCCTCATAGGCACGAACGTGGAGTTTAAGAATGCGTGTGCAGTTATTAGCCGCGTATCAAAGAAACTGGTTGAAGAAAAATATAAAGAAGCCGAAAATGGAGAATTGAAAAATAAGGATTTGTTGTCGTTATTAATCAATACTAACAAAATATTGCCCGATGAAGAAATAATGACTTATGAGGAATTAAAAAATCAGGCAATTAAAAAGATTTTTATTTATCTATTCACAGGTCGAAGAGATATAGTTAACATAAAGTTATACCATTAAAATTTGGTGGAAACCTGTCCAATTTCCATAGTGCGCCAGATTTCAATGAAGTTTCCAGTTTTTGTGGGATGTTATGGAAATGTTGTGCAAATTAGACAAGTTTCCATCATATATACCAAGGTTTCCATAGTGGAGACCATACCACTTCGACCAGTGATTTATTTATGTTTATTTATTTATTTTTAATTGTCTTTTTTTTTTTTGCGAATATTTCAGATTATGACATTTTTAGTAACTGGACATGAAACCACAAGCGCTACAACTTGTTGGGCATTATATTTACTCGCACAACATCCACATGAGCAAGACTTGTTGCGTGAAGAATTAGTTAAAGTTATTCCCGATAAATCAAATTTCAATCTTTCATATGACGAAATTAATTCTTTAGAGTATTTAAATTGCGTAATTAAAGAAACTTTAAGAATGTGCACTCCAGGTACAAATTTGATTTAATAGTTTTCAAAAAAATCAATTTCTTATTCTAACCTAGCATTTTTTCTCTAGTATCAATTATTAGTCGAACTAATCTAAAGGATGAAGTTTTCGGGAAATACTTTATTCCAAAAGTAAGTTTATTTATTTTTATATATATTTGTTTTTTTCTTTTTTTTTAAATTATTTATTAAATTATTTATTATTATTTATAGAATTCTGAAATATTTATTGGAATTTCAGCATTTCAAAAATCATCTGAAATTTGGGGCCCAACGGCTGATAATTTTGATCCAAAAAGATGGTTGAATCCTTCTTTAAATGTAACAAATTTAAATTATTCGCCTTTCCTTGGTGGTCCAAGAGGATGTATAGGCAATAAATTGGCTTTAGCTGAAATGAAAATAATGTTAGGAATGTTAATTAGGAATTTTGTTTTTCAACCAATTGAAGGATTTCAAACTAGAAAAAAACCTTTCCCTTTATCTAAACCTGATCCATATATTGGGTTAGCTATATCTATAGTTGAATCTTAAATTTATTATCTGAATTTATCTTCTTTTTATATACATGTACAGTATAATCAATTACGTTATTTACTATATTTATTTACTATTCAATATAAACTACTTTTGTTTCAATAAACGTCATAATTCATTTAATTTTAAAATTATAACTAATGTATAATAAGTATTAAATATATCATTTAACATGATTGAGTTGTTAAACAATTACCTTTTACCTAATTCTGAGAGTAAAAAATTCTTTGTAAAAAACGCATATCAAATAAATAACATCAAAAATGACAGTATACATAATATTGTCAATGAACGTGGCAAAATAATCATGATTATACGCGTACAAAGAAAATTATTTGTTCTTGTCATAAAAAAAAAATATTCATTAGAAACAAATAATTTATAATTAAAGTTTAACAATAATTGTTATTCCAATAATTTTAATTATCGCTGTTTTCAAATTAGTGCGATCCATGTATGAAGATAATCGGTATCCATAAATCTGGAAAACTCTTTTAAATTTTCTTGGATAGCTATGTATGTAGAGAAGGGTCGATTATTAGCGATTTCCGAAGGAAATTCATGCAGAAATCTCAATTATTTAAGTAGTTTTCTTAAATAACTGAAGATTTCCTCTGGTAATCACTAATAATCGACCCTTCTCTTCAGGAAAAATCCGGGTTTTCCATATTTGTGAATACCCCTTAGAGTGACTTATCGGGGGGTCGCACACGGCGATAAATATTATGTACAATAAGAATTTACGGCGATTTCCAAATACACCGGATCGGCACTTATCAAAAATTAATCCCCTTTTAGACAAATGATAGTGTACTGAGTCATGTCAGTCATGTGCTGTACCATAATATTCCTTATTGTTCGGCAAATTATAATTAACCAAAAAAATTATAATACTAACCGCAGTAACTCGAAATGTCGGGAACACGGCAATTATCTTACCGACGGTAAAATAAATAAATAAATACGTTATCCTTCACTAAAGTCCCTTTCATAAAATTTAAAAAAATGCTTGATTCGATTTCTATAGTTAAATTTTTTCTATTAGGAGTTATAGGATGGATTACTTATAAAATTTTTATTTGGCCTTATTATGTTTCTCCTTTGGGAAAAATTCCTGGTCCACCATCTGATAATCCAATTTTCGGAAATCTTCAATCACTTATAAAGGTAACACATTGTTCATATTTTTAACTTAGTAGTCTTAATTTTTATTATAAATGTTTTGTATGTATTTTTTATTTTATTTTATTGCTATAGGGTGCCGGATTTACTGAACCACAACTTCAATGGGTCAGAAAATATGGAAATATTGTAAAATACAATGGATTATTTAATAAACCGACTCTTTTTGTCGCTGATCCAAAAATAATTCAGGAAATGTTTTCAAATAATAAATCTTATGATTTCGTTAAATTTAGTAATAAGTTTGCTATTGCACTTATCGGTAATGGACTTGTATTTGCGGAAGGTGACGATCATAAGAGACAAAGAAAAATGATGAATCCAGCTTTCACTCACAGTAACATCAAAGTAATTATATTTTATCGTGGTAAATTTAATTTTGAACCAAATTAATATTTAATACATTTAATTAATTTAGGAAATGGTTCCAACATTTATTCGTATAGCTTCTACTTTAAAAGGTTTAATCGAAAAAGAGATAAATCAAGGAAATTCTAACATTAATCTTACACCTTTTATCTCAAAGACTACTTTAGATATTATTGGCTTAGTAGGTGAGAGAAAAAAAAAATAAATGATTTTTTTTTCAATATTTGACGCATTTTACAACAATAAACTGAATTTTTTTTTTTAGGATTTAGTTATGAATTCAATTCATTAACATCCTCAAACGAATTAGCAGAAGCTTATGATTCTGCTTTAAATGGCCCACGAAGTACTTTTCAAACTGGCGTTATAATGTTATCAAATTATGTTCCATTTATCAGAGACATTCCAGTAGGTAATAACCTGAAATTTAAGAATGCATGTGCAGTTATTAGCCGCATATCAAAAAAATTGGTTGAAGAAAAGTATAAAGAAGCTGAAAATGGAGAATTGAAAAATAAGGATTTGTTGTCGTTATTAATCAATACTAATAAATCATTGCCCGATGAAGAAAAAATGACTTTTGAAGAATTAAAATATCAGGTAATTAAAAAAGATTTTTATTTATTTGTTTGTTTATTTATTTATTTTTATTTATTTTATTTATTTATCTTTTTTTTTGGCGAATATTTCAGATTATGACATTTTTAATGGCTGGGCATGAAACCACAAACGTTACAACTTGTTGGGCATTATATTTACTCGCACAACATCCACATGAGCAAGACAAGTTGCGTGAAGAATTAGTTAAAGCTTTTCCTGATAAATCAAATTACAATCCTACATATGATGAAATTAATTCTTTAGAGTATTTAAATTGCGTAATTAAAGAAACTTTAAGAATACTCCCTCCAGGTACAAATTTTATTTTAATAGTTTTCAAACAATCAATATTTTATTCTAACTTAGCGATTTTTACTCTAGTACCAGTTGTTAAACGAGTTAACCTAAAGGATGAAATTTTCGGGAAATACTTTATTCCAAAGGTAGGTTTATTTATTTTATATATATATATATTTTTTTGTTTAAAAATTCCTTTTTTTTAAAGTATTTATTAAATTTTATTATTATTATTTATAGAATTCTGAAATATTTTTTGGAATTTCAGTACTTCAAAAATCAACTGAAATTTGGGGCCCAACGGCTGATAATTTTGATCCAAAAAGATGGTTGGATCCTTCTTTAAGTGTAACAAATTTAACTTATTTGCCTTTCCTTAGTGGTCCAAGAGTATGTATAGGCAATAAATTAGCTTTGGCTGAAGCTAAAATATTATTGGGTATGTTAATTAGGAATTTTGTTTTTCAACCAATTGAAGGATTTCAAATTAGAAAAAGAGCTTTCCCTTTATCTAAACCTGAGCCATATCTTGGGTTAGCTGTATCTAAAGTTGAATCTTAAAATTTATTATCTGGTTTTTTTTATTTATTGTAATTATTATTATCTGCTTTATATATATGTAAACATTTAAATATGATTTATTCATAAAAAACTAGCTTTCTCATTTATTTCTTTTCAAATTTATAATGTATCAATATTTTCATCACGATTTTCTATAAACTGAATCGCCATTAATTCTGCAGATTTAATGATAAAGTTTAATAATTTATTTCATAACTAATAATGTTGTAGTATCTGTCGGACAGATATCTGAAGTATAATTATGTAGAGTCTATTGTTGTATGTAAAATTCATGGCTATATCATTAATTTTGCGAAAAATATTTTTCTAAAACTTTTTTTTTCAAACATTGAAAATTCAAACGGATAACGGGCCCAAACTCCAAAGTTGAAACATTAGGGAAATAATTTACGATTAAAGTTTTGAATTCGTGAATAATAATAATTTTTCCATTAAAATATTTTATCATTGCGCCGATCTTTTCATCGGAAAAGATAAATTTTTCATAGATCTCTAAATTTTCATTTAAGGAAAGCTTTACACTTTATAATTTCCTAAAAGTGTAATTGCAAAGAAGGCGCGATTACTATTTAATTAAATTAAAATCAAAAATTGTTAACTTATATATACTACTGTACTAAATAAAGCAAGGTATTCAACGAAACTCATGTGCTGTGCCACAATATCATAAGACATTTACTTATATATATTTTTATGTTCTATTATTAACAATAAAAGGATCCCGAGATCGAGTTTGCGTAATTAACGAAAAAAGTTATAATGCTAGTCGGTGCTATGTTTCGGGTTCCGAACATTAAAATCTCTCGCTCCTATCATTCTTTTTATAAAATTTTATCAAGAATAAATTGTCTTGCACTATTTCTTTAGCTAGAGGAGTTATAGGATGGATTTATTTTTCCTTTGAAAAAAAATTATTGGTCCACGAAATCTCAAATCACTTATAACGGGAGAGGTAATACATTGTTTAAATTTTTAATTTTGTAATCTTATTTTTATTGTAATTATCTATTTTTTTTGCGCATAGTGATTGGGTCATAAAATATTATATATAATGGATTATTTTACTTAATACAGTCTAACCTCGATATACCGATAAAATTTTATTTTCCCACTATATGTGAGGACATATAAATATCGGTATAACTTTGATATAACGATATTTTCTAAAAATTTCATATATGTCCCGACATATCGTTATATAAAGGTTTGACTGTATAACATTTTGTTAACCCTTTTAACAAGGCTTTGTTGAGAGAACTTGGGATCTAAAGCCATGTTCGTTCACGTGATCATAAGCCAATCATAATGTTTGGCTATTTATAGTGACCAATCAAGTACGTGTACATCCCGTGACCGAACACATCGATCATGAGATAAATGAATTCAGCTTTTACAATATACTTGATTTTTGAATCAAGATAATATACAGTCAGCCTTTATAACGAATTTTTCCAACACGTGACATTTATCAATCACAAAATATAATATTACTTGTTAATTCTTTAAATTCTTTGCTATAATCTTATAGTGAATTTAAGGTGAAACCGGAAGGTTCGTTGTATCGAGGCATTAAGGCGGCGTAATTGTGAAATTTATTACACCAAATCTTTGTTTCGAAGATTCATATGAAAATAGTATTACACCAATATTACACCAGTATTACACCGGTGTAATGCCGAATCGTAATATTTTGCCATAGCTTGAACCTAATTCACCCCCATATATATGTGTTGAGTGTTCGGATAGTAAATGTTTGGGGATAATGTAGTTTTTGGATTTTGAATTTTAGGGATTATGATTTATTTTGTGTCGTAACGGGATTCTGATCCGATCTTCGGGATTTTGAACGACTCCCGAATTGAATTCATTAATACCCTCAAACGAATTAACAACAGCTTATGATTCTGTTTTCAATAGCCCACTAAATATTTTACGAATTGCCGTTCCGTTTATCAGAGATATTTCAGTAGGTAAGAACTATTAAGATCAAATTTGTACCTGGAATGCGTATTCTTAAATTTTCCTTAATTACACAATTTATATGCTTATCTATTTTACTTAAAATTGCAAATAAAATCACGTCCTGCTATTATATTTCGGTTATCAATGCCGCGAACGGCGCCCGGGGATACTTTTGTCGATCATTGTTATTGGCATGTGAAATTAAAATTGCCTTATAAGGTCAAATTGTAACAATTTGCCAAAACTCATATAAACTAATGCGCAATCGTCGATTGGCAACGGGGAGCTGATACCGATCTTAAAAGGATCGACTTAATGAAACTTTCTTTTTTTAGTTGAATTTCGTCTTTCCATTAGACGCAGTACTGTGCCATAATACTATAAAGCCTTTTTACAAGTACATAATAGTAATATAACTATTATAAGAAAACTTATCAGTTATTGCTAACTGCGGTTTGATTGTTTTATTGATGCCTAAATTTAGCAATCAATCAAAGAAGTTTTAGTTCAATAAAAATAAAAAGCAGTGAAACATTGTCAATAATTTACGGAATTAAGGCCGAAATAACTTTGAGTTTATTATATTGACTTTTTCCATTTAGATAATGCGAAGGGAGGCGTATTCTCGGTAATTATTTTACCGAACACCGAAATGAATAAATAATACGTTATTTTTCATCGTTACCAACCAACTTTTTAAAATTTTCTGCTTCACCTATTTTTTTTTATTTTTAATAAAATTTATCAATTAAAATAAAAAAAAATGCTTGATCTGTTTTCTTTAGTTAGCTTTTTTGTGTTAGGAGCTATAGGATGGATTACTTATAAAATTTTTATTTGGCCTTATTATGTTTCTCCTTTGAGAAACATTCCTGGTCCACCATCTGATAATCCATATTTCGGAAATGTTCAATCACTTATGACAAAAAGGGTAACTCTTTATTTGTAATTTTTTTTTTAATTTGATAATTCTTAATTCTAACTTGGATACCTTTTTTTTTTGCTATTAGTCTGATTTTATAGATCCACAACTAAAGTGGATTAAAAAATATGGAAATGTTGTTAAATACCATGAGTTATTTAATAGACCAGTTCTCTTTGTCGCGGATCCAAAAATAATTCAAGAAATAACTTTAAGTAAAACTTATGACTTCGTCAAACCTTATAATAAAGGCGCTATTGAACTTATTGGTAGAGGTCTTGTATTTGCAGAAGGTGATGACCACAAGAGACAAAGAAAAATGATGAATCCAGCTTTTACTCATAGTAACATCAAGGTAATTTCATTATAAAATTTAATTTTTGATTAAGTTAATATAATTAAAAGTTAATATTATTTATTTCAATTTAGGAAATGATTCCAACATTCATTCGTGTAACTTCTACCTTGAAAGGTTTAATCGAAAATGAGATAAATCAAGGAAAATCAAGCATAAATCTTACACCTTATATTTCAAAAACAACTTTGGATATTATTGGTTTAGTAGGTGAGGAGAAAACGACTTTTTAATATTAACGCATTTTATAATAAGAGACTGAAAAAATATAATTTTTTTTTTTTACCAGGATTTAGTTATGAATTCAACTCGTTAACATCTCCAAATGAATTAGCACAAGCTTACGATTCTATTTTAAATCGTCCGCCAAGTACTCTACGAATTGCCATTAATATGTTATCAGCTCGATTTCCACTTATTAGAAGTCTTCCCTTAAAAACGACTCAGAGATTTAAAAATGCGTGTCAAGTTATTAGCCGCGTATCAAAAGAATTGGTTGATGTAAAATATAAAGAATCCGAGAATGGAGAATTAAAAGGAAAAGATTTGTTATCATTGTTGATTAATATCAATAAAACGCTACCAATTGAAGAGAAAATGACTGATGAAGAATTAAAATATCAGGTAAATCGATTGATTAATTGATTATTATTTATTTATTTATTTATTTTATTTACCTCTCTTTTTTTTGTGAATATAGATTATGACATTTTTAATAGCAGGTCATGAAACTACAAATATTACAACTTGTTGGGCTTTATATTCACTTTCACAACATCCACATCATCAAGACAAATTACGCGAAGAATTAGTTAAAGCTTTTCCTGATAAATCAAATTTCAATCCTACATTTGATGAAATTAATTCTTTGGAGTTTTTAAATTGCGTAATTAAAGAAACTTTAAGAATAAGCCCTCCAGGTATAAATTAATTTTAATTCTCTCATTTTTTATACAAATTAAAATTTTATTCTAACAATAATTTTTTTACTTTATTTCAGTACCGGGTATTAGACGAACTAATCTTAAAGATGAAGTCTTTGGAGAATATTTCATTCCAAAGGTATATTTATTATTTTCATTTTATTTTATTTTTATTAAATTTTTTTTTTTTCAGAATACTTAATTAAAATTTTTTTATTTTTACTATTATTTATAGAATACTGAAATGATTATTGGAATTTCAGCACTACAAAAATTACCAGAAATTTGGGGCCCAACAGCTTGTGAATTTGATCCAAATAGATGGACAGATCCTACTTTAATTGAAAAAGTAAATAATTTAAATTATATGCCTTTCCTAAATGGTGCAAGAGGTTGTATAGGCAATAAGGTAGCTTCAGCTGAAGCTAAAATCTTATTGGGTATGTTAATTAGGAATTTTGTTTTTCAACCAGCTGAAGGAATTGAAATTGGAAGAAGAACTTTCCCTTCATCTAAACCTGATCCACATCTCGAATTAGCTGTATCTATAGTTGAATCTTAATTTGTTATTGATCTTATTATTTATTTTGTGTGTTTTTTTATGGATATATTATCATGTTATTCATTCATTATAAATTAAATAAAGTGTCATACTTTATTTATTTTCAAATTTATTATAGAAATGTATACAGTATATACAAATTAATAAAATTCATTTAGCATAACAGATAATTGATGTGTAAACAGGTCGCTTATCATTACCTTTTAATGAGAAAGAAAAATTATAAATAAGAAAATGTATACCAAAAAAAGCAGGATAATGACAGAAAATGCTAACAAACATTGTAACAATTAAATGATTGTTTACAATGGAATAATTTTTTCTTTTGTTACCAAAATCCTTATAATAACGATTAAACCGTGGCTAAATGGCTAAATGATCATAATGGTTATATTATGATTATGTGTTTACAACGTATAATGAGCATTCAGTTCTTTTATTCAAAAATTTAGAACAATATATAAATATTGAACATTACGAAATATAATTAATTTTATATTTCAATGATAATTTCTTTCATACATTTCTTTTCATTTGATTGATTTGTTTCGCTCGATTGCTTATTTTTATCATCAAGTGAGTGTGAGGCGCAGCTCATGTGTTGAATTAATTGAATATTTTATAATGCATTTATATAAATCCCAAATTCTAGTCCGCATTCTAAAGCAACATATTGCTATTCTCGACTTACTAAATCCTAAATATAGCAATCAAAGGAATTTATTTTATAGTTTATAGAAACCAATGCTCTTTGTCGATTATCCCTATAAAAAATGCTATTTTTCTTCTCGTAACTTTTAAACCTCTCGCTTCACTTATTCTATTAGTAAAATTTATTAATAAAAAAAAAAAAATGCTTGATTCATTTTCTTTAATTAGCTTTTTTGTGTTAGGAGTTATAGGATGGATTACTTATAAAATTTTTATTTGGCCATTTTATATTTCTCCTTTGAGAAAAATTTCTGGTCCACCATCTAAAGGTCCATTTTATGGAAATCTTAAAGCATTTTTGGCAGATGATGTAACATATTATCTTTATTACAGTATTTCTAATTTTTAATAATTTCACTAATTTACTTATGAACAATATTTTCAAAAAATTTTTTTTTTTAAAAAAAAAATTTAGTTTAATTCTGGAGTTAAATGGTTTAAAGAATATGGATATATCATAAAATTCCATGGAATATTTAATAAACCAAGTCTTTTTATAGCAGATCCAAAAATAATTCAAGAAATTATATTAAATAAAAATTATGATTTTATTAAACCTTATAATACGTCTGCCATTGCAATTGCTGGTAAAGGACTTTTATTTTCGGAAGGTGAAGATCATAAGAGACAAAGAAAAATGATGAGTCCAGCTTTCACTCATAATAATATTAAAGTAATTAATTATTATTTAATTTATGAAAAATATAATTTTAAAAATTTTAATTTATGATTTTTTATTAATATATTATAATATTTTATAACATTTTTTTAAAAAAAAATTAGGAAATGATACCAACATTTATTCGTATAACTTCTACCTTAAAAGGTTTAATCGAAGATGAAATAAATCAAGGAAAATCTAATATTAATTTTACGCCTTATATCTCAAAAACTACTTTAGATATTATTGGTTCAGTAGGTAAAAGAAAATTAAAATTAAAAATACTGTAGAATGATTTTATCAATATTGAACGCTTATCATAATGAAATTTCTTTTTTTTTTAGGATTTAATTATGAATTTAATTCATTAACATCATCAAATGAATTGGCAGAAGCCTATGATTCTATTTTAAATAGTCCACCAACTGTTTTACGTATGACAATAAGTCTTTTAGCAAATTATGTTCCACTTATTAGAGAAATTCCAGTAGATATTAATAGGAAATTTAAAAATGCGTGTGCAGTTATTAATCGCGTATCAAAACAACTGATTGAAGAAAAATATAATGAAGCGAAAAATGGCGAATTAAAAAGCAAGGATCTATTATCTGTGTTAATCAATATCAATAAAACATTGCCTGTTGAAGAAAAAATAACTGACGAAGAATTAAAATATCAGGTAATTAAAAATTTTAATTAATTTTACTGTATTTATTTTATTTTATTTATTTATTTATTTTACTTTTTTTTTTTTGTTTCATATTTTTTTTTCTTGCGGTTCAATATTTAGATTATGACATTTTTAATAGCAGGACATGAAACCACAAATGTTACAGCTTGTTGGGCTTTATATTTACTTTCAGAACATCCATATGTGCAAGACTTATTACGTGAAGAATTAGTTAAAGCTTTTCCCGATAAATCAAATTTCAATCCTACTTTTGATGATATTAATTCTTTGGAATATTTAAATTGCGTAATTAAAGAATCTTTAAGATTACATTCTCCAGGTATAACTTTAATATTTTTTTTTTTTTTAACAGATCAAGTAATTTTTAACTTGTAATTTTTTACTTTTAGTACCAATTCTTAAACGAGCGAATTCTAAAGATAAAGTTTTTGGAGAACATTTGATTCCAAAGGTATATATCTGTTATTTTTATTAAATAAACCAAACGTATATATATATATATATATATTTGTCTTTTAAATATTTATTAAATAAATATTCTTTTTTTTATAATTTATAGGATACTGAATTATTTATTGGAATTTCAGCACTTCATAAATCACCTGAAATTTGGGGCTCAACAGTTGATGATTTTGATCCAAAAAGATGGTTGGATCCTTCTTTAAATGTAACAAATTTAAATTATTTGCCTTTTCTTAATGGTCCAAGAGGATGCATAGGCAATAAATTAGCTTTGACTGAAATGAAAATAATGTTAGGAATGTTAATTAGAAATTTTGTTTTTCAACCAATTGAAGGATTTCATATCAGCAGAAAAATTTTCCCTTCACCTAAACCTTATCCATACCTTGGATTAGCTGTATCTATAGTTGAATCTTAACATAATTTTGATGCTTTTTATGCATGACATTTTACGCCATGTGTGGTTTGATTTAGTTTTATTATTTGTTTTTTTATCTTTTTTTTTTAGTTTTATATACATACGTATATACATATATTTTATTTATTCATTATAAATTACATTAGTATGGATTTGGAGATTATTTTTATGATAACAAAAGATACAATATATCAGATATGGATTCTATTGCATTGACAGTATCCATATTGTCTTAATATGGCAGATAATTTTTGCCAAAAAATAGTAGCGGAACTTATTGGCCACAAATTATATAAACTGTTCTATTAGTCGGATAATACTCTTAACATTTTTAAAGAAATAAAAAAATAAAATAAAAAAATTTAATTAAAAAAAAAACATTTTTTTAGAAGTCTTTTCTCCCCCCCCGAAATCCCGAACACTATTCCTCAAAACTTTTTTTATAAAAAAACAAGAAAAAAAACTAATTGAAAAAAAAATTGTACCGATTTCACGTCATTAAATCCAGAGATTGGATTATATTTTTAACCAAAAATCAATATAAAATTATCTCTTAATTTATTTACACCATCAGCCTTTAACAATCCCATTAACCTCGTCCGATTAAGCTTTAAGATCTACATTAAAATGAGGCAATAGTCTTACTTTTAGTAATGGGCAGTGTTGGGTTTGGACAGAATTTTTAAGGATTTGATAAAGTTTTAGGCAAGTTCTGGACAAACTTCTCAACACTGGTAATGGACACAGTTGTACAGTTTTAGCGTTTATAATAAAGCTTAAAGAAAATTTAAAAAGCAAGTAGAATGTATTTTTTCTTACAAAATTCTTCATTATTTGCGTTTTAACCCATTTCTATTAGCACTATATCATTAATATTTCTGAGTTCCTTATTAATGATATCATTTTCAGCTAAACGTTCCATGTCAGTCGAAATCGCTTCAACTTATTTCAGGAAGTTATCATGACGGTTTTACCAAAATCAGACTGCTTTCTTCCAATCTTCAATTTCGTCTCTCAATATTAAGATTTCAAAATGTTGGCAAATTAAATATAATTTGGGATTTGTGATTTGGGATTTGGAATTGGCAATTTTGAATTTGGACGGCATATATAAGTAATATTTATTTTAGAAGGGAGGAGATACGTTTTTATTTTTGAATAAATTTCTGAATGACGATCTGAAAATATTTCTTGCAAAATGTGATATAAAAAAGAATGCATGGATTAAAAGAAAAAAAAATTTAAAAGAGAAAAAAATTCGGATATATATATATATATAATAAATTAAATGATTTTTGTACGTGCTCGGGGTACATGAATATTATCAATTTATAAACCCCCTCGCATATTTGCCTGTGCTGATGACTTTTTTGGTGTCTGGGAAAGTTTTTTTTCAAAATCGTCTTATTTTGGTATAAGCCTAACTTTGGGATCACACATTAAAAAATAAAGTTCATGTAGTGAAACTTTATTAATAATTTTTCATAGCAAAGAATGTTAGAACAGCGGTTAAATATATGACATATCTTTGAGGGAGTACGCCACTTAATGCGACTATACAAGATTATTCCCTAATAAATTTTTTTTTCGTTAACGGTTAACCTCGAATTTTTCATGTGATCCACTGATCCATGTGATCCATCTGATCGATCATACTATTTGGTTTATGAGTTTCTTCCTGTAAATAGAATACTAGAAATGATTAGAATTTTTGTTCCAAGTATTGATAATAATTGAAAAATAGATTTTACCATTGTTTTCTTGCTTTAAACATGTTTTATCTAATTAAGGAAGCTGATTGGCGAATGAAAATGGGACATGCGGCTCATATCATGAAGTTAGTTGAGAAACTCAAAGAAGAGGACCAAGGTTGGTAATTATATACTTTATCTCATGACTCGCCAGTGATTTTAATCAATTGAAATAAATAATTTATTTGTAAGCTTTTTTTTTTGTTTGACCCTTCAAGTAATACAGAAAAAATCTTTTATCAGAACCTCAATCGAATGGACTCAATCGATGTAGATCAAAACTTTTATGTAAACTGATGAAACAGGAGATGTTGTGTTAAAGTATGACGATATATTCATAATGTTATCTAATAGATTTAATAAATACTGTAGAAAAATTGTACAATAGAAATTGAAATGCAGTCATACAAAAAATATTTTTATTGAGGAATAAGCTAAAAAGCTAAAAAGACAAAAGTTGAAGTGTATGCTTTAAAAAAAATCAAATTTTATGATAGACATCCTTAATAATTGTAGTGATGATTTTTTTTTTTAAAAAAAAGTTATTTTCATAAATTTATGGAGAAAAAAAAAAAAAATCATATGCGCGATGCACATGAAGTCAAAAAAGGGAAGATTTTCTGATAAATGTGATGATAATTTTTTTTTTTATGATAATAAATTAATAAAATGAGAAAATGTAAAGAAATTATCGTTTAGATTTAATTAAAAAGAAGTTCCATTAAAAAATTGGTTTACAAATAAATCATTTGTATTTTGTTGACGAGTACTTAACATTCTATTCAGTGTATCATTCGATCTATAGTTAAAATATCGTATTTTTCGTCTTTTTCTTCGAGATTCCATAATAGGATACATTTTTATTTTATGTCTAAATGTTTTCTTATTAAAAAGAATAAAAAAAAATTTGGGAATAAAGATTTATTTTTGAGGCTATTTATTTCAAATATAACTTTAGAGAAGAAAAATCAAATCATCATTTGACAAAGAAAATTGGCATTGTGTCATTCAATTGATGATGATACATTCCATTTTTATCATAATTTGAGATCAAATCTTTTGATAAGCTAGATCTATTCATATTAGGATTTGTAAAATCAATGATTTATCACTTTTTCAATTTACTTTATTGATTTTTTTGCAAATTTTTTTATGTGATCTGTGTAATGTCAATCTATCAAGTTTTCCATTCGAGATCATAATTTGGAATCCCCAACTATCAAAATTTTCCACTTTAGACATTCTATATAGAAACAATGACGTTTCATTAATTTCCTTTTTTAGACTAAATCATTAGCTTAAATCGAATTATAATGATTTTTTAACCAACATATTTTATGAATATAAATTTTGAATTTTGAGCAATTTTTTTTTTCCTCGTTTCATTTTCTTTAATGAAAATGAAAAACAGAAAACGATAATGATGCTTCGTTTTATAGTAGTAGAAGAATGGAAACTCCTCTAGATTTATGAACTGAGCTATTTACTTTAACAATTTTCTGGCAAATGTCATTAGCAAACAATTAGAAAACAAACTCTGCAGATAACGAACATTTCTTATGTCACTTTAATCCTCCGCTTTAACCTCCCAAAGAAATCAGTTCCTATTCTAATATTAATTTATGTAACACAAAGCTAGTTTTACCGATCATTTATGAAATCAGATTCTTTGAATAAACAGGGGCCAACATAGGGCCTGAACTATATGTTACACATAATATACTTTATACATAAGAAAGCAAAGCCGTGTTAGTCCTATATAGGTGTGTTTCAAATATCCGATCTGTTTTTTTTAAAAGATATAAAAGATATAGAAACGATATTTTTTTAAAAAATCATACTTTCATATAGTTTCGTGTTTTGTTATTACGCATTATAATATTAATGGGTTATGTTGATTATCGTCTGATTGCCCCGTTTATTCATACGGAATCTTCAATATATTTCAAATAATTCTGGAGTTATCATGCAAATCTTATTTACTATATATTTATTTTTATTGAAATGTCATATATTGATCAATAATACTGTTCACATAATCAAATGAAGAATATATATATATATTTATTTATTTATTATGCAGCCAAATAAGATATTGTTGTCATATGCCACGCAGTGGCACAATGACAGCCAATCATTCAACACCCACCTCCATATTGAATACTCCGTGCCTAATAACTCTATAATAACCATATATAACAGATCATAAAAATTAAAATATTTATGCTCTTGCAATAAATGTATACTGTATAATACTATATAATGCGAAATATTTAAAAAAAGAAAAATGCCATAGGTAAGGCAGTCTATACGATGTACGATAAAAAGATAGCATATACAGTATATAGTAAACATGATAGTAAAGAAAAATATTTTATCAATAAAAATTAATAAATAATAAAATATGAAATAAAAAGTTTTAATTGATTAAAGGTAAATTTTAATAGAAAGAATGTAATCCATTAAATAATTGATTTGCGAATGAATCATTCGTATTTTGAGGAGGAAGATTTTCAATTCTTCTTAATGTGTCATTGTTAATCTGTATACGGATTAAATTCATAATTCGTCGTTCTTGACGTTGAATCCGTCGTCTTTGATAATAACTTTTTCTACGGCGATTTGTAAAAGACATTTTAATTGTAATAATATATCTAAATTTTATAAATAAAAAAATCAAGTAACGGATGAGGCTATATAAATATGTATTTCATTATCTCTCAACATTCTGCAAAGGTCCCGTATAATATTAAAAAAATTAAACTGATAATATATTGTACAATATATAAAAATTAAGATTTTTATTGCATTATACTTTTTGAATGATTATATTAAAATACAATAACTTTCAAATTTTAGTCAAAAAATTCTCTTACCTAGATCAGACCCTATATATTATTTTTTCGATTTTAATGTCCTAAATTATTGATGAGTCCTAATTCTAGAAATTGTTTATAATAAAATCTGATTAATTAACATGGTACGTGCAATCTTCCTGCGTTAGGATTTTTGAACTGTATTACAAAAATATTCATATTTACTGCAAGACAATACATAATTATTATTTTCACATTCTAAGTGAAAATGTAATTGTTCAATAATAAAAATAATTATGCATGTATTGCCAATTGTCATGTGAGAATATCTTCATCGATACGATGCATCCGTGTCTCAGTAATCATCTTTAAACGAATTTAAATATTATTATTTACAAAGAACTAAATGGAAAGAATACCCCAAATAAATATGACCAGATATAAAAATTTTATTAGCTCTAGATATCATCATTTGAAAAAGTGTAAACGAACAAACATTTTCATGCTTATTGACTTTTAGTAATCGCCTTATGAATCTGATTCCACATGTATATCAGGCCATCGCAAGTTTTGTTTCGATTCCCTGTTAAGTGTTTTAGATGTTGTGTTACATAAAAATCAAATACGTTATTATTCGGAAAAAATTTTGATTGAGAACGTTTAAATTCGTCATACACAGAAAGAATAAGAGAATAATTTAAACGAACTTTATTTTTCATATATAATCAACGAAAATAAGAGCTTTAAATGTAATCTAATACATTTTTCTAAAAATAGAACATATTTAATAATTTTCTATACTTCACTTTTTGTTTTAATAATGAAAATGCATTTAAAATATTAGTTGCAGGCAAACAAATAATATTTTAAGACTTTGTCAAACTTTATTGTCAAAAACTCTTCCAATAAAGTATTATTAGGGTTAAACTCGGTCCACTAAGGAGATCAACATAATAATAAGTGCATGAAAAAAAATAAAATATTTTTGATCTTTATTTAAATATTCACACCCAAAGAAAAAAAACTATGACATTTATGGTATAAAGCATGTAAAAAAGTTTCTTCAATCCGTATTCTAGAAATTTATCATAATATTTATATGAACCATTTTAATTTAAAACGCAATGATAACAAAATGGTTATCTAACCTCCTTACCTCCTACCAAAACATATGATTAAATAAAAAAGTTTTTAAGAGATTTTTTAGTGAAAACTTTAATATTTGGATTAGATCAATAATAACTTTACGAATTATACATGGGAATGAATTGTGACGGTACAATCAGTACATGCATTTATACCAATTTACTGCATTTAGAAATTTCGTGGAACTATACAGTATATATATATATATATTATATATATATAGCAGAAATGGTGGTATTCCTCACAAAACTTTCAAATTAGTGCCATAATTGTTAAATGCTTTATCGTTTCTACGTCACGTGTAATACGTATTTTTTGCGTAGAATTACACAGTGAAATTCGATATAACGGACAATAAAAATATCCGGTATATCGAGATTTTCGATATGTTAAAAATTTCGATATACTGGATTCCATATAAAATCAGGTGAAATTCAATTATATCCTGTTTTATTTGTGCGACGTGCACGAAAAATTTAGGTTATTTTATTTTCAGAAAGTTTTATATATTAAAACTAACTGATGCTTAAGATACCCTACTTTTCACTATGTAAGTCCTTCGTACCAACAAAAGGGTATACAGTATGCTATCTCAAATAATGTTTATACTGCGTACATGTCAAAAATATGTCACGAAATGACCACGATATTTAGTGAACGTATTCACGCGAATGTTTTGGAATTGAAATTTAGTTGTCATTAAGAAAATTAATTAAATTACCTGTCGTAGACCATTAAATAATTGGTTTATAAGTATCATACTCTTTTAACGTTTAATCTTTCTTCTTCGATAACTTTAGGATTTTATATATACCAGTAATGATTTTAAAAGGGCTTTTTTTTTTATATTATTATATGTATTGATGTTATCGATTATAAAATAAAAATGGGTTAAGACTTTTTTTTCAAGTCTAGGATATTTTATCTTTGCAATTTTTGCTTGTGATCAAATAGAAACTTGAAAGAGGCGCTAAGGAGTACATTTTCATCATCAACAAAACTATATACATAGTCAGAACGTTTAGCGACGGCCGGATGTGGATGTAACATTCTAGTCTAAGCTTACAGCAAAATTCGAAATATAGTGGACACTTGAAAATTTTTATTGTCAGGATTGTCAGGTACTCGGGTTACCCGGCTAGTCGGGATATTAGAAAAGATATACAGTATAACATGGTAACATATATATATATGATGGCGTAGTATAAGTATAATAAAGTATAATTGTATATACTATATAAATGTAATTATGTTATATTGAAATTTAATTAAAGTATACCCGTGTTATTTTCTTTTCTAATAACTTGACTAGCCGAGTAACCCGAGTACCCGACAATCCCGACAATAAAAATTTTCAAGTGTCCACTATATTTCGAATTTTGCTGTAAACAAATCCATAGTTATTACTTATTTTAAGTTTAAATTCTATTATATATAATTATATTAATGAATTATAGATTTTCTTCGTACATGACTATATCGACTATATCATACCAAATTATTTCTATTTTTTTTGTAGGTATGAGATTCCAAAATATTCAAAATATAATATACACGATAAATTCGACAAAAACAAATCATATCAGCCAGTATTATTTAACTCCTAAAATCATGATTCCACCGAACGCTGTTTTCGACTTCGATTCTTCCAACAAAGTTATTAAAAAAAAAATGCTTAATTTAAACTTTTCTTCATAAACGTGATGAAATCAGCCTAATTTCTTTAATTTACTTTGTTGTGTTAGAGTTATAGGATAGATTACTTATAAAATATTTATTTGACCATCTCTTCAAGAAGAATTCCTGGTCCACCATCTGAAAATCCATTTTACGGGAAGAGGTGACATAGTGTTAATATTAGAACAGTACCCTTAATTCATATTTGGTGAGCCATCAGTAAATTGGAATGTTTTATCAAATTACTATATGTTCCATTTATTTGAGAAATTCTAATATACAAATAAAAAATAATATAAGTAGTTATTAACCGTGCCAAATGATACGCGTATTTACCATGTTACTTATATATCATATCAATGAAATCGGTTAAAGAAACACAAAAAGTGGATTTAATTCGGATCGTAACACTAAACTGGGATGAAGAAGATATCGACAACATACCTGCTACAATAGCAGTGTTACATCTGTCAATGAACTCCGTTTTTTTTCCAGTCCGGGTATTATATATAAAGCATTAAATAAGGTACGGCCGTACAAATGGGTATACAGGAAATACGAAAAAGTATTGGATGTGAATGCGTGTATAAATAATTACATCATTGAGATTTTGAATTCTTTGACATTTTATTTCAGTATATATATTTAGCGTTATAAAATATCATGGTGTGTTATCTGTTATCTGTTTAACTGTTTAGTTATATTAATTACTTTTTATTTTCTTTCCCGTCAGGTGTATATATCAAATAATTGACTGTGTATATTTTATGAAAATCTTTAATATTTTTTTTTCATTATATAAATGATTAGGCATCGTTCTAACACAAGGAACTTATTAAGAAATGAATTACTATACATTCATTAAAGATTAGGATTGTGGTAAGGGATT